>NW_021703780.1:44235432-44334011 GCF_005190385.1 Monodon monoceros
GAACATGGTATATCTCTCCCTCTATTTGTATCATCTTTAATTTTTTTCATCAGTGTCTTATAATTTTTTGCATACAGATCTTTTTTCTCCTTAGGTAGGTTTATTTTATTCTAGGTATTTTAGGTATTTTATTCTTTTTGTTGCAGTGGTAAATGGGAGTGTTTTCTTAATTTCACTTTCAGATTTTTCATCATTAGTGTATAGGAATGCCAGAGATTTCTGTGCATTAATTTTGTATCCTGCTACTTTACCAAATTCACTGGTTAGCTCTAGTAGTTTTCTGGTAGCATCTTTAGGATTCTCTATGTATAGTATCATATCATCTGCAAACAGTGACAGCTTTACTTCTTTTCCTATTTGAATTCATTTTATTTCTTTTTCTTCTCTGATTGCTGTGGCGAAAACTTCCAAAACTATGTTGAATGATAGTGGTGAGAGTGGGCAACCTTGTCTTTTTCCTGATCTTAGTGGAGATGGTTTCAGTTTTTCACCATTGAGGACGATGTTGGCTGTGGGTTTGTCATATATGGCCTTTATTATGTTGAGGTAAGTTTCCTCTGTGCCTACTTTCTGGAGAGTTTTTATCATAAATGGGTGTTGAATTTTGTCGAAAGCTGTCTCTGCATCTATTTAGACGGTCATATGGTTTTTCTCTTTCAATTTGTTAATATGGTGTATCATGTTGATTGATTTGCGTATATTGAAGAATCCTTGCATTCCTAGAGTAAACCCCACTTGATCATGGTGTATGATGCTTTTAATGTGCTGTTGGATTCTGTTTGCTAGTATTTTGTTGAGGATTTTTGCATCTGTGTTCATCAGTGATATTGACCTGTAGTTTTCTTTCTTTGTGACGTCTTTGTGTGGTTTTGGTATCAGGGTGATGGTGACCTCGTAGAATGAGTTTGGGAGTGTTCCTCCCTCTGCTATATTTTGGAAGAGTTTGAGAAGGATAGGTGTTAGCTCTTCTCTAAATGTTTGATAGACTTCGCCTGTGAAGCCATCTGGTCCTGGGCTTTTGTTTGTTGGAAGATTTTTAATCACAGTTTCAATTTCAGTGCTTGTGATTGGTCTGTTCATATTTTCTATTTATTCCTGGTTCAGTCTCCTAAGGTTGTGCATTTCTAAGAATTTTCCATTTCTTCCACGTTGTCCATTTTATTGGCATAGAGTTGCTTGTAGTAATCTCTCACGATCCTTTGTGTTTCTGCAGTGTCAGTTGTTACTTCTCCTTTTTCATTTCTAATTCTGTTGATTTTAGTCTGCTCCCTTTTTTTTCTTGATAAGTCTGGCTAATGGTTTATCAATTTTGTTTATCTTCTCAAAGAACCAGCTTTTATTTTGATTGATCTTTGCTATTGTTTCCTTCATTTCTTTTTCATGTATTTCTGATCTGATCTTTATGATTTCTTTCCTTCTGCTGACTTTGGGGTTTTTTTGTTCTTCTTTCTCTAATTGCTTTAGGTGTAAAGTTAGGTTGTTTATTTGAGATGTTTCTTGTTTCTTAAGGTAGCATTGTATTGGTATAAACTTCTCTTTTAGAACTGCTTTTGCTGCATCCCACCGGATTTGGGTCATCGTGTTTTCATTGTCATTTGTTTCTAGGTATTTTTTGATTTCCTCTTTGATTTCTTCAGTGATCTCTTGGTTATTAAGTAGTATATTGTGTAGCCTCCATGTGTTTGTATTTTTTACAGATTTTTTTCCCTGTAATTGATATCTAGTCTCATAGCGTTGTGATCAGGAAAGATACTTGTTACTCTTTCAATTTTCTTAAATTTACCAAAGCTTGTTTTTGACCCAAGATATAATCTATCCTGGAGAATGTTCCATGAGCACTTGAGAAGAAAGTGTATTCTGTTGTTTTTGGATGGAGTGTCCTATATATCAGTTAAGTCTGTCTTGTTTAATGTATCATTTAAAGCTTGTGTTTCCTTATTTATTTTCATTTTGGATGATCTGTCCATTGGTAAAAGTGGGGTGTTAAAATCCCCTACTATGATTGTGTTGCTGTCGATTTCCCCTTTTATGGCTGTTAGTATTTGCCTTATGTATTGAGGTGCTCCTATGTTGGGTGCATAAATATTTACAATTGTTATATTTTCTTCTTGGATCGGTCCCTTGATCATTATGTAGTGTCGTTCTTTGTCTTTTGTAATAGTCTTTGTTTTAAAGTCTATTTTGTCTGATATGAGAATTGCTACTCCAGCTTTCTTTTGATTTCCATTTGCATGGAATATCTTTTTCCGTCCCCTCACTTTCAGTATGTACGTGTCCCTAGGTCTGAAGTGGGTCTCTTGTAGACAGCATATATATGGGTCTTGTTTTTGTATCCATTCAGCCAGTCTGTGTGTTCTGGTTGGAGCGTTTAATCCATTTACATTTAAGGTAATTATTGATATGTATGTTCCTATTGCCATTTTCTTAATTGTTTTGGGTTTGTTATTGTCGGTCTTTTCCTTCTCTTGTGTTTCTTGCCTAGAGAAGTTCCTTTAGCATTTGTTGTAAAGCTGGTTTGGTGGTGCTGAATTCTTTTAGCTTTTGCTTGTCTGTAAAGGTTTTAGTTTCTCCATCAAATCTGAATGAGGTCCTTGCTGGGTAGAGTAATCTTGGTTGTAGGTTTTTCCCTTTCATCCCTTTAAATATGTCCTGCCACTCCCTTATGGCTTGCAGAGTTTGTGCTCAAATATCAGCTGTTAACCTTATGGGGATTCCCTTGTATGTTATTTGTTGTTTTTCCCTGGCTGCTTTTAACATTTTTTCTTTGTATTTAATTTTTGATAGTTTGATTAATATGTGCCTTGGCATGTTTGTCCTTTGATTTATCCTGTATTGGATTCTCTGTGCTTCCTGGACTTCATTAACTATTTCCTTTCCCATATAAGGGAAGTTTTCAAGTATAATCTTTTCAAGTATTTTCTCAGTCCTTTTTTGTTTTCTTCTTCTGGGACCCCTATAATTCGAATGTTGGTGCATTTAATGTTGTCCCAGAGGTCTCTGAGACTGTCCTCAATTCTTTTCACTCTTTTTCCTTTATTCTGCTCTGCAGTAGTTATTTCCACTATTTTATCTTCCAGGTCACTTATCCGTTCTTCTGCCTCAGTTATTCTGCTATTGATCCCTTCTAGAGAATTTTTAAGTTCATTTATTGTGTTGTTTATCACTGTTTTTTTGCTCTTTAGTTCTTCGAGCTCCTTGTTAAACGTTTCTTGTATTTTCTCCATTCTGTTTCCAAGATTTTGGATCATCTTTACTGTCATTATTCTGAATTCTTTTTCAGGTAGACTGCCTATTTCCTCTTCATTTGTTAGGTCTGGTGGGTTTTTACCTTGCTCCTTCATCTGCTGTGTGTTTCTGTGTCTTCTCATTTTCCTTACCTTAGTGTGTTTGGGGTCTCCTTTTCTCAGGCTGCAGGTTATTAGTTCCTGTTGTTTTTGGTGTCTGCCCACAGTGGCTAAGGTTGGTTCAGTGGGTTGTGTAGGCTTCCTGGTGGAGGGGTCTAGTGCCTGTGTTCTGGTGGATGAGGCTCGATCTTGTCTTTCTGGTGGGCAGGTCCACGTCTGGTGGTGTGTTTTGGGGTGTGTGTGACCTTATTATGATTTTTGGCAGACTCTCTACTAATGAGTGGGGTTGTGTTCCTGTCTTTCTAGTTGTTTGGAATAGGGTGTCGAGTACTGTAGCTTGCTGATTGTTGAGTGGAGCTGGGCCTTGGCATTGAGATAGAGGTCTTGGGAGATTTTCACCATTTGATATTACATGCAGCTGGGAGGTGTCTGGTGGACCAATGTCCTGAACCTGCCTCTCCCACCTCAGAGGCACAGCCGTGACGCCTGGCTGGAGCACCAAGAGCCTGTCATCCACACGGCTCAGAATAAAAGGAAGAAAAAAAGAAAGAAAGAAAGAAAGAAAGAAAGAAAAAGATAAAATAAAATAAAATAAAATGAAATAAAATAAGATAAAATGAAATTATTAAAGTAAAAAATAACAAAAAATTATTAAATAAAATTTAAAAAGTAATTAAAATGGAAGAAAGAAGAGAGCATCCAAACCAAAAAACAAATCCATGAATGATAACAAGCGCTAAAAACTATACTTGAAAACAAGAAGAAAAGAAAAAACAAAAAACGGACAGACAGAACCCTAGGACAGATGGTGAAAGCAAAGCTATACAGACAAAATCACACACTGAAGCATACACATACACACTCACAAAAAGAGAAAAAGGGAAAAATATATATATATATTGTTGCTCCCAAAGTCTACCTCCTCAATTTGGGATGATTCGTTGTCTATTCAGGTATTCCACAGATGCAGGGTACATCCAGTTGAGTGTGGAGATTTAATCCGTTGCTCCTGAGGCAGCTGGGAGAAATTTCCCTTTCTCTTGTTTGTTAGCACAGCTCCCGGGGTTCAGCTTTGGATTTGACCCCACCTCTGCATGTAGGTTGCCTGAGGGCATCTGTTCTTTGCAGAGATAGCACAGGGTTAAAGGAGCAGCTGCTTCAGGACCTCTGGCTCACTCAGGCCAGGGGGAGGGAGGGGTACAGAATGCGTAGTGAGCCTGCAGCGGCAGAGTCTGGCGTGACATTGCACCAGCCTGAGGTGCTCCGTGTGTTCTCCCTGGGGCCGTTGTCCCTGGATCACAGGACCCTGGCAGTGGAGGGCTGCACAGGCTCCCGGGAGGGGAGGTGTGGATAGTGACCTGTGCTTGCACACAGGCTGCTTGGTGGCTGCAGCAGCAGCCTTAGCGTGCCATGCCCGTCTCTAGGGTCCACACTGATAGCAGCGTTTCGCGCCTGTCTCTGGAGCTTGTTTAGGCGGCACTGTTAATCCCCTCTCCTCGTGCACCAGGAGACAAAGAGGCAAGAAAAAGTCTCTTGCCTCTTTGGCAGCTCCAGACTTTTTCCTGGACTTCCTTCCGGCCAGCTGTGGCACACTAGCCTCCTTCAGACTGTGTTCACGCAGCCAATCCCAGTCCTCTCCCTGGGATCTGACCGAAGCCGGAGCCTCAGCTCTCAGCCCCCACCCATCCCAGCGGGTGAGCAGACAAGCCTCTCAGGCTGGTGAGTGCTGGTCGGCATCCATTCTCTGTGCGGGAATCTCTCCGCTTTGCCCTCCGCACCCCTATTGCTGCGCTGTCCTCCATGGCTCCGAAGCTTCCCCCCTTCCGCCACCCACAGTCTCCACCCGCGAAGGGCCTTCCTAGTGTGTGGCAACCTTTCCTCCTTCACAGCTCCCTCCCACTCGTGCAGGTCCCGTCCCTATTCTTTTGTCTCTGTTGTTTCATTTTTCTTTTGCCCTACCCAGGTACGTGGGGAGTTTCTTGCCTTTTGGGAGGTCTGAGGTCTTCTGCCAGCGTTCAGTAGGTGATCTGCAGGAGTTGTTCCACACGTAGATGTATTTCTCCTGTATTTGTGGGGAGGAAGGTGATCTCCACATCTTACTCTTATGCCATCTTGAAGCTCCCCCTTGCAGTGGTTTTTAAAAAATTAATTAATTAATTTATTTTTGGTTGTGTTGGGTCTTCGTTGCTGTGCGTGGGCTTTTTCTAGTTGCGGAGAGTGGAGGCTACTCTTCGTTGCAGTGCTCAGGCTTCTCATTGCGGTGGCTTCTTTTGTTGCGGAGCATGGGCTCTATGCGCACAGGCTTCAGTAGTTGTGGCACGTGGACTCAGTAGTTGTGGCTCGCGGGCTCTAGAGTGCAGGCTCAATAGCTGTGGCGCACGGGCTTAGTTGCTCCACAGCTTGTGGGATCCTCCTGGACCAGGACTCGAACATGTGTCCCCTGCATTGGCAGGTGGATTCTTAACCACTGCACCACCAGGGAAGTCCTCTCACAGTGTTTTTTGACATCAAATAATTATGGAAGCCAACATTGTATTATTTTATAGATATTTGATATTATATATATAGATATATATATTATTATATAGATATAGAAATATAATACTATATTTGGAGAATTAGGAAAATGTTCACTGAATTTTCTAGTTAATTGAGGCCTATCCATTATGTATATATTTGTAAAAATACACCTTGTCAGTTGTTCTTTAGTGGCAGTATTTTAGAAGTTCACAGAATTTGGATTTTCCTTACCAAGCTACAAAATTAGATTCTGCTCATCATGAGATAGTTTAAACCTAAAGATGCTATGACTAAATGTGAAGTTGAATTACCCTTGAAGGCTAAAATTAACATATGCAAACCTTTTTTACATAACTGGGGAAAGTCATCTTTTAAAAAAATTTCCTGTGGCTTTTGAATCTAGAATTCCTTGTATTCTCATTGTTGATGACTCCGTGCCTGTGACTTTGCCCTTGAAAAATGTATGACTGTAAATTAGCTGAAGTTTCCACATATAGAGCTATGTTCTAATTGTCTTACAGTGTTATATATATAACATATGTTACTATTTAGATCTTAAAAGAATGAAATTAATTTTATTAAATATCATCTTTAGTGCTCTAATACTTTCTGTAGTTAAACATTTACATTGTAAAGTGTTACTCATGTTTTCTGAAGGTGTTACAAAAAAGTTACTTAGTTTTTTAATGTTTACATTATTTTTTCATTCCATAATCTTTCTAACCTGTTCCTGTTACCCCCAAGTTCCCTGAAAATTTAGTACTTTTCAGTTGAAGTCATGTTCTGGACTAGTTCAGAGCCTAGGTCAGATCGCTTTGTCTTAGTCTGTGGATGAGAATAAGAACTAGGGATGTGGAAGGCTAGTGGAGTTGCCAAAAGAATCATTGTGTTCCCAGTCATTGAGTGGCTAGATCTAAGAACTAGGAATGTAGGAGGAAGTAGTTGCAGTAATGACAGTTACCCAGTTAGGCCAGGCCCTGTCAGTGTGTCCGTCCTGCTGCTCCCCCCTCCACCTCCCTACCCCCAACCAAGGCATACTGACAGAGCGTTAAACTCCTTATTTCTGGGCTTCTCTCCATCCACTCTCTCCCTGCCCCTGATTGCTAATCTCCTTGGCTTTCAGACTACTGGTGCCATACTTCAAATGGTGATACCTGCCAGCTGTCTGGCTTTTTTCCCTATTCATCTCTGGTTAAAGTATGCTCTCCCAATTTCAGAGTCCCATGCAGCTTTTGGGCAAGAGAATCTTTCTGTCGTCTGTATTGAAGCCTAATAGCCATGTATGTTCCAGCTTCCTTTAGTTCATCCGAGGAGTAAGGCCTCTGCACGCGTGCTAGAAAATCAGGAGGACTGTTTCAGAACTCGCACAGGGTCCTTGCTCCCTAAGGAAGGAATACTCGTTGATGACTGGATGGACAGTGAACTTACTAAGGTTTTGTTCTGCCTGGTGATGTAAGGAGACAGAGGAAAAGAGTTAGTCACTAAGAGGTGACTTTTGTTATGTGTTTACTGAGTGGCAGTCACTAAGCTATATGCTTTCCATGCTTATGTTATTTAATCCTCACAACAGCTCCATGAGGAAAGTGCAGCTCAGAGAGGTTAGGTGACCTCCCCAGAATGGAGTGGTAGAACTGGAACGCAAAAATCATACCTCTAGTTTTTTGAAATGTGTAAATCACAAAGCTTCTTACTAAATATATGTGAGTAGGTTTCTTCCCAGCTAGTCCTTCACTGGCAGTGAAATGAAGTGGAGTAGATGCTGACATGGCCCATCAAAGGCATATACAAACACAGGTGTGAGGTGAGAGATTTACAATGTAGGAAATTAAAGCATTAACCTTAATTTATTAAGATGTTTTATTTTAGCTGCCAGTTTTTGGCAGAAATGGAAACCAAATATTGTGTGTTAAATATACCATAAGTGGTTTTCCCAGTGTAATATGTGTGCTGCCTCTTGGGGAACATCGTATTCCTGCAGCCCCATTATCCAGCCCATGGCTTTTCTATACCCTTTGTTGCTTTTCTTCTCTGGGATGTTTTAAAAAACATTGCTTTGATCACATTGTGTGTTTTAGTTCATGTTTCACAGTAGACTCATGTAACATTCAAAGATGAGCGTAAACCAAAATCCAAGAGCAGATTTTACACTGAGGTAGGAGTGATTGAGTTGGACCGGTCAGGAGAATTTACGGAGGCCACTGGTTGTTTCACGTCGGACCTTAGGAGGACAGCTTCTTGGTCCAGCTTTGGGGTTCTGGACTGTAGGGGCTGTGTTCCCCATCTGGATATTCTGGACGCCTTTGTGGAACTGTGGCGGTTGTGACAGTGAGGGGTGGGCACAGAGCGCCTGTGATGCGCCGGGTAGTTCTGCACAGTGACTTGTCCACGTCCTTCTCAACTGTTTAATGTTCCTTTTTATGTTTATGTGGACCAAAAAAACCTGTTTCTGTTGATCTGAATCTAGAACCAAACATGTTTTATAAATAAACACAGAATGTTGTTTCCCCCATGGTATTTGTACACCCGGATTTTTCCTGGAATCCCAGACAGAGAGGAGAAAGAATGCTCCTCACTGGTGTGGTGTTCGTGGCCCCCCACATGCCTGTCTGCAAACGGGGCTGTCTGCAGGCGCTTCTAGGAGTGGGTGCAGCATCTGACCACCTGCTTGTGTCACTTAGTGCACGGGACCTCATCATTTATCTACGTCAGTGTTATTTTGTTTTATATTACTTTGCTTTTCTTGTTGTTTTAGTTATGGTATTAGCCCACTTTAAAAAGTACATTGTTAACCTTGCTAATACCAAAGTAGCTATCATCCCAGACACATCGTTTCCATAACTAAAGTTATATCTGGTTGTCTTCCTATTTTTTGTAAAAAATAATCTTCTTAAATTAAACCCACAGTGTTGCATATTTCTAGGACCCACATCAACTTGTGAGCATTGCAGATGCAGGAACCGGCCAAAAGCAGCATCTCAGTCGTGCTCCTTTGTAGTCCCCTCACAGCAGAGTGCAGAGCTCTGCGCACAGGGCTTCCTGGTCTCCCAGTGGGCCGGGCAAGCTCACTCCTCGGATGGGGAGGACTAGGGCTGGCTGGCTGGCTGCTCACAGGTCCTCTGGGGGGCCTGGGTCAGGACATTCAGTTCTTTCTGTTCCTCGCTTCATGGAACATACAGTGAAGGTGTCTTTTCCTTGGGATTGTGCTGTCCATACAGTGAGGTTTCTGGTCTTTGGATCACTTTTGAAATGATTCCTAGAAATTATAAATTTATGATTATGACTTAAAGTAGCCAGTCTTGAGGAATGTTAATCCTAAAATGAATTCTAATTTTTTCAAAATATATCTATATTGTAGTTCATGATGATAATGGTGGTGTGTGTAAACAGCACTGCAGAGGAATTCCAAGCATCATAAACCATTGAGAGAATGTTGCCTTTGGACCTAGGACCTCTGAAATGCATTCAGCTGGTCAGCCTACAGGTCCTGAAGATAGACTTGAGGGATGCATGGGGACAGGTTGGGTGGTTAGGGCGGTCTCTTTTTTCTCTTGCTCCCTTGTGGAGGCTCAGTGGCTGCTGGACCTGTGTTCTGAGGACTGGTTGGTGGTGGAGGCCTCGGTCCCTTCCTTTCTCTCTCTAGCACCATCAGCCTGCTGTTCCTTCATGCAGGGGGGCTTCTTCCTCCCCTTTCCAGCTGGAACACAGACATGGCTCCATCATCTCACTTTGCTAATCATAGTGTAACCCCTACCCTCTGGAGGTCTAGATGTCACATACTCTGTTCATTTAATGTTATTTTAATGATTTTTCCCCCTTTTTATTTCAAGGAAGTACATTCGTGTATTTCCCATATTAATCTTGGTTTTGGTTGTATGTTTTTACGACAAGGAAGTTTGTCATTAAATTACGGGGAAGAGAGGCTTCCCTGGTGGCGCAGTGGTTGAGAGTCCGCCTGCTGATGCAGGGGACACGGGTTCGTGCCCCGGTCCGGGAAGATCCCACATGCCGCGGAGCGGCTGGGCCCGTGAGCCATGGCTGCTGAGCCTGCGCGTCCGGAGCCTGTGCTCCACAAGGGGAGAGGCCACAACAGTGAGAGGCCTGCATACCGCAAAAAAAAAAAAAAATTACGGGGAAGAGTGGACGATGAGGCTAGCCAGATAGGGTAAGGGCAGGAGGGCATTGGTGAAGGGTTTTGAGACGTGGGCTGACGTGTTATAATCTAGTATGATGATGATGACTGAGTGAATTAGGAAGTGGAGACGTGGGACCCCAAAGGAGATTGCATATTGCCAAGTAATACTGACACCACTTCACTTATCTTATAGTGAAGCTGCCTGCTAACTGAACGTGAGAATGAGTCTATTAAAGGCTTAATGAGATTAATTAGTTAGCACTAAGACCCTTGGGGTAAAATAATTAGTTGTGGTTGTTTCACAAATGTACAGGTGTGATGAAATGGCATGGAGCTGTGCACATGTGTTGTGCTGAAGTCGCCTGTCCTGCTTTAGATGCTGTACTGCAGTTATGTGAGATGGGGCCATTGAGGCCCTGGGTGAACGGTACGTGGGGCCTCTCTGTGCTATCTTTGCAATTTCTTGTGAGTCTATAATTATTTTAAAATTAAAAGTTGGAAAAAAAAGGATTGCCAAGTAGTAGGATGTTGAGACTTATGGTAGAGTTCTGTTAGGATATTGCCAGTTTCTTTGTTAATGATGAGAGTTTGTTGAGTGAATGACTGACCAGCTGAAGGCCTGATGAGAGTCTGAACCATAGCCAGGCTGTGGCAGTGGACAGAGTAGGCAGGGATGGCAGAGTGGGCAGGGATGGTAGTCGTTAGGGAAGGAGCCTGAGGGCTTGACGACTAATGGCCTGTGAGGTGAGGACAAGGCCAAGCTTTTGGTGTGTAGAATACACAGATAGTGCGAGGTTATTGATGGTGGGGAGTATAGAAATAGGAGTATGTTTTTAGGCAGGATGGTACTTTTTGTTTTGAAAATATTGCCTGTGAGTGCTGGTCGGCCAATTAAGATAGGCAGTGGACAGCTCAAAATGTTAAGCTGTGTTCAGGAGGTCGTGGTTGGAAATATATAATCAAAATACCATATGACAATACTATTTGAAATGGTGGAAAAGAAGATTGCTAAGGGAGAAAGTGTGAGTGAGAAGACCTGGGAAGAGTAATCTCATAGTGGATTTCTTATGTCCCTGGGTAAGTTACCTAACCTGTCAGTGCCTCATTTTCTTCCTCATAAAATAGAGAACACCATAGTATATCCCTTGTAGGACTGATGTGAAACCAAATGAAATTACCTGTGTAAGTTGCATAATGCTTGTCATGTAGTAACTGTTTACTGAAGGTTAGCTATTTTATTATTTATTAAGCACTTTGGTTATGCATGTAAAAACAAAACTAAATAATACTTCTAACTTTAGAAGTTGTATTGAATGTTTCAAATTAAGCAAGTGATCTAATTAGCTGTTATGTTTGGTTTTTGAAGGTCTGGTTGGTTGTAGTCTTGGAACTAATTTTTGTGATAATTACAATTGACCCTTGAACAATGCTGAGGTCAGGGGCGATGACATCTCCCCCCTTCTCAGAGTCAAAAATCCACATGTAACTTTACAGTTGGCCGTAGTTCTCCATCCTCGGAATCAACAAACAGTAGATGGTGTAGAAATGTTGTACACATTTATTGGGAAAAAAATTCCCATATAAGTGGAACCACACAGTTCAAACCCATGTTGTTCAAGGGTCAACTGTATATAATTCACTTTAAGGTATTTTTATTAAAAAAGTTCTCATTTTTCTTGACTGTTAAAACCTCTGTGACACAACCTTTGGTGTAGTAGTTTCACCTTCACTTTCCTTCTCTGTTTTTTATTGTATAATTCCTTCACCTTTTGAGACTTAAAGATAAACTCTTGGTCTATATATTGGTTGAGAGTTGGGTAAATGAGGAGTGATCATACTAGAATTGAATCGAGTATTTGACAGGTTTCTTCTGATGCAGATGGGCTGCAGGAACCCAGTTGCATTTGGCATCTGTTTCTTTTCTTTGTGGCAGGATTGTTATGCTCTAGAAGTGTCATTTGGGGGAGCCAAAGCACTGTGCTTTAACTTCCAACAGTCCGTTCAGTGTAAAAGGAAAGCAAATAGTGAAATGAAGTCCATGCTTTGCAGGTGTTTATATGTTTCTTCCTTCTGCCTTAATAGTAAGTGATTAGAGGGGTTTATTAAATAGTAAACACATATGACTCAATGTTAGGCACTTACATACCTGGTTTTAACTTTTTACACTTGCATTTTAGTTGTCCAGTTGATATTTTAGGGGTTAAGAGAAATTATTATTTTCCAGTTGGATGTATGTCATACTACCTCAGAGTGCTATAGTTACTCTGAATTAGCCTGTTGATTCCTTGTCTAATTGAGACCCACCATGAAATGCCTAAAAAAAAGCATCCCTTGGAATATAGACTTGATTTTTCCAGTCAATGAACCTACTAATATTTTCTGAGGGCCTCTAGATGCAAAGCACTGTAAATTATATTAAAAATATTGCCACTTGAGTAAGTCCGTAAAGAAACAATTTTGGTACTGTTTGGTTGATTAGTGTATATCAGAGCTGTTGTTTGGATTTTCTAGATACAGGGTGTTCAGAGATGCACAGGATCTGTGTACAAATGGATTAGAATTTGGATTTGGAAAGGATAGCTTCTTGTTTGTTTTATTCTGTCTGTCTTGGTTTTTGTTTAGTTTGTTGTATACCCTTTAAAATGGATTAGAATTCCTTGGCATGATTTTTTTTTCCTCCTCTTTTTATTTACCACTTCCTCGGACACACAGGCATGTGTACACACACACATAAAAGAGCTACAGTTTGGGTAGAATTTATAGCAGGATAAAGATATGATTTATTTGAAGTTTTCAGTAGGTTGCTATCTATAGTCATGAGAAAAGTCTACTTTTGAATTTTGCTGCCTCTTTTTTTTTTGCAAGAGAATTCTAGAACAGAGGGGCTGTCTCTAAGACCATGTCTTCATCAAAAGCTGGGGTTCCATATATGTTAGAAATGATATATTCTTCCTCCACCATCCCTCAAGTGCTTGCTATTTATTATGTGACTATTGTTTATCAAATCTGAGTTGCTTACTTTTGTTAGCCAGTGGGGTGTTTTGGGTCAGTTAAGAGAGGAAATAGCTTTTTAAAAAAGTCAGCATTGGGGCTTCCCTGGTGGTGCAG
This sequence comes from Monodon monoceros, assembly GCF_005190385.1. Lineage (NCBI taxonomy): Eukaryota > Metazoa > Chordata > Mammalia > Artiodactyla > Monodontidae > Monodon > Monodon monoceros. Next base: position 44,248,537 of record NW_021703780.1, read on the forward strand.
TGGTTAAGAATCCGCCTGCCAATGCAGGGGACACGGGTTTGAGCCCTGGTCTGGGAATATCCCACATGCCGTGGAGCAGCTAAGCCTGTGGGCCACAACTGGTGAGTCCACGAGCCACAACTACTGAAGCCCGCGTGCCTAGAGCCTGTGCTCCGCAACAAGAGAAGCCACCGCATTGAGAAGCCCGCGCACCAAAATGAAGAGTAGCCCCTGCTCCCCGCAACTAGAGAAAGCCCGTGCGCAGCAACGAAGGCCCAATGCAGCCAAAAATAAATAAATAAATTTCAAAGAAAAAAAAACTCACGCAGCTGAATGGGCTGTTTAAAAAAAAAGTCAGCATCACTCTTTGTGTTAGAGAATATAGTTACTCTAGGTAAAAGTAATGGGTTAGCTTGGTTTGTTCTGATGGCAGCTTTGCTACTTTATTGTCTGCTGGCTTCTCTTTGTCTAACAAAGAAAACTGACAGATTGCTTTCCTTTTTATGAGTGCTTTTCTTTAAAACTATGATTGAATATCTGTGAAATTAACTTCAGCTTCTACAGTACTGAATGGCTAAAGTGGAAGGAAGGAAGCCCCCTCCCTCACTCTCTCATCCTTCCCTCCTTTTTCTTAAAAAAATGCTATTTGAACCTAGTTTGGGTAAAGTTGACCTCTGGCGGAGTTGATAGAGAAAACTGAAATAAAATATGTATTTTTCTTCTCTTCTGAATTTTGTGTTAATTCGCCCCAAATGTCAGAATGAGCCTAAATGTGAAGTGCTAGGTTTTAGCAAACTAAGCTGAACTTAATTTATATTTCTTTATTTTTACTGTATATGTGGTAAAATTAGATAATAAAGATTTAAAGGAATATCTAAGTGATAAATTTACCGTTTCACCTTCTTAAACCTAAGAAGCATAATTTGCCTAAATTATGCAAAATGCTAATAAAAGGTTTAATTTGCTAATCATCTCAGTTTGATTAGAAGCAGATGCTGATTATCTGTACAAATCTAGATGGACCTTTCAAAGATGACTTTATTTAAAATCAACTTGTCAAACTAATTAGGATATAAACTTAAGGGATAACAAATACCAGTGGTTATCTGTAGACTTTCAGTGTAACATAGGGCAAGGTAATCCATAGATACTGTGAGTCAAAGACTCAGTGTATACAATATTAACAGTGTCATTAGGAATTTCATTTTTCCTGAAGTTTAAGAATTGAACTTTGTTTTTTTACTGAGCTCATTAGAGTCTCTAGTCGTAACTTTGTTGGTCCTTTGGGTCTCTGATTTTTGTACTGGCTCTTTTCTCCTGCTGTGAGTCAGACAGCACAGGGAGCCGATACAATCCTGTGCGGGTGCCTTCAAACCAAGCATAGAAACGGGCAGGTTCATCACAGACAGGTATGCCAGGCTCCTCTCACAGCTGACCAGATCCTCCCCTTAACAAGTCTAAGAGATGTGGCAGGAAATAAGTCAGCAGGTGTGCGTCAGCGTTAATGCCAGGAAGCAGGGGGAGCATCTTAGTTCAGTAACTGAGCAAGAATTTGGATCCCAGCCTTTGGGTTCTTCCTAGCTTGTCTTTTTATCAGGAAGAGCAAAGACAGAAGACTGTTTATAGACTGGTGAAGTGTCTGTGGCTGATTTAGGATTAAGACTAGGGAAACTAAGATAAAGAATGCATTACCCCTAATCTGAGTCAGGAACAGAAAATGTTTGGGGTTTTGCACTGTATACCTAGGGTGTTAGGAAAGGGAACCTGAGGTATAGACGTATGAATCCTGCTTTGACATGCACCAGGATCAAGGGTAGTGTGCTGTTTCAGTGCGGTAATCTAGAGGTCATACAGCCTGGGGGTGCAGAGCACAGGCTCCTGTGCCATACCACATATGGTGCTGCCGCTTACTAGTTTTTCTTCTTTGATGTGGATTCCTTGCCTGCAAAATAGAAAATATAACAGTACTACCTCCTAAAGTTGGGAAGCTTCATTCAATAAGTTACTGTATGTAAAGTTCTTAGAACAGTGCCTGGCAGATAATAAGCACACAGTAAATGTTAACTCATTATTATTATTATTATTGTTATGTTTAGTTGCCATTCTGGCTTTTACATGAGATTTGTAAAAGATGGTGTATATGGAGAATATTGGCTTTTCCCCCAATATCCCTTTGAACCATTTAAAAATGATGGCTACATTTCCAGCAACATGGATGCAACTAGAGATTGCCATACTAAGTGAAGTAAGTCAGAAAGAGAAAGACAAATACTATATGATACCACTTATATGTGGAATCTAAAATACAACACAAACGAACTTATCTATGAAATACAAACAGACTCAGACATAGAGAACAGACTTGTGGTTGCCAAGGGGGAGGGGATTGGGAGAGGGTTGGAGTGGGAGGTTGGTGTTAGCAGATGCAAACTATTCTATATAGGATGAATAAACAACAAGGTCCTGCTATATACTATGTACTATATAGCATACAGAACTATATTCAGTATCCTATGATAAACCATTTCCTATGATAATGGAAAAGAATATTAAATAAAAAAGCATGTGTATATGTGTATAACTGAGTCACTTTGCTGTACAGCAGAAATTAACACAACATTGTAAATCAACTATACTTCAATTAAAAAAATGATGGCTACAAGTACATGTACAATAACAAAAAATAAGAACTTCAATTGTGTAAGATAAGTCAAGAGAATTTGGAATATTAGAGTTTTATTAAAATGAATAAGCACAGATTTTAGTCCAAATCTTGCTTTTCTATGTGTAGTGTGAGGGATTAGTGATACGTACAGGTAAGTGTTGAATAGACAACTAGACAATTCCGACCATGAGCACTTCTTACGTTATAATTCAAAGGGTAAAAGGAGAAGTTACTTTAAAATTCAGTTGTTTTCTAGCTCCTGGAAGATTAGAAACAAGTAATTATGCAATAGGATAAAGGGGTTTTGTTACTACAGGGACTTTGATCAGTAGAATGTGGTGGCAGTGGTGCTCTGCCAGGGTCTGGGGGCAGCCCCTAAGAACTTGGCAGCTTCCCCCTCCTGCGCCCTGAGGTGCCATGTAAGAAGTCCATCCAGACTTGCTGAGACCAGCTTGCGGGAGAGATCTGTTCTGAAACCAGCATAAACCAGCAGCTACCATGTGGGAGAGGCCGTGTCTCAATGCCTCGACAGTCCCAGCTGAGCCCAGCCCTGGAGCCACCACCCCACCAGGGGCCGGACATGGGAGCGAAGCCTCCTGGCCTCTTCAGATCTGGCTGTTCACTAGCTCTGTACCCCTGTTGACCTCATGTGATGCCACATGGAGCAGAGGAATTGCCAGCTGCATCCTTTTTAAAAAAAAAAAATTTTTTTTTTCATTTGGCTCTGCCGGGTCTTAGTTTTGGCGTGCGGGATATTTTACTTGTGACATATGGGATCTAGTTCCCTGACCAGGGATCAAATCTGGGCCCCCTGCATTGGGAGCATGGAGTCTTAGCCACTGGACCATCAGGGAAGTCCCCTTTTCTTAATTTTTGACCAAAAAAATTGGGAGATGGAATGAAATGGTTACTGTTTTAAGCTAAGTTTTGGGGTAACTTGTTATGCAGTAATAGGTAACTGATATCCAGAGCTAAATTCAGGCTTCTGGCTTCTTGAATTTGAGCCGAAAACAAAACAAAATAGTGTGCCCCAAATACCCTCAAACAACCCTACCATGACTTGGAAAGACTTTATGAAATGTAGTCAAAATAATATAATTCAAAACTATGGTTAATAGTATGGAAAATGAAATTCTGATAATTAGGTGAGTAGGGAAAATTCTGAGGGAGAGCAGATTACTCAGAAGGGACAGAAATGGGGGACTTCCCTGGTGGCGCAGTGGTTAAGAATCCGCCTGCCAATGCAAGGGGGCACAGGTTTGAGCCCTGGTCCGGGAAGATCCCACATGCTGCGGAGCAACTAAGCCTGCGCGCCACAACTACTGAGCCTGCGCTCTAGAGCCTGCGAGCCACAACTACTGAGCCCGCGTTCCACAACTACTGAAGCCCATGCACCTAGAGCCCGTGCTCCGCAATGAGAGAAGCCACTGCAATGAGAAGCCCGCGCACCGCAACGAAGACTAGTCCCCGCTCGCTGCAACTAGATAAAACCTGCGTGCAGCAATGAAGACACAATGCAGCCAAAAATAAATAAATTTATTTAAAAAACAGGGACAGAAATAGGAAAGTTGTTGATAGATGCTTTCTACCTTTCAGAAATGTGATTGGTGAAGCTGCTTAAAAAGAATTCATTGAGAAGTTTATGGCTTTTTAATTTTGAGGAAGAGAGGCTTGCCACATCCCTGAGATCTGCCAGGAGTGTCAGGATTCTTTGAGGTCTTCTTTACTTCCAAAGATACCTTTTTTTTATACAGTGCTCTTACCTGTTAGAGTTTGCTAAAGTTTAAAGTAGACTGAATTAATTGTGTTTATTTCATAGCATAGATTGTGGATAGTTGTTTCTTCTTGCTAAATTCAGTTCAGCTAAGAGGTAGTGAGCTAAGAGATACATTCAGGGTACTTCCTATGAGGGATTTAAAAGCACTTTCTTAAATAGAAAGGGACATTCATAAATGAATAAAAGCAATCTTAAGTTACTGTAGACACCATACCATACAGCTCCTTGATTTTTGTGTGCACTTTTGAAATGGTTCCAGATTTTTACTTTCTTCTTTATTTTTAGCAATAGCCTCCTATTGGCTCTTCATATTATGGAGTTTGGATTATGGTAGATAAGGGGGACGGTTTAACTTCTGTGGAAAATCTATTGAAATTATTTCTTATTGAAAAGCTGAAAATAGATTTAAAAAACTATTTCATAAGTCCAGGAAAGCAGGACAGTTGAGACCTATTAAAACCCGTCTGTGTGTTGGCAGACACATTTGCTGCTATTATAACACTTTGCTTAAGGAACAGGAGAATCGTAGACGTATGCAAACACATACACAGCTGTTTGAATTTGCTGCTTAGCTCTCTGGATTCATTAAGCTGTATCACTTTTGGATTGTAATGATCTTACTGGAGGCAAGATAGAAAGTGAAGGAAATGCAGCATAAAATTCTCTTGTAAGTTTCCAAGGATGCTTTTCTTTATTTCTATAAAATTGAAGTAATAATTAATAATTTGCCTTTTTGGGGGATAACTTAAAACTAACAGTAGCAAGGAAAATATAGTTAAGGAACCAAGTGACTGATATTTCAAATAAAAGATCAATGTCAAGTTTACTACAGAGAACAATATAATGTATGAATTCAGTGTGTTCTCTCTCTTTTTACAATTTTGAGGACATAGAATGAAAATGGCTCCATTTAGGTGGGTAGGAGTTCAGGCTTTGGAGGGAGACTAATTATAATACAATGTGGATGAGATACGTACTTACAATATTACAAGAATGATGGCTGTTACAGGGAGGGTCACATTAATGTCACAGGTTCCCCAGGGCTGGCATGAGCTCTTTTTTGGATTTCTGATGTAGAGGAGTAGAAGGAGGGCTGTGAATTGCTGGGGCCCAGAAGAGGGCCCCTGGGTGGTGCAGGCAGGGTGCTTCCCATTGTACTCCACTGTTGAAGCCCTGGAGAACTGGAGGACTGGATGTCCCTGAGTAAACCCACTCTGTTGGTGGCGTCACGGCTTCGTCCTGTGTTTGAATCCATGTCTTAAGTGCAGATGGAGCACTTGAACATTTTAGGACTGTAATGAGGGATGGAACTGTGAGTTGGGAAGGGATATAACCAAGGGGAGGACTCGGAAGTAAGATCGAAGGGTGAGCAGCGTCTGCAGGACACCTATGTGAGATGGTGGGGAACACTTGTCTGTGTCTCCATCAGCATCAGGAGGTGGCTTGGAAGGGTTTGACTATAGCTCCTTTCCTACCAAGGTTCTCAGATTCACACACAGTTTATAAGAAGTGTGCTTGCAAGGCAACTGTGTCTGTAAGATAAGTCCCCTAGCTACCAGAGTTCATTCTTGAGTCCATCCTACGTAGAATCCTTTATATTAATTTGTAACCAATATTTAGTAAAGGCTTTATGTATATCCAGCAGTATGCTTTGCGTGATGGAGGATTTGCATTAACATGCTTATAGTTTGGGAGAGCAGGAAGAGACTTTTCAAGAAACAGAACAAGGTAAAATGTTTGATGCTGTCAGTAAGAGTTATGAAAAAGTAAAGAGGGTATTGCTGTGGGCTAGATTAATCTAGGAAGGCATCATCGAGCTAATGGTATTTCATCTGAATCTTAAAAGAAGGCCGAAAGGAGGTAGCAGAGACGCTCTGATGGTGGATTTCTGTGCCAGCTGCAGCCTCAAATGTCTGGGTAATTTTCTGAGGAATGAAAATTGTTGAATTGGGTCACCAAATAGGACACCTTTTTCGAAGCCGTAAAACTAATTTCTAATATTTTCAGTTACAAATATATGTATCTGAGCATCTCTTGGAATAAACACCTCCTTTTCCTTCACCGAGACACAAAAAATATCTAGTATTCTACTGTCCGCTTGAATTTGAAATACATGATAGACATATAAATTTAATAACACCTGACTTTTTAAAAAACTTAAATTTCCAATGATTTGATTTCCCATGGCCTATAAGAGAAAATGTGACAAATCAGTTTCTTTTTCAGACTTTATTTTCCCCTACTTTTTTGTTTCATTCTCCATTTGCTTGAATGAACATGACTTTACCAATAGTCTGTATTGACTCTAAGCAAGTTTCATCCTTTCCTCCCCAGCTAAGTAAAGCCTTATTTTTGTAATATCCTACTGTTTGCTGCTTATGTTGGAAAGCTTCTGTCTTATCCTGTCTTTCATGAATCAGAGTTTGGCTGCCTCTCTTCCAGTGATCTTGAAAATGTCCAAAATGCTGCATAGTTAAAAAAACTTAGAACTAAGTAAAGTTGAACAATTTTCTACTGGGCTACATTGAAAAAGTGGGAAGGAAAATTACTTCCCTTTGTTTTTTTGGAAGACATTTGCCAGTTGGAGCCCCAACAAAGATGGAGTTTGGAGGCCTTTAATTGTGCACCAAAAAGTTATTGCAGAAGATAACATAAGGGAGAAGTCATAAAGTGGAAAATTTGAAGCTCAGTAATAGAAAGCTGTGTGAAGATATAGGAATTGTGCCAATTAACTGGGTGCTTTAATAAATAGTTTAGAATTAAAGAAACAGTTGCAGATTTCATAGACTTGATTAACTTAGTTCACAGGAAAACTGGAGAAGGGGAACACACTTCAGATTACTTTAGTTGTAAAGTCTCCTTAGCATTCATTAAAATTTTGCTTTAAAAATTTACTGATTATAAAGTTTAATAATGCAAAATCAGAACAATTGTTAATCTAATATTTTATGTTAAATCATTGAAATAAAATTCCACATATATTTGGGTGAAAATAAATTGTGATGGTAGGAATTCAGTCCTGAACTATTGACTGTATCAGCAGCCAGTAAATATTTCCCAGGCTGGGCACAGTAGTTGTGAGTGTATATGAGGGACACCCAGTGAAGCCTGTAAATGGTGCCTGACCCTTGGGTCTTCTGATCTGTTGAAGAACCATGACACAATTATATAAGTAACCAATTAGTAATAACAGAAAATGTGATTGTATATATGAAAGAGATGTGCAGGAAAACATTAAATATTCATCTTACCATAAATGTCCACCTGTTCCCATGTTGCATTAGCTTGAGGTAAAGTACAGCTTTTTAGATTTTATTATTCTTCTTTTGTTTGAATGAAAATGCCTCTCTCCTAAACAAAAACAAGAAAGGAGATTACATTTGTTATTGAAGGATATTTTTGCTGGATGAAGAATTCTAGATTCTTGGCAGATTCTTTTAGTACATTGAAAATATATAGACTCTGCTGTCTTCTGGCTTCTGCTTTTGCTGCTGAGAAGTCAGCTGATGGTCTAACTAACCCCTTTGAGGGTGAGATCTCCAGCCTGCTTATTGTATCCTTTTAAGATACTCTGTTTGATTCACTTCTGTTTAATTTTAACATGCTCAGTTTGACTCGGAGTGAAATTCTTTAGTTTATCCTGCTAGGGTTTCACTAGGCTTCTTGGATCTGTAGATTGGTGTCTCATACTAATTCTGGACATTCTCAGCCGTATTGATTTAAAATTTCCCTCCATGCATTCATTCTCCTCTCTGTGTGGGATTCCAGTCAGTGTATTTGAGACCTTCTTAGTCAGTCCTTCACATCTCATTCTCGTATCTGCATTTTCCTTTTTTATTCTTTCTCTCTGCTGAATTACAGATGATTTCTCTTCAACTGTTTCCCAGTTTGTTATTTCCCTATTCTGTTTTGTCTGTTTTGCTGCTATTGTGTTTTAAATTTTGGCTATTGTAATTTCTGGAAGGTCTTCTAAAGAACTGCTGTTACTTTTTATGGATTCTTGTTCCATGCTGATATTTTAAAATTTGTTTTTCTCTTCTCTAAATGTTGTACGTTGTGTTTTAACCTGCTTCTGATAATTCTAAGACTCAAAATCTGTGTAGTCCTTTCCTGCTATTGTTGTGCTTGTTTCTAACTCATGCTGCCTTGCTTCCTGTGTGCCTGGTTATCTGTGACTGGTTATTGTCCTCACACAGTTTTGGGGGTTCCCAGGGGGTGAATGTGCTCTCTCTGAAAGGCAGTGTGTGGCCTCTGCTAGGCTTCTGGAGTATTACCAGTCAGGGACTCTTTTTTTTTTTTTTTGCGGTACACGGACCTCTCACTGTTGTGGCCTCTCCCGTTGCGGAGCACAGGCTCCGGACGCTCAGGCTTGGTGGCCATGGCTCATGGGTCCAGTCACTCCGCGGCATGTGGGATCTTCCTGGACCGGGGCACGAATCCGTGTCCCCTGCATCGGCAGGTGGACTCTAAACCACTGTGCCACCAGGGAAGCCCCACCAGGGACTCTTTTTAAACCGTCTTTAGCACCATGACTCCTGGGCCTTTGCGCACTGTGGATGTGTGCCTGGGATGTTGCATGGGGTTGCTACAGCTTCTCAAAGACTTTGTTATTCCTACCTTTTTCTTTTCCTCTTTGTCCAGTGCCGGGAGAGCCTGCTGTTTATTCTTGTGTAGCTGGAGGAGAGATGGTGATTCACTTCTAGTTCATTCTTCCCCTAGGGATGTTGTCCTTTGGGAGGGTCTCCTTTAGGATCCCATGGTTGGTGGGTGTTAATCCTTGACTTTTGCTGCCTTTGCCCCTTGAGGCCGTGAATCTGAAGCACAAGCAGATGGCACTGGCTGATGCCTTCAGGGCAAAAGTGGCTTTGGTTCTCCTGGGTTTAGGTTGTCCTCAAAATTTGTCCTGGCAGTTTCCCTTGTTCTGTCAATTTTTTAGTGCTCTTAAACTAATTATATTTTTAATGGTTTATCCAGCATTTTTCATTGTTTTCAGTGGGAAGTAGATCAGAATAACTTAAGAAATTGGAAACTGCCTAACGGCCCAGGGCTGGAGCCAGAAGCCTCTGTCTACTTCCAACTGCTGTGCTGTTGGAATGTTGTTGTAAACCACACCCCCTCCCCCCCAGCATGTGCTGTGCAGCCTCTGTGCAGGCTGGGCTGCAGAGAGGATGGCTCTTAGGGGTGCTGTTGCTTTAATTTGCTGAACTGTCCATGTGCTCATCTGGAGTAACTGTGTCAGGTAAAACCATCTTTATTAAAGGTGCTGTTGTTCATGCTTTCAGCCAGGCACGATCCTGTCATCTTTCACTTCTTGGTGTTTCCTTTCCATCTTTCTTATTGCTTATCTTTTTCTTCCATTTCTATCACAGTGTTCCAATTCTAGGATTACCTTACTACTGCTTGTTGGTCTACTGCAGTAACCTCTTAACTGGTCTTTGATTACTACCAGAATTGAACATCCTTTTGCATTTATGAATTCTTACGACTCTTTGTATAAATTATCTGCTTTTATCATTTGATGAATTATTTTATAATATGCTCTCAATAACAATTTTTAGTCTCTCGGATACAGAATTTTTATTTTTTTTCTTCTCTTTTTCTGTGTTTCTTCAGTTTGAACATTGTTGCCTTTTGTAGTTCATATATTCCAGTCTGTAGACGTTTCACCAGGTATTACGACAAAATCTGGGAATATAAAAATAAATATAAGTAAATATAACACATTTACCTATGCTTAGGTTCATATTATGGTGTGGAAGATACACATATACATGCTTATGGTACAGTGTGTAAATACTGTGATACTGCATATAACTATTGTTGAGGAAATCTGGGGAAACTTTGTGGAGATAATGTGTTAGCTGCATAGCCATTTTCCTGTAGAAACACAGGGTATGGGAGGAAATTTCAGATATGGAAAATGTGTGCAAAATCATAGCGATGAAAGTCATGGTGTGCTACAGGGAATGCATATAGGTTGGTATCATGGAGAACAGAGTATTTGGGGAATGAAAATTGAAACTAGGAAGAGTTTCAAGGCCTGGGTTAAACAAGACTTTGATGGGCCCACGGAGCGTGCGTGTTGGGGATGATGGAGTGGGTGAGCAGCGGGATGAGGCATCCAGCTGGGGAGAGCGTGTGGGCTGTGGCTGTGCTGTGGCTGTGGGAGTGGGCTGCTGAGGTGGGGTGGGGGTGGGTGGCGGGCCAGGGCTGTGAGCATAGTGTGGACCAGTCTTCACATGGATACAGCAGTTACTTCGGAGAGTGGCAAGAAGGGAGACGTTACCATGTCAGGAAGATTTGGGTTTGGACTGCCTCGGTCCCAGTTTTAGCCCTGAAAGTCCCATGTCCTGAGACACCCTAAGTCCTTTGAGAACTGGGATGGTGGGTTATCCTGGGGAGGAGCCAGAGGGGCTGATGCATTTGGAGCTGTGAATGGTGTGGGGGAGGTGCTGGCCAGAGTTGGGGGAGGGAGGGAATGAGTCTCTGCTGACTTAGGCCAGAGCAGTGTCCTCAGGAGGCTGCGGAGGTCCAGGAGGACTGGGAAGAGGGCAACCTGTGGGCTGGGCTGGATAGGAGGGCTAAGTGGGAAATATTTTGGAATGAGCTCAGAGGGAGTATACATATCACTGAGGGGGTAGATGGGGCAGGGCTGGAAGAAATGAGAATGGGCAGGAGCACTGCTGGGGCTCCAGAGAGGTCTAAATTTTAGGTACTGACTGAGGGCAAGGACGAGGGACTTGCATGAAAATAATTGAGCAAAAGATTCATTGAGATCTTTGGTGCAAAGTTGTCTCAGTTCTGACTCTAGGGTTTCCGACTCAGGCTTTTAGCCTCTTGGTTAGGATTAAATAATATAAACAGTCTGATTTTTCTCAGCCACTTATTTCTTTAAGGTTCTATATTTTTATATTTAACCTATTGTCTTGTAATATAGTTTTACATTTGCTCTTAGGAATAGATATGAGTTTTTAAATTTTCTTAATATTGCTTTCTATATATTCAGCACCATTTATTACATAATGCATTGTTTACTTATTGTTACTTTATGTTTTGCTATGTTAGTGGCATTTTTCTAGGGCACACCAGCTTGGGAGTCATTCAGCCTATAAATTGGCCAGTTGAGTCCTGCTCCCCAATTCAGACCTGGGGTGGGGTCTGGTGTGTGTGTGTGTGTGTGTGTGTGTGTGTGTGTGTGTGTGTGTGTCCGAGAGAGAGCGAGAGAGAGAGAGAGATTGACTGATTGAGATTGATTAATTGAAGTGACTTTCTTCCGTCTTCTGTGCCCCATGTGGCTTCCTAGGTGTCTGGCCTCTGGGATGGTATCAAGCTATTCTCAGTAAATCATAATGTTTAATGCTGTTAAGTGCTGCCTGGCTGCCCTGTTAGTGCTGATCTATAAGCCTCAGGCAAAGCCACTGCCCTAGTGGTGCTATTGGTGACTTTCAGCTTTATCCACGGCTCTTTGAGTGAATGGTCTCTGAACTGGACTCTAAACGTAGGTTCCTGGGATGGATCCCTTGTTGCCTCTCTTCCACTCTGCTGAGTGTGCTTCCTTCCATCTGCCCACCTCTCGCTCCTGTGAGCCAAGGCTGAGCACCGGGTCATGTGGCGTCCTGCCTCCCCTGGGTGGTTTGGAGGGTGTCCCCACCTCACCCCGGCAGCCCTGGGGTACGTGCTCCATTCCCACTCTCCCCGGGCCTGGCGGACACCCAGGTCCTCGCAAGACCTCTGCTCTCCTGCTGCTGCAGGAGGTCACACCTTCTCCTCTCTGAGTGGCTGCTGCTTTCAGATTTCATTGTTGGTGGAGTCAATTTGTCCTCTGCTATAAGCTTTTGCTATGGTTGAATAATACAGTTAGTTTATAAGTAGCACCTTACTTTTGCTCGTGTTATCTGCTGGCACTGTACCTGGCTTCTAGAAGGTGCTGAAGGAATGTTTGCTGAGTGGGGTGGGATGGGGGGAATGCTTTCCTGATGTGTCCTGTCAGATTATACTGTTCTCATGTGTATCTGGGCCTGTTATGTGCAGCTCAGGAATTACTGCTGTTTTGATTTATTTAGGAGACTTAGAAGAACTTTTGTATAAATTACCCAGCTCTTTTTAAAAAGAGGCTTGTTTTCTTGTAGGAGAGAAGAAATGTGCTTGAGTATAAGTGATTAATCTTTCCTTTTTGGTGTTAAATTTTAGTGTGTTCCGAATGTGCCTATGCTATTAAAAAAAGAGCAGTAATAAAATAACCAGACGATTGAGTTTTACATTGATCATGTTGGCAGAGTTACTGAGACATCAACATACTAATTAGAATGTCAGGATATTAAATTATTGTTCATTTTTCTAACTTTGAATGTTTTGGGTGACTATAAAAATGACAAAGAATTTGTAAGTAAAGTAAAGATTTCCCCTAGAGATTTACCAGTTTAATTTTTTCCCCCTTTATTTGGCTCTCTTCTGTACATTTAAATGAAGGAAGTATTTTGTAAGAATTGGATTATTAGTAGAAAAAATGTTTTAAACTAACTTTTATTTTAGGTAGATAAGTGTTCTGGCTGTTTATTACTGTGTAACATCTGTCTCCAAACCTAAAACAACAATTCTGAAACCTAACATTAAAACTTTAAAACCATAGTCTAACCCTAATGTTTTAAAACAATACCATTTTATTATATCTCACACTTTTGAGGGTCCGGGATTCAGACTGGGCTCAACAGGGCAGTTCTTTTGCTCCACATGGTGTTGCATGGGGCTCCTTGGTTGGTAGCTAGTCTGGTCTAGGATGTCCAAGACAGCTTCACTCACATTCCTCTTGCTGGATGAGGACTTCTAGAAGGCTGGACTCTGCAGGGATCCTCTCCATGGCATCCCGCAAACAAGGGGGCTGGACTTCTTTTCTGGTGACCCAGAACTCCAAGAGAACAAGGTGGAAGCTGTCAGTCCCCTCAAAGATGAGGCATGGGATGGCCTGGCATCCCTTGCACCATACTTTGTTGTTCAAGCAGTCACAGGCCAGCCCAGTCATGGGGAGAGCGAATAGATCTCAGCTCTCAATGGACAGAGTGTCAGGGAATTTGCCGCCATCCTAAATCCCCACAGTAGGATCAATGATTGGGGTCATAGGGCATTTGGCAAACATGTGCCCTTTATAGATCACAATATTTACTACTGATATAGCACCAATGTTTATTAAAAATAGTGGTAACAATATTAAAAATCATGAAAATTGCTTTCAGTATTTGCTTTACCCACAGATTTTTAATTTCATTATAAGTGATTCCTAATTGTTTAATTATACATTGGATATTTTAAACAGTCTTTCCATCAATTACTTGTTTTAATTAGCTTTTTTACTATTAATATTTTATATTAAATTTGTAGTAAACAATAAAATATTAATATTTTAATAAATATTTATATTTTAATATTTAATATTAATAAAATTAGAATTTTAATATTGTTGGTATTATTACTTTTCACCTGCTATACAGATGTGTTTAATTTTAAGAAAAAATGGTACTTGAAATCATTTATTTGTATTTATTGATGCCATGCCCCTTTCTACAAAGGGTTAGAGGTGACTTGCAACAAGACACATATGATAAATATGTATAGAAGTAAAATATAAATGGCAGTGGAGATGAGGATCAAGAAAAAGATGAGTCAGTAAATGGTGTCACCATCTGTCCAGTGGCTGAAGCCCCAGACCTAGGAGTCTTTTTCTCCACCCCTTCATTTGCAGTCCATCAGCCCATGCTACCTCCTAAACATATCCCAAATCTGTCCACTTGTTTTTTTCCTACCTGTACTTCTCTAGTTCAGGCCTCTGTCATCTTTTCCCTAAACTGCCCACTGAGAGTAGATCTCTTTCTCTCCAGTACAATTCCTTACAACACAATCCTTTCTCCATTCAGCACTAGAGCAAGCTTAAAATCACAGTATAAATCAGATCGGAACTTTCCTCTGCCTGAAATTTCAGTTTACTGTACCATTCTTCGTACAAAACCCTATCTCAGCAGGCCTCAGAGCCCTGTCTGTCCCTCTCCTGCCCCTGCTCCATCGCCTCTTTCTGTTCCTCCAGCGTACTAGCCTTTTTTCTCTCTAGCACCTTAGCATTAACTGTTACCTCGATGCTCTTATCATTCAGGTTTCCAATTAAATGTCACTTCTCCAGAGAGGCTTTAATTGACTATACAACTGAAGTATAAATCTGTCCCATCCGTAGCACATCCCTTTGTTTTATTTTCACCATAGATCACTACCTGATAGTTTATTGTTTATTGTCTGTCTCACGCCATTAAACTATAAGCTTCATGACAGCAGCAGTTTTTTGATTTTTTTTTTTTTGGCTTGTTTATAGCTGGATCCCATCTGCTGGAAATAGTGCTTGGTATATAGTAGGTTCTAGTGTTTCAGAAAGAAACATCCTCCAAAAAAAAAAAAAAAATCAAATGCTAGAATTGATGGTAGTATTTCTAGGACATGGTAAATTTATTTTAGAAAAGAGGATTCTTCCCCTGGGATTTACTGTATTTTAGACTAGTGGTGTGTTTCAGAGTCATTAATGGACCTTTTAAAGAAATATACACCTCTGGGCTTCAATCTGTAGGTCTAAGTGGTACCAGGGATCTGTAATTTTGAAAAGCTCCACTGCAAATCTGATGTACAGCCATGTTTAAGGACCAGGCCTTGATAGAGAGAGCTGTGTGGATTCAAGGAGAAAACTGGCCAAACTGTTTATAAACATAAATGAATATTGTTGATTGGAAGTTTATGGAATAAATCTCTGGGAAGCATTGTTTGTATCTTTACTTCAGAGGCCAGGGTAATAGACTAGTGGTTTCAAACTGGTGTGCCCAAGATGATCATTTGGGAATGTGGGAAGAATGTAAGTAATGCAACTTATATATTTTTAATCTCATTCCTTTTTCATTTTTTTTTTGGGGGGGGGGAGGCATGTTATCAGTACCTAATATACAGTGATATGTGTATGTAATTTATAAACATACTGGAATTATGTGCTCAAAATAATTTATTGATGAAAATGTGTGATCCAAAGAGGAGGGAGATCACTCTATCAGTCAGGATAGGCGATGCAGTGGTAACAAATGACCCCTAAGCCTCAGAGACTGCTAAAAGGTTTGTTTCTTGTTCATGCTTTACGTCTCCTGTGGGCCAGCGGTAGCCCTGCTCTGTGTCATTTTGGCGCCATGATTCAGGCGGATCGAGCAGCCTTCATCTGGAACTTTACCAGTTGCTGTGGTGGAAGGAGGAGAGAACTGGGTAAACCACGTGCTTGTAAATTGTTGGCTTGGTAGTGACATGTGTCACCTCTACTCACCTCTCACTGACTGAAGCAAGTCACATGGCTACATGTGAGTTCAGCAGGTAGGGGATGTGTAATCCCCCCTCAGTGAGGGACTCTGCACAGGGTGAACAGCAGGGCAGTCTACACAGACAGCCTCCGACACCTGTTCAGTGTGGGGACGTTTGCCGCTCCAGACCTCGCTCTTAATCCCCTTTCAGGATAGCTGGCAGAGGGAGCCTGCTCTCCCCATTCTTGGTCTGATGAAGAATACCAAAAAGAAAAAGATGCACACAACCCAGATCCTTAATTCTTTTACTAAGGAGCATGTAAAGCAACATGATTATAAAATAAGGGAGTATAACTTTACCAAAACTGTTAGAGCTCTGTGTGATTTTTGCTTGAAAAAAGATTATACCATTACTGCATATACCATTTGAAACATTCAGGTACTTACTATTTCGTGGGTGGGTGTGGAAAATAGAGGTTGAGGTAGGGGAATTGTGAGTAGTGGTGGAAAGAGAACTTCAAGGCTCAAATGTTCAGGGTCTTTGCTGATTGAAAATTAACCAGACTGAAGATGGAGCATCTCTGGAATAATAATGTAAGTCATTTTGGAAATGCGATTCCATTTAGAGCAGTTTGTTATATACTTCTTTTCAGGAAGATGTTAATTTGGGAAGCATAATATGCCTTGATTGTAAGGTGCTGTAGTGATAACCTAGCTTACTTTATTAGTTATTTTGTATACCCCCTAAGGACCAGTCATATGTTAGTTTAACTAATAAAATGACAAATTCACAGAAACCAGTTTAGTTTCAGAAACATTTCACTTTATTTACTTAATTGAAATATAGTTGACTTACAACATCATTTTAGTTTCAGGTGTACAACATAACGATTTAATGTTTTTATACATTACAAAGTGATCACCACTATGTGTCTTCTTACCATCTGTCACCATACACAGTTATTACAGTACTACTGACTGTATTCCCTATGCTGTACATTATATCCCTGTGACTTACTTATTTTATAACTAGAAGTTTGTACCTCTTAGTCACCTTCACCTATTTGCCCTTCCCCCTGTCCGCCTCCCCTCTGGCAAAAACTAGCTTGTTTTCTGTATCTGTGAGTCTGCTTCTGTTCTTTGTTTGTTCTTTTGTTTGGGTTTTTAGATTCCACATATAGGTAAATCATGGTATTTGTTTTTCTCTCTCTGACTTATTTCACTTAGCATAATACACTCTAGGTCAGTCCATGTTGTCACAAGTATCAAGATGTCATTCATGGCTGAATAATATTCCATTGTGTATATATATACCACATCTTCTTTATCCATTTGTCTATCAATAGAGACTTAGATTGCTTCCATATCTTGGCTATTGTAAATAATGCTTCAGGGAACATTGGGGTGCATATATCTTTTTGAATTAATGTTTTTGTTTTCTTTCCAGGAGTGGAATTGCTGTATTGCATGGTAGTTTTATTTTTAATTTTTTGAGGCATCTCCATACTGTTTTCCACAGTGGCTGCACCAATTTACAATTTAATACACCAACAGTGTATTAGGGTTCCCTTTTCTCCACACCCTCCCCAAAATTTATCTTTTCGATAATAGCCATTCTGACAGGTATGAGGTGATAGCTCATTGTGGTTTTGATTTGCCTTTCCCTGGTGAGTAGTGATGTTCAACATCTGTTCATGTGCCTGTCGGCCATCTGTTTGTCTTCTTTGGAAAAAATGTCTATTCATCTCCTCTGCCCAGTTTTTAATCAGATTGTTTGTTTTTTGATATTAAGTTATATGAGTTGTTCATATATTTTGGATATTAACCCCATATCATTTATCATTTGCAAATATTTTCTCCTCTTCAGTAGGTGGCCATTTTGTTTTGTTGATAGTTTTCTTCATTCTGCAAAAGCTTTTTAGTTTGATGTAGTCCTATCTGTTTATTTTTGCTTTTGTTTTTCTTGACTGGGGTGACAGATCCAAAAAAAAGAAATTGCTGAGACTGATGTCAGACAACATACTACCTATGTTCTCTTCTATGAGTTTTATGCTTTCAGGTCTTACATTTAAGTCTTTAACCCATTTTGAGTTTATTTTTGTATATGGTGTCAGAAAATGGCCATTTCACTCTTTTGCATGTAGCTGTTCAGTTTTCCCAACACCATTTATTGAAGAGACTGTTTTTCCCTATTGTAAATTCTTGGCTCCTTTGTGGTAAATTAGTTGACCAAAAAAGTATGGGTTTATTTCTGGACTCTTAATTCTGTTCCACTGATCTATGTGTTTATTTCTGCGGCAGTACCATACTGTTTTGATTACTGTAGCTTTGTAGTATAGTTGGAAATCAGGAGCATGATATTTCCAAGTTTGCTTTTCTTTCTCAAGATTGCTTTGAGTATTTGGGGTCTTTTGTGGTTTCATACAAATTTTAGGCTATTCTTGTTAGGACTGTTCTAGTTCTGTGAAAAGTGCCATGGGTATTTTGATAGGGATTGCATGGACTGTAGATTTTTTGGGGTAGTATGGGCATTTTAACAATATTTATTCTTTCATTTCATGAGCATGGTATATATTTCCAATTATTTGTATTGTCTTCATTTTCTTTCGTCACTGTCTTATGGTTTTCAGAGTACAGGTTTTTAGCCTCTTTGATTAAATTTATTTCTAGGTATCTTATTTATTTTGATGCATTTGTAAATGGGATTTACTTAATTTCTCTTTCTGAGAGTTATTAGTGTACAGAAATGCAACAGATTTCTGTAATTTAATTTTATATTCTGCAACTTTACTGCATGAATTTATTAGTTCTAATAGTTTTTTTACTGGAGTCTTAAGTTTTTCTACATGTAGTATGTCATCTGCAAATAGTAACAGTTTTACTTCTTCTCTCCAATTTGGATGCCTTTGATTTCTTTTTCTTGTCTGATTGCTATGGCTAGGATTCTAGTACTGTGTTGAATAAAAGTGGTGAGGATGGGCATCCATGTCTTTCAACTTTTCACCATCAAGTATAGTGTTAGCTGTGGGTTTGTTGTATGTAGTCTTTATTATGTTGAGATATGTTCCCTCTATACACACTTTGTTAGGAGTTTTTTTTATCATAAATGGATGTTGGATTTTGTCAAATGCTTTTTCTGCATCTATTGAGATGATCATGTGATTCTTTTTCTTTGTTTTATTATTGTGGTTTAGCACATTGATTTGCAGATATTGAACCATCCTTGCATCCTGAGACTAAATCTCAGTCATGGTATATAATCCTTTTAATGTATTGTTGAATTTGTTTTACTAATATTTTGTTGAAGATTTTTTGCATTCTATGTTCATCAGAGACAGTGGCTTGTTATTTTCTATTTTTGTAGTGTCTTTGTCTGGTTTTGTATCAGGGTGATATTGGACTTGTAGAATAAGTTTGGCAATATTTCTTCCTCTTCAATTTTTTGGAATAGTTTGAGAAGGATAACTCTTCTTTAAATATTTGATACAGTTCCTCTGTGAAGCCATCTGATCCTGGACTTTTGTTTGCTGGATTTTTTTTTTTTTTATTACTGATTCAATTTCATTACTGGTAATTGGTCTGTTGAGATTTTCTATTTCTTCCTGATTCAGTTTTGGAAGATTGTGTGTTTCGAGGAATTTATCCATTATTACTAGGTTGTCCAATTTGTGGGCATGTAATTGTTTGTAGTAGTCTTTTATGGCTGTGTTTCTGTGGTATTGGTTGTAAATTCTCTTTCGCTTGTGATTTTATTTATTTGGGCCCTCTCTTTTTTTTTTTTTCCCTTGATGAGTCTGGCTACAGGTTTGTCTATTTTCTTTATGTTTTCAAAGAACCAGCTTTTGGTTTCATTGATCTTTTCTATTTTTTTTTTTTAGTCTCTATTTCATTTATATCCACTCTGGTCTTTTAATTTCCTTCCTTCTACTAATTTTAGGTTTTGTTGGCTTTTCTTTTTCTAGTTCCTTTAGGTGTAAAGTTAGATTGTTTGTTTTAGTTGTTTTTGTTTTTGTTTTTTTTGCGGTACGCGGGCCTCTCACTGTTGTGGCCTCTCCCGCTGCGGAGCACAGGCTCCGGATGCGCAGGCTCAGTGGCCATGGCTTACAGGCCCAGCCACTCTGCAGCATGTGGGATCCTCCCGGACTGGGGCACGAACCTGAGTCCCCACATCAGCAGGCGGACTCTCAACCACTGCGCCACCAGGGAAGCCCTGTTTTTGTTTCTTGCGGTAGGCCTGTATCGCTATGAGCTTTTTCCTTAGAATTGCTTTTGCTGCATCCCATAGTTTTTGGATCATTTGGTTTCATTTTCATATGTCTCTAGGTATTTTTAAATTTCCTTTTTGATTTATTTGTTCACTGATTGGTTGTTTAGTAGCATGTTGTTCAGCCTCCACATGTTTTTGTTTTTCCAATTTTCTTCTTGTAATTGATTTCAAGTTTCAAACTGTTGTGATCAGAAGAGGTGCTTGATATGATTTCAGTCTTCTTTAATTTATTGAGACTTGTTTTGTGGCCTAGCATGTGATCTGTCCTGGAGAATGTCACATGTGCGCTTGAAAAGAATGTGCGTTCTGCTGCTTTTGGATGGAATGTTCTGCACACACACACACACACACACACACACATCTATTAAGTCCATCTGATCTAGTGCGTTGATTAAGGTCAGTGTTTACTTATTGATTTTCTCTCTATACATTAATGTAAGTGGGATATTAAAGTCCCCTACTATTATTGTATTACTGTCAGTTTCTCCCTTTACGTTTGTTAATGTTTGCTTTATATATTTATATGCTCCTATGTTGGGTGCATAAAGATTTACAAACATTATATCCTTTTGTTAGATTGACCTCTTTATCATTATGTAATGTCCTTCTTTATCTTTTGTTACAGTCTTTGTTTTAAAAAATCTTTTATCTTATACAAGTGTTTGTCTCCCAGTTTTCTTTTCATTTTTTTCATGGAATATCTGTTTTCATTTCTTCACTTTCAGCCTGTGTGTGTCTTTAGATCTGAAGTCTTGTAGGCAGGCTATAAATGGGTCTTATTTTTTTTATCCATTCAGCTACCTTATATCTTTTTAT
Source organism: Monodon monoceros (assembly GCF_005190385.1). NCBI lineage: Eukaryota > Metazoa > Chordata > Mammalia > Artiodactyla > Monodontidae > Monodon > Monodon monoceros. The sequence continues at coordinate 44,269,350 of NW_021703780.1, forward strand.
TTGTGAGTTTAGTCCATTTACATTTAAAGTAATTTCTGATAGCTATGTACTTATTGCCATCTTGCTGTTGTTTTCTGGTTGTTTTTGTAGTTCTCTTCCTTTCTTCTTCTCTTGTTCTCTTCCCTTGTGGTTTGATGATTTTCTTTAGTGCTATGTTTGGATTCCTTTATCTTTATTTTTTGTGTATCTCTTGTAGGGTTTTGGTTTTTGGTTACCATGAGGTTCATATATGTATATATATATATATATGTGTGTGTGTGTATGTATATATATGTTTGTTTTAACCTGATGTTTGCTTAAGTTTGAATGCATTCTAAAAGCATTACTTTTTTACTCCTCCCATCTACATTTAATGTTTTTGGTGTCATATTTTACATCTTTTTACTTTGTGTGTCTCTTAATTGCTTATTGTAATTATAGTTGATTTTATGACTTTTTTCTTTTAATGTTCATACTAGCTTTTTAAATGGATGATCCACTGTCTTTACTATGTATTTGCCTTTAGCTGTGAGGTTTTTTTCTTTCATATATTTTCTTATTTCTAGTTATAGCCTTTTCTGCTTAAAGACCCTTTAACATTTGTAAGGCTGGTTTAGTGGTGATGAACTCTTAGTTTTTGCTTGTCTGGGAAACTCTTTAACTCTCCTTTGATTCTGAACAGTAGCCTTCCTGGCTGTTCTTGGTTGTAAGTTTTTTTCTTTCATTACTTTAAATGCAGCATGCCACTCCCTTGTGGTCTGCAAAGTTTCTGCTGAAAAGTCAGCTGATAGCCTTTTGGGGGTTCCTTTGTATGTGACTCACTGTTTTTCTCTTGCTGCCTTAAAGTTTCTCTCCCTATCTTTAACTTTTCCCATTTTAATTATGATATGTCTTGGTGTGGATCTCTTGGGTTCATCTTGTTTGGGATTTTATGCTTCCTGGACCTGCATGTGTGTTTTCTTCCCCAGTCTGGGGAAGTTGTCAGCCATAATTTTATTGAATAGGTTTTCTGCCCCTTTCTCCTTCTGGGCCCATAATGTGAATGTTAGTGCACTTGATGTTGTACTAGAGTTCCCTTAAATTATTCCCATTTTTAAAAATTCGTTTTTCTTTTTTCTGTTCTTATTGGTTGAGTTTCACTATTCTCTCTTCCTTGTTGCTTATGTGGTCTTATGTATCATCTAAAATGCTGTGTATTTCCTCTAATGTATTTTTCATTTCAGTTGTTGTATTCTTTAGCTCTGATTGGTTCTTTCTTATATATTCTAACTCTTTGTGAAGTTCTCATTGTGTTCCTCCATTCTTCTCCTGAGTTCTGCGAGCATCTTTGTGACCATGCTTTGAACCCTTTATCAGGTAAATTACTTATCTCCATTTCATTAGGGTTTTCCTCTGGGATTTTATTTTGTTCTTTTGTTTGGAACAAATTTCTCTGTCTCCTCATTTGGTTTGACTTTCTGTGTTTGTTTCTGTGAATTAGGTGAAACGTTATGTCTCTTGGTTTTGGAGGTGTGATCTTGTATAGGAGTATCCCCAGTGTAGACTGTATGTGCTGGTCAGCTTTGGCAGGCCAGGTGGAGTTGTAGTGGGGATGGGCTGGGGCTTTTCCAGGACATGTTGGGGCTGCTGCCTTGGTGGGATGATTGGTGCTGGAGTGGACCTGGGGTTTGCTGGGGTGGCCTTGGCAAGCTATCTAGAGCACTAGGCTCTTTTTAAACTGCAGCCTCTGTGCTGGGACTCCCAGTGAGTGAGTTTGTGCGTGAGCCCTTTAAGAGTGAAATTTCAATTTCCTTCAGCTCTCCTGTGCATAAGCCCTGCTGGTTTTCAAAGCTAGTTAAGTGGGCTCACCTACCCAGTGCCAGTCTCTGGGTCTGATGTGCCCAATATGGGGCTCAAACCCTTCGCTCCTGAGGGAGGGCCTCTGAGTTTGTGATATCTCCTCCTGCTTGTGGCTTGCTGCTCTGGGGATGTGGGTCTTGACTAGATAGTGTCTCTGCCCCTTCTACCCTACTCAGTGTGTTTTTTTCTTTATATCCTTAATTGTACAAGAGCTCTTCTGCTAGTCTTCAGGTCATTCTCAGAGAGAGTTGTTGTATATATAGGTGTAGTTTTGGTGTGTTTGTAGGAGGAGGTGAGCTCAGGATCTTCCAGCTTTGCCATCTTATCATGATCAAGTGGATCAAAAATGTTTCACTGTGTTCCTGGAAAACAAGCTAATCAAAATGTACATTACTGATAGTAATAATAAATATTTACCATTTATTAAAGGCATGCTATATGTTAGGCCTATTCTAGACACTTTACATACTTTATTTTACTTAATTCTGACAAAAAAGTTCATGAAACAGGTATTATTTTCTTCCTTTTACCAATGGAGAAACTGAGGTATGAAGAGGTTAATTCACTTTTTTAAGATTTGAACTTAGGTTTCTGCAGTTACAAAAACTATATACTTTCTACTCAGTTCCTCTGCTTTTATAATTGTTCCACTGTAGCTGTTTTTAACTCTTACATGAGATCCTTTGTTAGTAGAAGCAGGAAGCTATTTAATTTTGTCTTGCTCTTTTGGAGAATGAGTTTTTTCTAGGCATCCAGTAGTTAACCTCATTAGGGGAGCCTGAGAAAGTGAAATATGCTCATATTTTTCCCAGTAGTTTTTATACCAGAAGCAGAAGAGAATACTCAAGATTATTTTAGAAATTTGAAATAATGAAGTTAATAGAAGTTTATACTAATTAGTAAAGTTTCAGACAGTCATCCAACATTTTTCAGTGACAATTCTCTTATTTTGTTTATTATTAAATAGCTAAATGAAGGTTTAGATGTGTGTGGCAAATGGATGAACTTTTTAATTCACCAAGGAAAAACAATATTTACTGAAAGGCTATCATGTAGGAAATGACATTAATTTCAGCTAGAATGTGCATTATTTGGAATGCACCCAGTTACTTTGGGTGAACAGTTTAGAAACACATTGAATACCTTAGAATTTTATTCATTATTTCTAATCTAAGTAAAGTCTAGATAATTTTTTTTCTATTTTTTTGGGGGGTTGGGGAAGATTTCAGTGAAAGACAGTCTTACCACATTCTTTAATAATCTACTCTAGTTTTCATTCAAGACCTTGAATTTTGTTTAAATTGAGCCTTGACTGTATACCTAAGGTAGAAGAGTGTTTGGAACATTAAGTCTCTTGTAAGTATTCTGTTGTATGACAGTTGAGCTGAAGTGTGCTTCCCCTGCTTACCTGACAGTTACTTGGTGAGCAGTTAATTGCTTATAAACACCTGTGGTATTGTTAATACAAATATTTGAGTTGAGTTTAGGGAAAGAGAGGTACTATATTCCCCTATATTCGTGGAGAAGCCTTAGTGGTTCTTATATATTGCTGTGGGATTTGTTCAGTTAAAACCCCAGATATTATCATGGCAAACATCTGTATGTTCAAAGTTATCTAATTCTTTGTTGCTATAATAAGTGATTGTAAAAAGGGACGTGGTGGGTTAACACATTTGGCCTCAACTTCAGTATTGCCAGATCCAGTCAAAACCATTTGGGCAAAAAACGATCCATGCAATCACCTATGATTATCCCCATTAATAGTGGGGAGAACAGGCATGTGTATTTAATTTTTATTTAATTTCAAATAAGTAAGTGTTCACTGCACAAATTTGAAATAGTTTTTATATTTAAATTGGAAATCACTTAAAGATAGTGAAAGATCATCACGAGGATGTACAGATATCTTGTTCCCTTTCACCATGTCTCCCTGGTCAGTTTCTCACTTTATCAGTCGCTGTTTGCGAATTACAGCTTGGCTCTGAAACATACCTGCCTCTTCTCACATAGTCTTTGCATTGTGTATCTGGTGGTATATTTGAGCTTCGTAGGATTTGTCCTATGGAATGTGAAGTAAAAGGTAAATAGTCAATTTTGTAGAGAAGTTACTATCAACAGGTATATGTAAACAAAGCCAATACTAAAGGAGAATAATCTGGTGTTAGCTCTTAGAGAAATATTTGCTATTGCTAAAGCTCAATTTAAACACTCTAGAATGAGTGTTGATTGTATATAATGTGTGCTGTGACACCCTTTAAAATTTTTGCCTATTGAGACTTCTTATGACATCTAGTTATATTACATTTTTAGTTTTTGTATTTTTATCCTGTCCATTACCAAAAAGGAATTGATGTGGTAGTTTTCAGTTGATGACTCTCTTGCACTGATTTTTGATGATACATGTTTGTTTGTTCAGTGCTCTCAAATACAATAATAATGAAAATGTTTGAAATACTTTGAGAATTACGAAAATGTGACAGAGACACGAAGTGAGCAAAGACTGTTGGAAAAATGGTGCCAACAGACTTCCTCAACACGGGTTGCCACAAACCTTCAAATTGTTTAAAAAAAAAAAGTAATATCTGGGAAGCACAATAAAGCCAAGTGCAATAAGACGAGATATGATTGTATTTATTGGCCCTTCAAATTTTCTCAGTTGTAAAGTGTGTGTTCATATCTTTTGATCATTTTTCTATTGGGTTGACTGTCTTTTTCTGTCTTGGCTTTCCTTGGCACTTTGTGTGTCCCTGTACATTCTAGAAGCAACACAGACACATAAGCTATTGTGATTTTGCTTGAGAGTATATTGATTCTGCAGGTTAATTTGAGGAGAATTGGTACATTTATAGTATTACATCATCTGGTGCATGTTTATGGATGTCTTTCGGCTATTTAGGGTTTCTCCAGTTTCCTTCAGTAAGGTTTTACATGTTTTTTTTTTTTTTTTTCCCTAGAGGCCTTGAACATCTTTTGTTAGATTTATTCCTAAATACTGATAGTTTTAATCCCATTATGAATAGTAGTTTAAAAAAATCCATTATTAAAGTGGGCTGCTGGCAGATAGAAATACAATTGGTTTTTCTGTATATGACATTGTAGCCAGATACCTTGCTTAATTAGGTCATTAGGTCTAGTAATTTATCTGTGGATTTTTCTGGATTTTCTAAGGATTCTAATCACATAATATGTAAATAATGACAATTTTGTTTCTTTTTTCCAATCCTTATACTTTTCTTTTCGTTTTACCAATCTGGTTCCCACTGATGGAGTCTTATTTCCTTGTGTGTGTGTTTTCTCTGTGTGCTAGAGATTGTATTTGGGGAGTTATTTGGAGGACTATACTAAGACCTAGGAGAATTGTATATTTCTTCAGAAAGGTTTTCATTTTCTCCTTTCATGAGTCTGTGGGTGCAGCTAGTCCAGGATATTGTTTCTCTGCTATTGTTCTTTCCATATGTGTCCTCAGAAATTGACAGAGTAGAAATTTGAAAGTATATTGAATTTAAATTTTCTTCTATATTTTGGCTTCATTAATGATAGTAATGACTTAATAATCATATTAGGAATGATTTCAGATACCAGGGTTTTAAAAGTTTTTAAAAAGTATAGAATCTTCACTAGAACAGGAAAGTGCTTTATTGAAACTGAATGCAGAGTTTTAATTTTTAAACGATATAAAATGTTTCCTTTTAGATAAGTGATGAAGATAAGACTCTCCGAGAACAGGATATTATGGCTTCATCACACAGTTTAGGTGGGGTTCAGTTGGAGCTGGAATCAGTTTATAAGGTAGGTACGCTTTTAAAGTACTTCCTAGGTTTTGTTAAATGTATCACATTGAGCTTCTATCCGTGTTTTACTGACGCATTTGAGTAGCCTCTTGTGGGCGCAGCCTCTCCCCCTTCTGTTCGGATGTTGTCTTCACCCCCCGGATGTGCTGCTCCCCGCCCCGGGCTGCGCTGCACCGACCCCTGGCGCTGCTTGGGTGCCGACCCACTGCGGGCCACGCTCTCCTCACTGTGCTCAGCCTCGGGCTGCGCTGGGGCTGTGAAGCCCTGCAACGCCCCTCTTCCCCGGCCTCTTGTTCCCTACGTCGCCTCCGCGAGGGAGCCTCTCCTCCCTCCCGGGTGCCTTGGGGCCCCGGCCTTCTTCCCCCTGCCCGGGTCCAGCCCCTGCCCCCTCACCACCATCCGCGCACCAGTCTGGCCAGCGTCCTCCTGCAGGGCGTGTTTGTCCACATGAGTCCGTCTTGTTTCTTCAGCCAGGTGGTGAACTGCTTCAGGGCAATGACTGTGTGCTGGATGTAGAAATCTGTAAATTAATTAGGAACTTTCTGTAAAAACACATGATCTGATTATTGTGTGGTGTCATTGAATACATTGAAGAATTATGGGCATATAGATTTAACTCTTCCATAAAACTTGGGTGAATAGGGTATTTGGGGAATCTTTTTTTTTTTCTTTAAACCTAGTTTTTTATCTCATTTTTAAGAAGTAGAAAAACTCTGTTGAAGAGTAAGGATGAGTTTTGCAATTTATTAATACCATTACCATAATCTCATCTCTTAAAATTTTACCATAGTTCATAGGACTTTAAAAAGTGTAAGTAGAATAGTATTTATTAGGTTTTTAAAAAAATATTTACTGGCAAGTACTTATTTTAAAGATAAAACTGGACATTTATTATTATTTCCATTTCTTAGTGTTGAGATTAGCTTTTCCAATATATTTCTCTGGAGAAAGAGTGGAAACATAGATGAAGAAATTTGGAATTACTTTACTTACTAGTAATTTTTAGCACTGAACATATTGTATACACATTGGATTCCACTTGATGCAGAACAAAATGTGGACTATGTCACGTGAGAGGAATGCAGTGTACCCAGAGGGCTTGAGCTGGGAATTTGAAATCCTGGTGATTATAATTTGTAAATTGATGAGTTAAGAATGAAAATAAAGCATTTTAACTTGGCTTATTATTTTTTGAAAGATCTACTCTAAAACAAACACATTTTTTGCCTGCCACTCCTTCTTAATGCTGTTGTTTACTTACAAGGAGTATAAATTGATCTTCTTGCTTTTTTTTTTCTTTAGATCTGTTAGGACTAATGACTTTCTCAGAGGAGGGATTTTGTTTAGCCTTAGTACTTTTGAAGACGTAGGAGAATTTCGTAATGACAGGTACTGACTTATTTTCCCTGTTTTTCACACTGAATTCAGATCCCTTTTGCTGATGCTCTGGATTTGTTCCGAGGAAGGAAAGTCTATTTGGAAAATGGCTTTGCTTATGTACCACTCAAGGACATTGTGGCTATCATCCTTAATGAATTTAGAACCAAACTGTCCAAGGCTTTGGCTGTAAGTATTTTACTTTGTTTCCATATTTCTGTGTTCACTTTATTTCTGTATGTTCATGTTTTCAGTTACATACTGTTGATAGTTTTGTTCTGTACTTCTTAAAAAATAGTTTAATTTTTATAATATTCAGATTGCTTATGATGCTGTACTGTTATTTGTAGAACTCCTAGGTTTTAATTTTTTTTTAATTTATTCTATTGAAGTATAGTTGACTTACAAGGTTGCGTTAATTTCTGCTGTACAGCAAAGTGACTCAGTTATGCATATATATATATTCTTTTCCATTATGGTTTATCACAGGGTATTGAATATAGTTCCCTGTGCTATACAGTAGGACCTTGTTGTTTATCCATTCTATAATAGTTTGTGTCTGCTAACCCCAAACTCCCAATCCATCCCTCCCCCTTGGCAACCACAAGTCCATTCTCTATATCTGTGAGTCTGTTTCTGTTTCATAGATAAGCTCATTTGTGTCATATTTTAGATTGCACATATAAGTGCTGTCATATGGTATTTATCTTTCTCTTTCTGACTTACTTCACTTAGTGCGATAATCTCTAGCAGCCATCCATGTTGCTGCAAATGGCATTATTTCATTCCATTCCATTTTATATGTGTACCACATCTTCTTTATCCACTCATCTGTTGATGAACATTTAGGTTGTTTCCACGTCTTGGCTATTTTAGTAATGCTGCTATGAACATAGGGGTGCATGTATCTTTTTGAATTATGGTTTGTCTGGGTATATGCGTAAGAGTGGGATTGCTGGATCATAAGGCAACTCTATTTTTAGTTTTTTAAGGAACCTCCAATACTGTTTTCCATAGTGGCTGTACCAGCTTAAATTTCCACCAACAGTGTAGGAGGGTTCACTTTTCTCCACACCCTCTCTAGCATTTGTTGTTTGTAGACTTTTTAATGCCATTCTGACTGTTGTGAGGTGATACCTCACTGTAGTTTTGATTTGCATTTTCCTAATAATTAGTGATGATGAGCATCCTTTTATGTGCCTATTGGCCATCTGTATGTCTTCTTTGGAGAAATGTCTATTTAGATCTTCTGCCCATTTTTTGATTGGGTTGTTTGTTTTTTTGTCATTGAGTTATATGAGCTGTTTGTGTATTTTGGAAATTAAGCCCTTGTTGGTCACATCATTTGCAAATATTTTCTCCCAGTCCATAGGCTATCTTTTCGTTCTATTGATGGTTTCCTTTGCTGTGCAAGGGTGGTTTTTCTTTCTTTTGCTTGTAAGGTTGATTAGGTCCCATTTGTTTATTTTTCCTTTTATTTCTATTGACTTGGGAGAATGACCTAATAAAACATTGGTATAATTTATGTATGAGAATGTTTTGCCTATGTTCTCTTCTAGGAGTTTTATGGTGTCATGTCTTATATTTATGTATTTAAGTAGGGTTTTTTTTAATTTATTTTTTTGGCTGTATTGGGTCTTCATTGCTGCACACGGGCTTTCTCTAGTTGCGGTGGGTGAGGGCTACTCTTTGTTGTGTGCAGGCTTTCTCATTGCGGTGGCTTCTCGTTGCAGAGCGTGGGCTCTAGGCACGTGGGCTTCAGTAGTTGCAGCACACGGGCTCAGTAGTTGCAGCACGTGGGCCCTAGAACACGTGGGCTTCAGTAGTTGTGCTGCGTGGGCTCGGTAGTTGTGGTGCACGGGCTCTAGGGCACGTGGGCTTCAGTAGTTGTGCAGTAGTTGTGGCTCGCGGGTTCCAGAGCGCAGGCTTTGTGGCACACGGGCTTAGTTGCTCTGCAGCATGTGGGATCTTCCCAGACCAGGGATCAAACCTGTGTTCCCTGCATTGGCAGGCGGATTCTTAATCACTGTGCCACCAGGAAAGTCCCTTTAAGTAGGTTTTTATTTGTTACTACTCATGGTTAATTTTGTCATTTTTTCTTTCTCCTAGTAATACTATTGGTGAGATGATTAATTTTGTGAACAGCCTTTGTCTCTTCAAGGTTGTGTCTTTTTTTCCTTGGAGATGGATGTCATATGTGACCCTTAACAATTAGTGTGGCCTGTGGTAGATATAACCCCTAGATTTCTGTTCTAAATTGTTATTTTGTGTCAGTAGAGGGCAATGTAGAAGAAAGTCTTTATGTTTAATTAGGAAAAGCAGTAGTAGGTTAGTGCTACAATAAACAGCCTGCTGCTGGGTGAAATTGGAGGTAGCTGAGTTAAATAAATGACATAATCAGTGCTTTTTAAGAGATTTGTTTAAACAGACACTTAAGTGATAACATCTTAAAAATACATTTTTCAGTGTTGTTTGTTAATCTGAGTGTAGTTTTCTTTTGTACTTTTTTGGGACACTTTTTTGGGTACTTAGTGTTTAGTACATAACTTCAAAGTTATGTGCTGTGGCTCTTTTTAAGCTGTACCGATTACTGTATAAGCAAAGGCCAACCTTTCTTTTTGAGTTAAAACTTATAATTTTTTCTGGTATTGTTTTTATTCTGAAAACAATAACTTTTACTCAGTCCTACTTTGTATTGGTGCCAAAAGTCTCATTTTCTAAAATACTGGGTTGGCCAAAAAGTACTTGGCTTTCTCCTGGGTAGGTCAGGGCCCGAGTCTGGTTGAGAGGTTGTCCATAGAGCCCTTTGCCTCGCCGTGAAGGAGAGTGGAAGGAGGGGGTTGCCTGGGAAACTGTCCTGACAGCTTTGGAATCTGAAGCTCTGGGAGGAAGGGAAGGTGTTGCTTTTAGGCTGTGGCAAAGGGGAAATTAAACCCATTGTGATGGTTTCTTGATTACTGTCCTTTCCAGTGAGGAAGGTTTTGACCTTGAAGTATGTAATTGAAAGAATTTGAAAATATCCTTGTAGGATGAGAAGAATTGCCCTAAAGATTTAGAAAAAGGTATTCTAATTTGTGGTAGAGGAAGAAATAAATGGTGCTGGGGAAGGTCTAAGTTGATAGAAGAATTTTACCCCAGGTGACATCTGCAAGCTTGTTGTTAGTCTTTGATCATGTGATTTATATTATAATATAACAAATCTGGCTTTTGAGCATGCTTTAGGACTAGTAAAAGATGGGCATTATGTTCTCATTTGATAAGAGCTCTTTGCTCACCCTGCTGATCTGTGAGACTCAGCTGTGGCACCGCTTCCTCCAGGAAGCCCCCCTGAGCCCCAGGATTGTACTGAGTGTTTCCCCTTTGTGCCCCCACAGCATTCTGCACACTACCAAACTGCAGTGAGATTACTCCAGTTAGCGTTTTTCTTCTCAACTACAATGTAAGCTTTTTGAGAGTAAGGGCTTGGTCTTAAACTTTTCTCTCTACGTAACATAGGGTCAGTGCTCAATAACATTTTGTTGGACTGATAGATACTGAATAATGAAGATGACTCTTACTGTCCGCACATAGTTTACTGCTTGTCTGTGATCTCATTTGATTCTCACCACAAGTCTCTGAGATGGATGAGGATGACCGTCTGCATCACACAGGCTAGGAAAGTGCTGCTCAGAGAGGCCAGGTAGTTTGTCCAGTGTCTTTTTGGCCAGTAATTGCTGCAGCCATAACTGGATCTCGGGTTTTCTAATTGTGATTCTTAGGATCTTTTGATGAAAACTGTGCCTTTATGAGTAGTTGTATTATCAGGGGATTTAGATCTTCAAACTCAGGAAATATTGAAAGGTAAGTATATTAGGGTCCAGTTACAGAGCAGGCAAAAAGGGTGAATTTGGAGTTGAGATGCAATAAATTGATAACCAGTTAGGGAAAAGAATGAGGGAAAGATATATTTCTTTGCTTCACATAACAATTTTAGAACCTTTAGCCAGTTCTCTCAGTTAATGGTTTTTTTTTCTTTTTTAATAACTTTTTATTTGTTCACCCATGTATTGTTTTCAGTACTAGGGATATAATACTTAATTAATAGGATAGATGAAATTTCTTCTCTTATAAAACTTATACCAGTTACCAAAGAAATAAACAATAACAATATTATATGTGACATGAAGGAGCCAGCAGAGCAAAAGTAGAGGAAAGTACATTCTAGGCAGGAGCGGTCACTGATGCCAAGGCCCCAAGGAGAGAGGGTTGGCATTTTTGCACAATGCTGGAGTGTAGTGAGCTAGCGGGGAGCTGTACAGAATGAGACGGCAGCGATGCAGGAATTTGAAGAAAGCAGGGTAGAGAGATTGATTTTTTAGCCTAATGTAGTGGAAAACCATTGGATGGTTTTGGAGAAGGGAGTGATATAATCTGATTTATATTTAGAATAGGTTACTGTGGCTGAAAACCACTTTGGAGGGTATAGAAAGAATGGCAGTAGGAAGACTAGTTCAGAAGTTTATCACTTTAATCTAGATGGTGGGAAAGAGGCTGGTTGTGGTGGCGATGATTCAGAGAACTCTCTGGATTTCAGTTACTTTCTTGAAGTGCTGTTGACACACTGGGTGTGAGAGAAAAAGAGGAAATCAGGATAAAAACAATAATGATAGCTTATACTTAGTGAACATTTTATATTTGCCAGGTGCTGTTCTAAATGCTTCACATGAGCTTCACATTTCATCTTCACAGTAATCCTGTTAGGTGGGTACCATTTTCAGTCTCTGAGGCGTACAGTCTGCACAGCTAAGTGAGGAGCCAGGGCAGGGTTTGCATCCATGCAGCCTGGCTTCAGTCTTTACTCCTGACCACTGTGTTGCACTGCCCAGATTGTTGGCCAGAGTAATGGATTAGAGGGTGATGTCTTTTACCACGATGTGGAAGACTGTGTGAGAAGTCCACAGGCTAAAACCAGGAGTTCTGCTCTGATCATGTTAAGCAGGAGGTGCTTGTCAGTCATCCAGATGGTGATGGCAAGTGTGAAGTTGGGTTTAAGTCTGGATTTCTGGGGAGGATAAAGTGAAGCCCTGAGACGTAGGGGGTCACACGGCCGAGCTTGGGTTTTCACACACTTCCACTCTGTGTCACTGGTGGAGAGTGCTTGCTTTGTTTTTAGAAAACGGGCAGCTTCTTAAGTTGTAGCTGAATATCTTTAAGGCAGATTCTCTTTTTTCTCACGTTATGTGACTAATTTCACTTTCTGTGGGTGAGATTCATCATTAGAAGGTGCTGGTAAAACTTTAGAAAACAGACTTTCAGAAAATATATTTATTCTAATTTAGAGATAGAAAGACTTTCGAGAAGCTCCCTGGGAAATAAATGACAACAAGTAAGCAGCTTTCTTGGAGTCACAGAGGAAAGTAAGGATTTTCTTTTTTTGAAAAGGATTTTCTTTTTCACATGTTTAGAATAGTAGTTGGATCTGTGACTCACCAAGTATTTGTTGCTTTGGAAAAATATTCTTTGTAGGCACTTGATCAAGTAATTTTTTATTTCTACAGAGCTTAGAATCCTCTTAAATCTTTTATCCTCTTTTTAAAAGCAGTGTTCAGTTTAGTTCCTTAAGCTGTGCTTAAATATAATTAATTTTCTTGAATGGTTACTTACTTTGTAATCATATAAGAATTTTCTTTGTCTTATTTGTGTCTCGTTGATTTCCTTTGGTTTTGGATTGATTAATATGTCTTTTCCAATATTACTTCCTGGTTATTTAATGTTATTTTAAAGTGATTGCAGTGGACCAGTCAGTGTAGCTGCTAATCCTTCACTTCTGCCTTTACTCTCAGGCACCAGCCCATTCAGTCTCTCCTGGTACTGAGCTCTAGGAAACAAAGCAATGCAGTTAAAAGCCATGAAACTATCGATAACAGAAAAAACATTCATTTTGGGGGAAAAAATAAACATCCTCTTTTTACTTTGAGACACGCTTGTTGACTGAGGATGCTAAATTGAATGTTGCTCTTTAGATTGTAGAGGACCTAGTAACCGAAGTGAGTATTTCGAGGTAGGGTGTGGGGTCAGGCAGGCCCACTGGATCCCACAGACGAACAAGTCATTACAAGTGAGTCTTGGCATCTTTCTCCATATGTATTGTATTGGGTTGGCCAAAAAGTTCGTTCGGGATTTTCATAATATCTTACGGGAAAATCCAAACGAACTTTTTGGCCAACCCAGTATTTTAGAAAATGAGGCTTTTAGCACCATCACAAAATAGGATTGAGTAAAAGTTATTGTTTTAGTGGAATATTCTAGGTTTTTGATAGGCTAGCTTAGATTCGTTGGAAAAAAAATCAGTTATATATATATATTATATATATATGTGTGTGTGTATATATATATATATATATATATATGGTGCTTAAAAAATTCCAAAGTGCTATATATTTTTCAGGTGTTCATTTGAAGGGGCTAGTTCATGTAAAGAATAGAATTTTAAGGGGTTTGAATTTTTCCCTGTGGTGCTTAGTACAATTTTGCACTTTGTGTTTATGGAAATTATTGGTGGCAAGAATTTTAATGATTCACTTATTTCTAGTTGCTAGCAAATGTTAGCAGCACATCGACATAGGATTTTTAGAGCAGCACAGGATTTTAGAGTTGTGTGATAATCATTTGTGTGTTATCTTGCCCTCATTCTTGGCTCCTAGAATCCAAACTTGAGGTTTATAGATATCAGTGGACATGCATGTTTGTCCTATCGTGTATGGTAGTGCTTTAGCTTTCTTTTATAAGGAGCTCTCAATAAAACTTACCAGTCAGGCCTCTTCATTTTGCCCATGAAAGTTTAGCCCCGCAAAGGCTTGGGTGGCTTACCAAAATTCTTGTGGCTGATTGGTGAAGGACTTGGGTTCTTCACTGTGGGTCTCCCATAACTCCTTAAAGTCAGTGCCTTTTTTTCATAGATTGTTGCCTCTCCCCAGGCGCAGTCAAATACCTCTGCCCCTCTACTACTCTCTTATTCACCCTCAAGTGTTCTATGACATGTTTTACTTGTAGGCTTCTCCAGGGTAGGGACTGAGCCCTGTTCAGCTTCTCCAGGGTGGGGACTAAGCTCTGTTCAGCTTCTGCAGGTAGGACTGAGCCCTATTCAGCTTCTCCAGGGTAGGGACTCAGCCCTGTTCAACTTCATTCTCTCTGATGCTGAGCACAGTACCTTGAGAAGAGCAGGTGCTCAGGATCTGGTGAATTACCCTGTGAGAGCTGCATGTTTGTGTTTTCTCCAGATTTGTTGAAAAAAGTACGTGAAACGATGTTGCACTTCAGTGTCCTGTTTATAAAAGGAAAGAGTGAAGCACCTCAGATGTGGGAAGGGCTGTGCATGCAGAATATTTCTGCAATCTCTGTTGGGAACGTCTGTGGCTGCAGTACCCTGCTTCCTAAGAACCGCTGCAGTTGGCTGCGGGGGTTACAGTTGTTACTCTTGACAGGTTTTCTCTGGAGTATGTAATATGTGAGGTTATATTTTGTCTAGAAATTTATGATGCAGCCTCAGCCAGGTTTAAACTCTAGCTTGAGAACAGCAGCTTCTCTTTTCATGGTTGAACTAACTTTCCAGAGTAATTCTTAGGTTACTATTTCTGTGGTCACATTTGTGTTCCCTGTGCACCCTTACCCCCACTCACAGAAGAATGCCCCTGTACTCCTCTATAAACACTCCTGTTCCTCAGATCATTTATCATATTTAACAATTATAATTACCCCTTTTAACACTTCAGCCCAGATTGGCTAGAAGATACTTAGTATTTTTACACACTATTTATAGTGTTTTTTTCCACTGAGCTGCATTGCTTTCATTGACACTTGAGTGCACTGAAACACAGATTTTTATCCCTATTACTCACTTGTGATGAGAAAATATCTGCAGATTCAGTTGCTAGGAAACAGCTGAATACTGAAATAGGTTTTTTTGGGGGGGGTCCTTGTAAATTCAGTTCTTTGACAGTTCTACTCTCATAGAGCAAAAATTTATTCAGTCTCTACAAAGAAAGATGCATCACCTGTTAGTTTTCCAATATAAAAATTTTGCACAGGGGGAGCTAGGAATACGAATACAGTTTTGTTCCAGGATTGATTAAATTTTGAGAGTGTAATTTTTCACAGTGACTGGACATTGAGGAGTAATGATTATGTGTACATCTTTGAGTTTCAGTTTTTTTTTTTCAAAGCTTTCTGATTCCTTATTAATGAGAAAGAATGAGGATGAGAGAGATACACACACACAATACAGAGGAATTTAAACCAAAGTAAAATATTATATTAATTAAACCAACTTTGTTTCATAGAAATAAGATTGACACATCCTGTGTTAAATCCAGATCAGCTTTTTTTTTAATCTGTGACACTTAATAATGGTGTGCCAGAGAAAGAATAAATATTAAAAAGAAGTGTTTGGTTATATATAATGTTTGGCTTTCTTTTATACCTGACTGTCATTTTTGTCATAATTATATAACATTTAGAAAAAGATTTTCATTCAGGTTCAACATAGTAATAAACTCTTTGTGAGTATTCACTGCGTGCCAGGCAAATTTGCAGGGGCAGAGGTATGATTAAGCTTTCAGGGTGAATGGTGAGGGGGGCAACAGTGGGCAGAGATGTAAACAGTCCTCCTGCGCTGTGGTCTGTGAAAGAGCAGTGTGTCCTGGGTGCAGCGGTAGCACAGGAAAGAGGTGATGGACTTAGTCTGGGGACCGCAGAGAAGCCTTCAAGGAAGAGGTAAGCTCTGAGCTGAGTTTTGCAGGGCTCTTTTTGGATGTGAACAATCCCTTGACCTTGTTTTTTTGGGGGTGGGGGTTGGGGATGGGGAATAAGACCAGTATTAGTTGTCTTCATTTGTAAGTTGGCTCTTCATTTCTTCCTTGTCCACACCCTTGGTTGATGTTTCTCTTCCCCGCCCTGTCTGTACAGGCAGGTGAGTACTGTCCAGATACCAGCTACTAATTCTGTACCTTCAAATTTCACTGCTTGTCTATTTAATTGCACACATATATCTGAGGAACTTGGCAGGGAGTGCAGAATACATCTTCTGATTTACATGCATTGAGAAACTTGTGTCTCAGAAATAAAAATCTTATTAAGGCTTAATGTCCTAATCCAGGTGACACAGAGAACTCTGTGAACTCAAGTAGGCAGCATATGTAACATTGGAGTGGCATGGAGAATGTTATCTGAAATGAGAGTATGTGTGGGTTCAAAACAAAAATAAAAACAGCAAATGAAAATTGTCCCCGACTAGTTGATACTAGAAATAATCAAGGAATGATAGAATTGAGAATCACTAAATGCATAGGTTTGGTTTCCCCTAAATTTTAAAAAAGGCACTAAGAATAGGAGTAAATGTTTGTGAGACTCCTGCTGTTTGTATAAAATCCTTTTTATTTTTAATAATTTTATACATCGAGGGTGCATTTTAGAGCATGATATTAAGTGAGTTTCAGTATTTTCAGGCCTACATTTTAAATTAGAAACCTATATAGAGTTACGAGACTTTAGTAATATGGAAGGCACTTAAAGTCTGGTTTAAAAAAAATTATTGTTGTCCTTGGAGCAGCTATGATTTTGTCCGTATACAAGACTATATTTGTTGAGTTGCTAAGCGGTTAAGGGAACAGTGTCAGTGAGCAACTAAATTGAGATGTGAATGGGGTGATAATCTAGAAAAAACAGACCTGAAAATGGAAAAAGATATATAAGACAGATTTCTTTCTCATAAACTTGGAAACAGAAGAATTGCAAACAAGATTCGTAATCAGGTAATCAGGTCCAGTTTTCACATTGACTATTAAAGGCTAAAATAATGGAGGGGAGGTGAAATAACATTCAATCTTTGAGGAAAAAACTAACTAATACAGCTTTGGATTTTGGCAGGGTGGCTGTAATCCCAAAGAAAGAGAATAACAGTTTGCATTTACAGTCTTTTCTAAGTCTTCAGGGTGGCTGTAATCCCAAAGAAAGAGAATAACAGTTTGCATTTACAGTCTTTTCTAAGTCTTTTGTAAGTACATTTTCATTAATCCTTCAGACTACTTTTGAGTTTTGTTTAAAAATTAAGAAGGGCTTCCCTGGTGGCGCAGTGGTTGAGAGTCTGCCTGCCGATGCAGGGGACGCAGGTTCGTGCCCCGGTCCGGGAAGATCCCACATGCCGCAGAGCGGCTGGGCCTGTGAGCCATGGCCGCTGAGCCTGCGCGTCCGGAGCTCCGCAACGGGAGAGGCCATAACAGTGAGAGGCCCGCGTACCGCAAAAAAAAAAAAATTAAGAAGGAAATCATTTCTACTTCCTAAGATGCCTGAAAAAAATTACATACTGAAAGTCATAGAAATTACTGCTTTACCTTGATGGCTTCAATGTTTTATGTATTTCTAACTCTCATTTTTTTTGTTTAACACTTTGGCCAAGGAATTTATCATTTGGCAAATATTTATCAGTTGCATAATGAGGGTTGGGCCTGAGGCAGTATGTTACATGTACAGGTGTGCATGTGCATGCACACGCACACTCACACACACACACACACACACACACACTCTTACATACACTCTCCAGTTTTATTTTTTAAACTTTTCCCCTCATAACTCTGCTAGTTTATCACAGTGTTATGGTAAGAAAGATTAACAACCTACTGGAAGATGCAACTAGGCAGTAATAGGTAGTTTTTTTGTTTCTTTGTTTATTCATTCATTCCTTTATTTGCCTATGGATGTCCAATTGTTTCAGTATCATTTGTTGGAAAGGCTATCTTTCCTTTGTTGCATTGCTTTTGCATCCTCATCAAAATCATATTTGTGTAGATTTATTTTTGGATTCTCTGTTCAGTTATGGTGATGTATGGATTTATCCTCTGCCTTTAACAGTCTTTATGACTGTACTTATAAGTCTTGAAATCAGGTAGTCTGATTCTTCCTACTTTTCTTCTTTTTCAAAATTGTTTTAGCTGTTCTAGTTCCTTTGCCTTTCCACATAAATTTTAATATAATATTGTTTATGTCTTCAAAAAATCTTGCCATTATTTGGATAGAAATTGCACTAATCCTATATACCAACTTGGGAAGAATTGACATTTTTACTATGTTGCATTTTCCAATTCATGAACATGGTATGTCTCTCCATTTATGGGGATTGTATTTGATTTCCTTCATCAGTTTTGTAGTTTTCAGCTTACAAGTAATATACGTGCTTTGTTAGATTTACAATAGGTAGTTTAGAGTAGCTTAGGCCTAATGGACAAGCCTTGTCTTCAGTTTAGATGATGTCTGTTAATGTTAATATGTAGTTCTTCACTAAAGAAACATCCAAATGTTGATTATATTTTACTTTTGGTAGAGAACTTTGTTTAAGAATTAGGAGAAATTTGAATGCCGCAGTTCAAGTTAAGTACCCTTGTTGCTTCACTGTAAGCTTTGTTAGTAGAAAACTGTTCTGTCCTTTATATGCATTGCAGGCTATTTTCTCTTTCTAGGTCATCCTAAGGAAATGGTTAGAACTCCTATTCCCAGGTGTGTGTGTATGTGCACGCATACATGCGTGCGTGTGTGTGTTTCCCTAAAGGAACAATGCTAGTGACCTTTGCTCTTACTAGTCTGTTTGCTTTAACTGTTCTTAGTATTTTTCTCTTTAAGGCCATCTTTGGCATCTGAGGCGTTGAAACTGACATTTTGTTAAGAAATGCCTTACAATGGGGCCTCCTTTTCAGCAGCTGGGCCCTAATTCACTTAAGAATCCCTCACTCCTGGTTTCACAGTCTTGTTCTTTAAGGATCAGGTATACTTTTCCCATGACTATCAAACAGAAGCCATCAAACAGAATAGAAACTATTTGAAATAAGAGTGTAGGTTTTTTTTCACTTCTTAAAGATTTGCAGCATATTCTTGGAGAATAAGTGTAGTGAAGATTAGAATTACATATGCCTACATTATACCTTAGGTTAGTAATGTATGCAGGTTATATTTTAATGTTTATGATCTCTATTTTTTCTTTTTAATAATTGTTCCTCTTTTCTGTGATTGGGACTCTTTTTATAAGTATTATGTTTGAATGTTTAAACTGGCTTCATTGAGGTATAAATGACATACATAAAATTCATCAATTTTAAGTGTACAGTTGGATGAGTTTTGACATGTGTATGCGGCTGTGGGAACCATCACCACAGTCAAGATATGTAATATTTCCATCACCCCCCAAAATTCCTTGTCCCTTAAGCGTTTAATCTCCTCCTTCTACACCTGGCCTTTGGCAGACACTCATCTGCTTTCTGTCATGATAATTTTGTTGGTTTTAGAATTTTATATAAATTGAACCATATAAATATCCTTCTGTGTTTGGCTTTTTTTGATCTGTATTATGTTTTCAGTATTCATCTATGTCAATTCATATTTTGGTAGTTCATTCTTTTTTTTATTATTGTGTAGTATTTCATTGTATGAATGTACCACAGTTTGTTTATCCCATCCCCACTTAATGGACATTTAGATTGCTTCTACTTTTTGGCTACAGTGAATAAAACTGCTGTGAACATTTGGGTAAATACCTCTGAATGGGATTGCTGGGTTGTAGGCTAAGTATGTACAAAGTATGTTGAATTTTATGAGGCACTAGGCTAGAGTCTTTTGCATTTCCACCAGTAGTGTATGAGTTCCAGTTATGCTGCAACCTTGCCAAAAGTTGGTATTATCAGAATTAAAGATTTTAACAGTCCTAATGGGTGTGTGATGACATCTCATTATGCTTTTAATTTCCCTAATGACTAATGATGTTGACCATCTTTTCAGCCCTTATTTGTGATTCATATATCTCCATTGATAAAGTGTCTGTTTATATCCTTTTCACATTTTAAAAATTGGGCTGTTTGTCTTTTTATTGGGTTTTATGAGTTCTATACACACACACACACACAATTCTGTATATTATATATATACAGTTCTCTCTGTATAGAATTCTGTGTGTGTGTGTGTGTGTGTGTGTGTGTGTATAATTATGTCTATATACACACATTCATATATAAATATGTATATGTGTATTTGTGTGTTTTGTGAATATTTTCTCTGTCTATACTTGCCTGTTTTTGTTTGTTTTAACAATCTCTTTTGAAGAGGAAAAATTTTAAGTTTTGATGAAGTCCACTTTATCAGTTTTTTCTTTTATGATTCATTTTCTGTCTAAGAAATAGTTTGCATTAAATGGTCTTATTAGTTTACTAGGGAATGGAGAGAGTGATATAAGAGCCATGAGTCTCATATTCTGATTTCTTCAAAATATACCAACACTTCATAAACTTAGTGAAAGAATCTCAGTACTTACAAGCTTGCTTTTTATGGCCTATGTCATTGATGAAAGTTTTTTTGGGAATTAGCTACCTGTTAGCTAAAAATAGGTGTCTGGAACACAGAGAGAGACCACACTAAGCCTTATAACTACGATATTGATCCACTCAAAAGTAGTAATTTGAAAGAAATGAAAGAAAATAGCAGTGAAACTCAAAACTGTGTGAAGGGATGGGCAGAAAATTTGGCCTTTATAGTAAATTTAATAGACAATACAATTTAAGAATGTGGATGATTGACAGAAACTTAGAGGAGAAGGAAAAGTGGAGGAGAATAAATTTGAATTGACGTATGTTTTGGTGGACAAAAGAAAATGTGAACTTTTAAAAAAATATATATTTATTTATTTATTTTTGGCTGCGTTGGGTCTTTGTTGCTGTGTGCGGGCTTTCTGTAGTTGCGGCGAATGGGGGCTACTCTTCATTGCGGTGCGTGGGCTTCTCATTGCAGTGGCTTCTCTTGTTGCGGAGCATGGGCTCCAGGCGCTCGGGCTTCAGTAGTTGTGGCACGTGGGCTCAGTAGTTGTGGCTCACGGGCTCCAGGGCACAGGCTCAGTAGTTGTGGTGCACGGGCTTAGTTGTTCCGTGGCATGTGGGATCATCCTGGACCAGGGATCGAACCTGTGTCCCCTGCATTGGCAGGCGGATTCTTAACCACGGCGCCACCAGGGAAGTCCCGAAAATGTGAACTTTTAAATCGAACCTTGGTGTATATCTTTTTCATAGTAGGTAAATTCATTTGTAACCTCTTTGTTCCCACAAAACATCTGAGGCAGCTTACACAAAACACATTGATTAAAATAGTTAAAAAAAGAAAAAGGAAAGAAAGTTAGGACAAAAGAACATAACTCTCAATCATAGGATTGAGCTTTGTATTTGGCTATAAGCTTTCTGGAAATAAAGGCAAAAAGGAAACCAGTCATTTACATAGAAAGGAGGGGGCTGTACCATTTTCTGAAATTCGAGACATAAGAACTGTGCTGTACCAGATGAGTAAAAATTTTTACTGATGGAGGATGTATGAGTTAATATAAAAAATTTAAATCACCAAAATGATAAAATCTTTCAGTATATTTGAGACTCTAATGTTAAACACTGTAGTAGACATAAGTGATTTGAACTCTTTTTTTTCAATTTTTATTTATTTAATTTATTGAAGTATAGCTGACATATTAGTTTTAAGTATACAACATAGTGATTTGATATTTTGAGAGATTATACATCATTCAAAGTTGTTATAAAATATTGACTGTATTCGCTGTGCTGTATATTACATCCCTGTGATTATTTATTTTATAACTGGTAGTTTGTACCTCTGAATCCCCTTCACCTAGTTTGGTCTTGCCTCTACCCATCTCCCCTTTGGTTTGTTCTCAATATCTATGAGTCTGTTTCTCTTTTGTTACATTTGTTAGTTTTGTTTTTTAGATTCCACATATAAGTGAACACATATGGTATTTGTCTTTTTCTGTCTGACTTATTTCACTAAGCATAATACCCTTCAGGTCCATCCATGTTGTTACAAGTGGCAAGGTTTCATTATTTTTTGTGGCTGAGTAATATTTCATTATATATATAGTATATACCACATCTTTATCCATTCATCTGTCATTGGGCACTTCCATATCTTGGCTATTATAAATAATGCTTCTGTGAACATAGGAGTGCATATATCTTTTCTAATTTTTTTGTTTTCTTTGGAAAAATACCCAGAAGTGGAATTGCTGGATCATATGGTAGTTTCATTTTTAATTTTTTGAGGAACCTCCATACTGTTTTCCATAGTGGCTGCACCAATTTACATTCCCACCAACAGTACCCAAGGGTTCCCTTTTCTCCACATCCTTACCAACACTTGTTATTTGTTGTATTTTTGATAATAGCCATTCAGACAGGTGTGATATGATATCTCATTGTGGTTTTGATTTGCATTTCCCTGATGATTGGTGTTGTTGAGCATCTTTTGATGTGCCTTTTGGCCATCTGTATGTCTTCTTTGGAAAAATGCCTATTCGACATATGTATATGTATAACTGAACCACTTTGCTCTACACCTGAAACTAACACAACATTGTAAATCAACTGTACTCCAATGTAAAATAAAAATCAAAGGAAAACAAAAGAAAAAAATGAAAAAAGAAAAATGCCTATTCAGGTTCTCTGCTCATTTTTAACCAGATAATTTTTTAAACTCTTTTTTATACATCTTGGTATTTATGTGCTTATCCCATCTTTCTGTTGTTCATTGAGAAGATACTGTACTCTCAGCATTGTTGCCAGGGCTTTGAAAGGATACAGAGGCACTTAATGTTGTCCCTGTAACTTGAAAGCTTAAGTTCTAGACAGAAAGGCAAATGAGCAACAGGAAACACTTAGAAAATAATTACACATAAGCTCAAAGGTACTTGCTGTAAATACATTGATGTGGACTGTTACTGGATCTGGGTCTTGATGTATTTGGCTAAGTGGGAAATAAGTTGTGGGGTTGGTAGGAGTTCTGCTGCTGCAAAGGTGAGGTGCACCTGGGCTTCATCCTTTCAGTTCAGTTCAGAGCCCAAACAACATTGGACTGGACAATCAGAGGCCACTTTCATACCCTCTGCAAAGGATAATCACAACTGATACCCATTAAAGAACATGAATATTAACATGAATATTTTTATGACAGTTGAGAAACATAGATTGAAAAGATGAGATGGTTCTTTTTCATCTTTAAACTCTCAGTGTTTACCATATTACTTTGTGTATTATAAAGATTTAATAAACGTTTATTGAATGAATGACTGAAAAGAAAAATGGGGAGAGAGGTGTTCTATAACCATTTGTAAGAGAAGTAAAATATTAATCAATAAAAATAGAAACCTTTTTAAAGAGTTTTAAAGAAAGGATTGGATGATGAGAGCTGTTAATTTTTCTAATACAGTTATGGTTACAACTTGTTAGTATTGTGTTTGTTAGAACCTAGTTTATCTTTGGGACTTAAGTGAAACAATACTAATTTATAGAAGTTGTATGTACTTACAAAGTAATCCCATGTGTGAAGTCACTTGTCACTAACCTGGCAAAGAAGCCACAGATTTCGAATAGCTGAATGTAGTTGCAGGTGAAGCATTGCTCCTTAATTATCAGAGTTCTTTTCTTACCTTCTTTATTACCAGTCAACTTGCTGGACTGTTAAATATTTGATATTTCTGGCACCTAGTATAGTGTCCAACAGCATATATGCAGTGTGTAAACAAATGTTTCTTAAGTGCTTTCTACATATGGGATGTGGAGTAGAAGTGGTTTAAGACAGGATTCATTTTTTTTCTAATTTATTTTTTAAAAAATTTGTTTTACTGAAGTATAGTTGATTTACAATGTTGCATTAATTTCTACTATACAGCAAAGTGATTCAGTTACACATATATATACATTCTTTTTCATATTCTTTTCCATTTTGGTTTATCATAAGATATTGAATATAATTCCCTGTGCTATACAGTAGGACCTCATTTATCCATTCTATGTGTAATAGTTTGCATCTGCTAATTCCAAATTCCCAGTCTCCCCACCCGCTTTGGCAACCACAAGTCTGTTCTCTATGTAAAACAGGATTCTTGATACAAGTAGCTTATGTACTCTTCCAGTTGACATGAATAGATACACAAATAACAATTAGTATAGCATTGTAAAAACATAATTCAACAGCTATGCCAGTTTGGAGAAGGAAAGGGATCTCTAATTTGTTAAAGGAAACACTGATTAATCTTTAAAACAAAGATAGAAATTCATTAATTTATTCAGTCACTTTTTACTGGTTAAAGAAAGAAAAGGAAGCATGCATCTTTTTGCACTTCTTTTGACAAGTATGTGTGCAGCCATCTAACACCTTGCTAATCTGTTTGAACACAAAAATTGTAAATCATTATTTTAACAGGAAGTTAGCCTTTTGCAAATAGGTGAATATTTATAGCCAGAAGGTTGCTACAAGGCAGCTCTTAATAGTGTCAAATAAATGCTAAAAAATCCTTCACCAAAGAATAGGAGGTATTTATAAATAAGAAGGCTTAAAAATGTCCATATACAAATGCCATAATAGTAAGATTGAATGGAGAAGATAACTGGGCAGAAGACCACATTTACACTAGACAAAATGTAGGGGAAATTTTAGGGAGGAAACTCATGTAGAGAAAATTTCTATTAGTCAAAGGGGATTTTAGGTAAGAAATCTAGGTCTAAATTAAAAAGATAAGGGATGAATTTAGAGGGAGGATAAGGACTGAACCTTGGGATAGTAATGGGATAAGGTCATGTTACCTATACTTTTAAAATAATTAATTAATTAATTTTTGTCTGTGTTGGGTCTTCATTGCTGCGTGCAGGCTTTCTCTAGTTGTGACGAGCAGGGGCTACTCTTCGTTGTGGTGCATCGGCTTCTCATTGCGGTGGCTTCTCTTGTTGCTGTAGGCGCGCGGGCTTCAGTAGTTGCAGCACACGGGCTCAGTAGTTGTGGCTCATGGGGTCTAGAGTGCAGGCTCAGTAGTTGTGGTTGCATGGGCTTAGTTGCTCCACAGCATGTGGGATCATCCAGGACCAGGGCTCGAACCCGTGTCCCCTGCCTTGGCAGGCAGATTCTTAGCCACTGTACCACCAGGGAGGTCCCTCCTATACTTTTATATTCTTACTCATTCATTAATATTTCATGATTGCCGCCTCAATCCACAGTCTGTAAAGAGCAACTTAGGAAGTATTTTTCGTACTTAAGTTTGCCTAGTTGTCAGAAAAGAGATAACTTATTTGCTTGCCAAACCTGTTTTTTTTCCCATGTATCTAATACTCACATGTACAAGTGATGAGGATGATGGGGAGCCAGTTGTAGGTCTCCTTCCTTCTGAGGATGTGCCTTAGGGCACTGAGATGAATTATTCTGGAGCACACACATGGTTTCTGTATTTGTACACAGTTTACTTCTCTGAGATGTTCAGTTTCCCAAAGAATTAAATATTTGATATGAATTTTATATGCACATGAGTTGGTGGAGGTGGCACAAGGTGGGCTTTGATGTGGGAGAATTTGTGAGGACATGGGTGCAATATTCAGCTTTGAAGTTCTGAGAACCCAGAATGGATAGAAGGAGAGGGGGGAGTGTGAGCCACGTGCCCTTGAGCTTGGCCGTTGATGGGGAAAGGCTGGCCCAGGAGGACAGGGCAAGGAGAGTGTGGGGAGTTGCCATCAAAGTCTAGTGTCCAGAGGGTACATAGCACTCAGACTTACTCCAGACTGATGTCAGTGTCCAGGATGGTTCACTGGTGTATGGGATACAACAACATGAGTGTCTTCTTACTGCCAATGCTGCCAGGTCTGTGGTGACATTGATACAGTTTTGGGTGGTCTCCTTGTGTGGAGGAGGAAGTAGCTATGGCTGGGGGAGTGGGTGTTGGTCTCAGGAGCAAGGGTGGTCTCTCCGGGCCTGGTGACTGGCAGTACCCAGGCAGGGAATTTGGGCTCCAGCCAAGCAATCTGGGCCCCAGAGTGGGTCCCATTCCAGCAAGTACATTGAAGTGAGCTCACCCCAGTCTGGCAGGGTCTTGGACAGAACCCTTGTGGGCCTGGAGGCAGGGGCAGGAAGGACAGGTGGGATATAGTAGTATTTGCGTTTATATTTAACCTCACCTTTTGAATAGTCTTTTTATATTTGGGCAAGTTTTCCTAATATAGATCTAGCCTTGCTAATGTAGGAGTCAGTCTTGCCAATATGGAAAGCTGTACTCAAATTTTCATCCTCTTTTGTAGCCAGATTTATAGGCATATGACTTAGACTTAACCTGTTAGACTCACTTCCAATGAGACTTTGGTTAGAACTGAAGAAGCAGATTCTGCAGAGAGCTTCCACTTGTGCTGGTGGAGGTGGGGGGTGGCAGCAGGGACTTCCCAGTGGTTGATTGCAGTGATGGCCATTTTCTAATCACTCCTGTATTGTGACATGGTTGGGACTTTGTTCCTGGAAGCTTAACTTTGACCGTATTTCTTCATCTTCCCAATAATTTTGTGAGATGCCCAGTAATCTCTTAAATTCCTTTTCTGCTAATCAGCCAGGGTCAGCTTCTTTTGTGTTCAACTAAGGGCCATGGCTGGGCCTGGCTTACCTAGGAGATAAGGCAGCAAATGAAGACAAGGCTTCATCAGAGTCCACCTAGTAACTGGCTGCAGCTGAGTGTGTGGGGTCAGCCAGTCAGTACCTGCTGCTGAGTAGGAGTGAAGCTGGCTAGGGGTTAACTTCCACATCCACCAGGACTCATTTCAGATTGCTTTTTGGGGGTGAGTTGGAACAGAAATGGAAAACAACTGTGTTGATAATTGGTCTGTTTGGCTATTGAGTGTATGAAACAGTGATTTTAGTTTTGGATATGTTTAGTTTGAGGTTCCAATAGAATTACTCATTTTTGGAGATAATCTGGCATGTAACTGGAAATGCAGTTCTAACATTCAGAAAAGCGATAGGTGATAGAAGTGATTTATTCAACTCACGGTTCTTTCAAGGCTCTGTTGAAGTTGGATGAGAGCAACATGGAATGACGAGAGGAGGGTTGAGGGCAGGCCTTGGGGAGTGTTCATACTTGTGGGGAAGATTGGGGAAAGAGAGCATGAAGAAGCCTGGAAAGAAGTGTTCTGGAAGGATGGAAGGGAGCTCAGTGGGTATGCTGTTGGGAAGCTGAAGGGAGGTAGAGAGCTCCCAGGAGCAGGTAGGAACCAGCTCCTACGAAGGGCGTAAAGACAGAGGAGAGGCCTTCGGTATTTTTGTGACTTTGGAGAAAGTCATGGAAAATAGAGTAAAACCTTACAGTAGCAGAGCGAAGGACTGAGGTAATATCTGGAACAATAGAGGTTAAGTGGAGATTCTGGTCAGATATTGTTAGACAGATTTGGAATCTAAATCATAAAATAAACTATGAAACTAGGGAACAACCCATATCTTTGTCCTTAACAGTTTTTTATCAGGCTTTTTTTTAATCAGGTTATTAGTAAGTTCATCTGAGTCATTGCACCGATGTATCATATCCTTTTGTTTTAATGAGACAACAGCTCTCTAGTGCGGAAAATTTGGGAAAATATTCTGCTTTACGATTTTAGTGTTCATTAAACATTATTATGTAAGCTGTAAACAAATGTTAGAGAACTTAAATGTTTGTGACATCTGTGTTTTTATCATGAATGTTAGGTGTTCTCTTGTATTATAGTGATCATTGTTAATAGTTTGACCTCGCTGTATATTTCTGCCAGACTATTCAATGATAGCTATTTGCATTCTGTCTTTTCTTCCTTTTTTTTTGGTGATATGCGGGCCTCTCACTGCTGTGGCCTCTCCCGTTGCAGAGCACAGGCTCCGCACGCGCAGGCTTAGCAGCCATGGCTCACGGGCCCAGCCGCTCTGCGGCATGTGGGATCTTCCCGGACTGGGGCACGAACCCATGTCCCCTGCATCGGCAGGCGGACTCTCAACCACTGTACCACCAGGGAAGCCCTTTTCTTCCTTTTATTCCAGTTTTTCCCCATCCTCATAAACAGTGACTTCATTGTTATTGAATGAGAGGCTTGACTGCTGTGGTTGGTTAGAACCTCTGCGGTTCAAGATTTTCATTTTTTCTGCATTTTGAAGTGCTGTCTTTTTATATTTTCATTTTCTCTATTTTAAAGAGCTGTCTCTTTATGTTTGATATTCTGATAGAATTATCTACTGAAAATGAAAGTCTGTGCTCCTTGAATTCTGGATTCAAAATAATCATCTAGAATAGATATGATACTAGAGCAAGATGAAAGATGCCAAGATGCCAAACTTCACTTACAAAGGTTTATTATCAACAAGACTGGATCTTGATTTGTACCAGTCTTAAAAATGTATCTTGCATTGTAATTTGAGCTACGGTATTTCATCAGACATACAGTTTAAATTTATAGGATCCTATTTTTTTGCCTTAATTTATGTCATCAAATAGAAGACACTAAATTCAAAAAGTGTTTCTTAAAATAAAGATCTATTTATATGTTCTGTCATTATTTTTGTGCAGAGTGTTTTAAAATGAATTGTTCTTAATTTGTGGAAGATGATCTGAATATAATTATGTATCAAAGAACTTTAAGGATTCTTCAGTGGTCGTCTAGTTCAGAATCTAAACCCTCCTATAAATTATTCCTTTATGTACATGAAAGCTTAAAGTATCTTTTAGTTATTGGTTTTGTCTGTGACCTGATCCTAGGCAGCATACATGGTGGTAGAGTTAACTCCTGCCCCGTCCCCAAGATGAAGGAGGTGAGGCCCGGCAAGGCTGACTTGCACCTGGGTGGCATCTGGTGAAGAATGGAAGTCTGCTAGGGATTTTGAATTCCTACCCTGATATCTGTCTTGTTTTAATAAACTATTCTGACAGAGATGTTTATAAGATAATTCATATGTCTAAAAATTAAATATTTTTAAAATGTTTTTTGTCAGTAGCTGTATTGAGTTTGCTAACTACTGAAATACAGGATTTTTTTTTTTTTTTTTTGCGGTACGCGGGCCTCTCACTATTGTTGCCTCTCCCGTTGCGGAGCACAGGCTCCAGACGTGCAGGCTCAGCGGCCATGGTTCACGGGCCCAGCCGCTCTGCGGCATGTGGGATCTTCCCGGACCAGGGCACGAACCCGTGTCCCCTGCATTGGCAGGCGGACTCTCAACCACTGCGCCACCAGGGAAGCCTCCAGAATTTTACTTAGACACCAAGTTGCTATACCAAAAAAACCCCCACCAAACTTTTAAATCATTTTATTAGAACTCATATGTCAGAATTCAGTGGCAGTAATACCATTTACATTTTTTCTTGATGGGATTTCCCTGTAGTGTATTGCTAGTCTACAAATGACAGCGTTTTATGCTAAACAGGTTTTTTTTCTAGATGCAGCAGAGCTCTGTTTACACTGTGACCTTTCAGAATAAATTGGCAAGCATGTCAAAGCTAAGAAGTGTTGGAAAAACAGTTTCTTGGCAGTGAATCTTTGGGATGCTCCATTTACTTGAAATTTTAAACAATGAGCTAAAGGACCATGTTGAAGCATGAATGTTGCAAAATAATGATTAATGAGGAGCTTGTCACTTGGGATTCACTTCATGTCCTGTTTACAGTGTTAGCCCAGAGTTACTCCTTGTAACACAAACGGATGATTTTTATAACATGAACACACAAGATATATAGTAAGGTAGTAATTAAGCAACACAATAAAAGCCTCATGTCCGTTGCCTTTTTCACTTTGAAGTTGACTTGTTAGCCTATCAGAAAGCTTATTTTCATTTCTTCATTAGTGTTGTACCGAGGTTTTGAGGTATTCTGACAATTTATATTTATTATATATATGTATATATATTCTTTTTTTGTCTGAGAAGTTCTAGGTTTAGGAGCATATTTTAATAGACTTTTATATATTTTCACATAGTTCATCATTATTCAAATAAGCATGTTTATAAACTTCATTTTAGGCCAGTGAGCTGAGAAGTGCTGCAGTTGATAATATATAAAATTAAGCAGGATCAATATGTTGATGGTTAACATGGAAGAAATCTAAAAGGCCCCAGTGCCAAATATGAGACAACACAAACTTTACATTAGACCCTGTTGTCCTGAATGGGGTTGAGGGTAGGAACCTTGACATTTGGAACAATGTGAATGTAGTGGGTGAGGCTGTGGTGAAGTCGGGAAACCTGAGGGCAGCAGAATTGGGTCTGGTAAGATATCCACAGTCACTGGGCTGTAGGATTTAAGTTAAAGATATAGGGCCTAAGTCCTTTTGAGATAATTATGGTGAAGGAGCAAACTAAGCTTGGTACGTGCAAAGCCAGGGGAAGCTTCACGTTGCCTGAATGAACAGTTTAGTGCTGAAGGACCAGGGCTGTCGTGGAGTAGCTCCTGGAGCAGTGCTCACTGTGGGGAAGGGTGCAGGTTAGTTCAGTAATGGTCCCACAAGCCAGTCAGTCAACCGGTTAGTGCAGGAGCTTGAAGAGTCTGTGTCTGAAGGTGGACTTAGACATTTTGGCTCTGTTTGGAGGTCCTTCTTGTGTGTGCCTGTGTGTGTGTGTGTGCCGTAGGCATGCCTGTGGGTGCACATGGGTGTGTGTGTGTATCCCACAAAGTTTGGGCTTGATTGAAGCCCCATCAGTTCTATTCAAACTATGTACTGAGCATTTGCTTTTTAATACCTTATTTCCTAGGAGTAGCATTCTTGTGTTTTGACTTTGGGCTGACCAGAAATCTTTGTCTATGAGGCCAGCTGTGGGTGGATGGATGCAGAGGTAGAGATGGGTGTGTTTTAGCCAGCATGGATTGTGAAAAAGCACATTTATTTCAGTAAATTACGAGAAAAACAAAACAAACAAAACATGGATTTAATTTAAACATTAGATACTCCCAGAAAGTAGAGATTCTTTTCACTGTTTATTTACTCAGGTTAGCTCTCTGGAGTTTAACTAAAAGACCAACACAAATCAAATACTTGTTTGTCACAAAGACGTCTTACAGTGAGTGCTTGAAGTAATATACCTTATTAATGTAAGGATAGTAAAAGTTTTTTAAGCTGCATCAAAGGAGAGATTAAACAAAATTGAAAGTCTGGCCAGAGAAAAACAACCGGATTTTATATATTTAGTTAATTATATGAGAACAGATGCAAAAGTTATGAGCAATTGCCTGACTCCAGAAGATAACCTGAGAAAGTGCTAAAATAAAGGTATTTAAACTTGTAAAGTAATTGGTAAATAGCAGATCAAGGGTAGAGATCTTTGCAATAGCTTCACTAAAAGACTCTATCAAATTTGGGAAACTCTTATATTAAGGAGATTAAATTACCATTAAATCAAAGAAATGCTTACACAGTAATTCTGGTCTATAATTTAAGGGGCTCTTATTTATGCAGAATAATACATTAAAAAAACTATCAAGTTGGATAATTCAAATTAGAAGAGATTGGAACGTGCATTTCTCACTTAAGTTACTTCACCTGATGCTAAAATACTTTTTTCATCAGCAGTTTTTATGAAAAAGTTATTATTAATCTTGATGCAGACAGTATAATTTGAGACAACTAAACTATATTATTATGAAATGAGCTAACAGGAGTCTCTTTGGATCTTTTATATATTTACAAACAAATGCTATTCAGATAACTAAAAAAAAACGCTTGAATGGTGTTCCCTCAAGCACGAGGTAGAGGAATAATGAATGAATGAATGAATGAACGGACAAACAGACATACATAAAACATTTTTTTCTTGGTTAAGTAGGTAACTATAGAATAATACTTAGGAATAGTTTTGACTTTTCAAACTTTTCTGACATAAAGTATGTACTGTATCTAGTTGTTTTGGTCTGATTGTATATTTAAATTATATTTTTATTTCCTTTCCTTTTTGAGCAAATAATATTTGTTCATTTGATTTGGATTCTAAACACATTTTTTTCATGGAATTATTTTAAATGTTTCATCGTGTGGTCTAATTTATAATAACATTAGACATTTGACTCAAAAGACTGGAAATCTCCTTCGAGCATGTGAAACATGTGGTCAACATAAGTTTAATGGTCTCTTTAAAGACCAGATAATTCTCAGAAGCTAGAAGTTGTTAATAGTCTGGGTAATGATGAGGGTCATTTAGGAATACAACTCCAAGTTACTTTCAGGAGGCCAAGGATCGGACAGACAGTGGCAGAAACAATAGCAAATCATGCTTTTCAAAAATAGTGTACCTTCTTATTCATTTTCTCTCCAGTGGTCAGTTGAAGTGTTTTAAAATAGATGGAAATTCAGAATGACAGGGTCTTTTAGTCAAATATAAACCTTTTTGTGCCCAGAATGGACTCTGTACCTAGGCTTCAGAGTCAGATATCAGTTTTATGTTATGAAGGAGTTTTAAAACTTATGTACTGTAGACAGCTGAGTCAGCACTTCTTTTCACACAAACATTAAAATTCAAGTATGAGGTTTGAAGATATGTAAAGTAGCTCATGTAGTATTTACTAGGATATAATTTACATATAATGAAAGTCATACATTTAAACTATACAAGTCTCTAACATTTGGCAAAAGTATACACTATGTAACTACTACCCTAAAC
This sequence comes from Monodon monoceros, assembly GCF_005190385.1. Classification (NCBI taxonomy): domain Eukaryota; kingdom Metazoa; phylum Chordata; class Mammalia; order Artiodactyla; family Monodontidae; genus Monodon; species Monodon monoceros. The sequence goes on from NW_021703780.1 coordinate 44,301,806, forward strand.
ACAGTATAGAACATTTCCATCTTCCCAGAAAGTGCCCTTGTGCTCTTTGTAGTAATTCTTTCCGGTTCTCTGCCACAAGCAACCACTGATTTTTGAATGTTATTGATTAATTTTACCTATTTTAGGATTTTATATACGTGGGGTCATATAGTATGTATCCTTTTGTGTCTCATTACTTTTGCTCAGCAAGATGCCTCTATGGTTCATCATTTGTTGTGTTTTATTCCTCTTTATTGCTGAGTAATATTCCATCATGTGAATATACTGAAATGGGGAAAAGATTTGAACAGGCATTTTACAAAGACATATATATTAATGGCCTATAAGTATGTGAAAAAGATCCTCAGCATCATGTGTCATACAAGGAAGTAGAAATTAAAGCCAAAGTGAGAAACAACTGCACACCCTCTAGAATGGCTAAAATTAAAAAAACGTTCACGCCAAGTATTGGTGATCAAATTGTATTCTCATGCATTCCTTTTGGGGGTGTAGAATGGTGCAGCTACTTTGCAAAGTAACTTGGCAGTTTCTTATAAAGTTAAACATATACTTACCGTATGATGCTGCAATCTCACTCCTAGATATTTACCCAAAAGAAAGCAAGCCATATCTGTACATAGTCTTGTTCATGAATATTCATAGCAGTTTTATACATAATATTGATAGCTCCAAACTAGAAACAACCCAAATGTCCACCAACAAGTCAGTAGATCAATACATTCTGATATAGATTTGCTTTTTTGTTTCTGTACCTGAGGTTTGTCCTTGGCTAACTTAGAAATGTGTAAAATTTTCAGAAATGTAATACTGCAAGATTCTTGAAAAAAAAATAGCCAGGTCTTCGTTACGTCAGAAACTACAATAGAATCCTATTTCATTTCATTCCTAACATAGTATAAAACAGTGGCTCTCTGCATTGTGTATGTGACCTATAGTAAGCTGGAGAACCTGATTGAATTGTGGCTCAGCCATGTTCTGTCTATCTGAAAAGAGTTCCCTTCTGGGTTAGAACTGAATCATCTACAAAATGAGATGGACTTCTGTATCCCTGGCACAAATTGGCTTAAAGAATGAAGTAGTTTGTTTTGCTTCCTCTCAGATTCTTTCAGTCTTAATTTTGTTACAAGCTTTATTTTCCACATTTCATAAGTATTCAAGATGATTTGGGGAATGGGTATGTCAAGAACTGTTAGATTGCTTTAAACCAAAAACTTTTCAATTGTATTTTAACTTATCAATTCTTAGCTTTACTGAATTTATATCACTGTTGTCTGTATTGCATTCATAATCATTTTTGGGTTTGTGGTTTATTTATAAATGAAATTAAGCTGTATTGTATGAATTCTTAAGGATGATGAATTAAGACCCGTATTAGGACTACTTACTCAAATGGTAGAAAATTGTAAGATCAGAAGTCAGAATTCCTGAATCTTTTACGTATGGTTTGTGTATTGTAATGCTGCTTTTTCTTGAAATAAGAATACTATAAATTTGAACCTCATAAATGAAACTTTGCAGATTAACTGCAAATTTCAAGCTGTTTCAATTAATTTAAATTTGTATGGAAAACTCAAATAGTGATTGTTTCTTAAGGGGACTCAGAGTTCTGTGGCTACATCTAGACAGTAGAGAAGCTAGATTAAAAACTAACTTTAAAAAAGCCACTTATTAAGTATGTGGCTTAATTTTAGACAATTGGAATTGATATACATTTTTTTAAATCAAGGATTATTTATACCCTGGAAGTGGTTTTCTTAAAAAAATTATACACACAACAGATGTGTTAAATTTGTCATTGTCATATTGCCGACATGTAATCAATTACTCTCCAGTAATTGAATATGAATCAATACCAAGACTTAAAGTTGTTTACTTTCCCTCTCTACCTTGCTTCATTGTTTCTAAAATTAAATCTAGGGAGAATAAAATTAACAAACAGAAATTGGTGTGAAATTGGTCTTAAAATCCTGGACTATATATTTCAAGGTAAATTAATCGAGTCCTCATGTAAAGGTATTTTGAAGAAAGAAATAATAAAACCATTAATAATTTTTGCCTAAAACATTGATTCTCAAATTTTTTCTACTAGGGCTCCCTCTCCAGGTTTTCTCAGCCCCTTGACAGCATACCCATACTACTGTGGTGGGACTCGAGTGTTTGGGGCGGGGGGTGCAGCCTGATGTCACAGTTGTTTCTTTTGGGGTGTGTGGAGGGAGGGCATGAACTTGGCAGTACAGCCACTAAGCATGGTTCTCCAGGCCTCCCCCCGAGAGTCTAGTAGCTATGAATATTTACTTTTAAACTTTTTATTTAGGAATGGTTTTAGACTCATAAAAGTTGCAAAAATAGTGCAGAGAGTTTCTGCTGTACTCCTCACTTAACTGTCCCCAAAGATAACACCTGACCTAACCACAGTACTATTATCAACTAAACTACAGACCTTTTTTCAGATTTCACTGGTTTTTACATGTACTCTTTGTATGTGTGTATGTTTGTGTTCTGTGAAGTTTTACCACATGCATTGATACTTGTAACCACTGCAGTCAGGATGCAGAACTTTTCCATCAGGCTTAAGAAATTTTCTCATGCTACTCCTTGATAGTAATACCCTTCCTCCAACCCTGGCAACCACTGATATGTTCTCTATCACTACAATTTTGTCATATGGGGAATGTTATATAAATGGAAGCATACCATTGTAGGCTTTATTGTGTCTCCCCAGAATTCACATGTTGAAACCCTAGCACTCAGTACCTTGGGATGTGACTATTTTTGGATACAGGGCCGTTAAAGGGGTGACTGCGTTAAAGTGAGACTGTTTGGATGGGCCCTAATCCAATCTGACCGTTGTCCTTATAAGAAGAGAAAATTGGGGCACACAAAGACACACCTGGGGTGCATGCACGCAGAGAAAAGACCCTGTGAAGACAGAGAGGGCAGGCGGCCAGGAGAGGCCTTAGAACCAGCCCTGCTAACCTTGATCTTGAGTTTTTAGTCTCCAGAACTGTGAGAAAATTGATTTCTGTTGTTTAAGCCACTCAGTCTGTGGTATTTTTTTATAGCATTCATAGACAAACTAATACAGACAGAGTCTATAACCTTTTAAGATTTTTAAAAATTCAACGTAATTCTCCATTTACTAGTGTATCAGCTGTTCTTTCCTTTAATTGCTGAGTAGAATTCCACTGTGTGGATGTTCCACAGCTTATTTATACACTCACTTGTTCAAGGATATTTGGGTTGCTTCTAGTTTTTGGCCTTTCTGAATAGAGCTGCTGTGAATACTCATGTATAGGTTTTTGGGAGAATGTATGTGTTTATTTCTCTTAACACACAGGAATAAGATTCTTGGGTCATGTGGTAAGTGTATGTTTAACTTTATAAGAAACTGCCTAGCACGTTTCCAGAGTAGCTCAACCATTTTGCATTTCCACTGGCAATGTGTGAGAGTCCAGTTGCTCTGCATTCTTAGCAGCACTTGGTATTGGCAGTATTTTTTATCATTGCCATTCTATTGGATGTGTACTTGTTTCTCATCATGGCTTTAATCTGCCTTTCTGTAATGGCTAATGACGTTTAGTATCTTTTCAGTTACTTGCCATCACTGTCCTCTTTGGTGAATAAGTTGTTTTTGATTTTAGTTCACACGTAGAGCATTGCAAGCCTGGAGTCAGGGCCAGAAAGTTGACCTTGAGGATGGGGATGGAGATCATTTGGCATTAGGGGATGTGGGGAACTCTAGAGGCTGGTGAGTTGTTAGTTCAGCCACAATGAAGTAGCCCTTTGAATTGAGTTCTGCACTTCGGGTCTGTCCTTGGTGCTGTGCTTTGTGTTGTGATAAGACAACTTAGTGCTTGAAGGAGAAATCCATCTCGCTGGAGACTGTTAAAGTGCATGAATGTTATTCATGAAGGTAATCGGTGAGCTGATTCTACCCCTTCACCCATTTGCTGGTAGAGTTATACGGGTTAGTTGGTAAGTAGCTGGGAAACTAGACTAGAGTCCTGAAGACACTGGATTGAAGTCTGAGTCTATAAATAAGTAGTGGTAAAACCAAAGCAAGTTTATATGAACTGTTAGCTTTTGACGTGAGTTTCTCACATCTTGAAAAGCTCCTATTGAGAGAAGCAAGTTAGACTAAAGGAGTAATACATGTAATTAAATCCCGTAATGTAGTTTTTGAAGATTATTTGGATAATGAATAATTTAAAAATGTATCCTCTGTTGACTTCAGGCATTTTCTTCAAATAAGTGTATCCTAGCTTTAATGGGACTGGTTGCAGAATCAAAACAGAAAAGCTTTTGCATGTTTTGAAGATAAACTGTTTCAAATCAGACCACTTTCTCACATAGTATTCATAATGTTATGGATTTTGTAGATGGCAGTTTTAGGGACAGGTTTCAGAGTGAATGCTCCTGTGTGCGCACACACACATAACCACATGCAAATGCACACGTGCAAATGTAGGTACACACAGAGGCAGCCTTCCTTCGGCCCCTTCACCTCCCTGTCCTCTGGATTGGATGCTTCTCCTCCTCGCTCCGGCTCCCTTCTCTAATGTGTCCAGGTGGAAAGTGGTCAGTTACTGTGCTTGTACCTGCGGTGCTGTGGGCCACACTTGGAGAAGCATTCACAGAGCCAGACCATCCTTCTCCACTTTATACAGCAACCATGAGCCACTGCTCAGAGGCTGAATGTGCTTCCTGGGGCTCTGCCTGTTTCAGTCGTTAGTGAGTAGACTGTCTTGACATACACTGTTACAGAAAACTTGAGCTGTTTGTTTTGAGAGAGAAGCCTAGTATTTGATCACTATGCATTTAATGATGTTTTCATATAAAAGCTGCTGAGTGTGTGTTGGTCTTGTGACCCAGACCTGGCTGTGATAGCTGCGTTTTGCTCCTTTCAACTCTCTCCTTCCACTTTTGAGCATAACATGGGCACTTTCTTTTAAGTCAAGATTAAAAAATATGTGTGTGCATGTGTGTGTGTGTGTAGGTTTTTATTTCTATGTCTATTTTGGACCTGAAATAATAGAATTGTATGAGTAGTTGTGGCTGAAAAGCAGCAAGACTGAAGCATCTTTGTAGATGTGGGTTTACTGTAGGAACTGTAAGATATTAAAACATTTATTTTCTCCCTTAATATGGATATAGCCTATTCCAAGTAATATGTTATCACCAACTTAGCCTTTGTAAAGTTAAGTAAGATGAATGGAATACTGGCATTTGGGATTTCTTTTTTGTGTTCATCTACTTTTGGCGTAAATGAACTTGAAAGTATGAGAAATGAGAAAAGCTTACATTTTGAGTGGTAGATTATACAGTTGCTTTCATGAAAGAAATTTTCTTAGATTCTAGTAAAAATACAGCTTTTCCTAAATTCTTCTACCATTAAGTGCCTGCTGACTGAGGGGTTGGCACACTATGGGGCCACAGACCAAATATAGCCAGCTGCTTATTTTTGTAAATAAAGTTTTATTGGAACACAGCCATGCCCATTTGTTATGTATTGTCTGTGGCTCTGGTGACAGAATTTGAATAGTGACAGAGATCGTGTGGGCTTCAAAGACTAAAATATTTGCTATCAGACTGCTGACCCCAGTGCTAAATGATAGCACAAAAAATGCATATAAATGTTTGTTTTATTTTAAATTGTGTTGAAAGACTAGAACTCTTTTCTGGTTAAAAAGTTAAGCTGTCACTTACACTGAAGGGAGCAGGGCACATATGTTGGCAACTTTGGGGATCCTTTCTTTACCTTAACTAGTGATTATGTATAACCTTAAACAGCTGAAAGTTTTAATCATTGAATAAATGTGACAGACCAGTGTCTTTTAAGATGTTAACAGTTAAATTATACAAGACCCTCAGAGCAGGTGGTTGGAACCATTTACTTTCACATTTTATTTTTCTTGCTCCACAGTTTATAGCAAATTATCTTATGTTTTATGATTTGGAAATAAATTTTTCCCCTCAAAATTTTTTTTTATTTTTTAAAGATTTATTTATTATATATTTATTTAATTTATTCATTTTTGGCTCCATCGGGTCCTAGGTGTGGCATGCAGGATCCTCGTTGAGGCACGTGGGATATTCCGCTGCAGCTCATGGGCTTCTCTCTAGTTGTAGCATGCGGGTTTTCTCTTTAGTTGTGGCATGCGGGTTTTCTCTTCTCTAGTTGTGGCGCGCAGACTCCAGGGTGCACGAGCTCAGTAGTTGTGGAGGGCGGGCTTAGTTGCCCTGCAGCATGTGGGATCTTAGTTCCCTGACCAGGGATCAAACCCGCGTCCCCTGCACTGTAAGGCGAACTCTTTACCACTGAACCACCAGGGAAGTCACTGGAAATCAATTTTTGATTTTTCCCTTACAGCCTGAGTGAGCCTGTTTTGTGGCATATCTGGAGAGATGGGTTTGAATCCTGCTTTTTCCGCTTAATAGTTGTGTGGGCAAGTAACTTCTCTGTGCTCCCTTGTAAAATGGGGACAGCAGTAAGACCTACCTCATAGGGTTGTTGGTTTCATACATGTAAAGCACGTAGTACAGTGCCTTGCATATTGTAAGTGCTTACTGTATGTTGTTGTCAGTATGGTTTGCTTTTATAATACTTTATTGAAGCTTCTCCAGTCACAAGGGGGCAGTCTTTGTTATTGAAAGCAGTGTGTTTGGATGAAGGTAAAGCAATCAGGAATTTTCCCTGAACCCTTAGCTCTTTCTGTAACAACAGTAACTGTCAAATGATGCCATTCCTATGAGTTATCAGAGTTGAAAACCAACGAAGCACCTGCATTTCTGAAGTAACATGAAGATTATCCATACAGTACAATCAAATTTAATTTTTTTTTAATTTTTTTAATTTTTTTTAAACATCTTTATTGGGGTATAATTGCTTTACAATGGTGTGTAAGTTTCTGCTTTATAACAAAGTGAATCAGTTATACATATACATATGTTCCCATATGTCTTCCCTCTTGCGTCTCCCTCCCTCCCACTCTCCCTATCCCACCCCTCCAGGCTGTCACAAAGCACCGAGCTAATATCCCTGTGCCTTGCGGCTGCTTCCCCCTAGCTGTCTACCTTACTACGTTTGTTAGTGTGTATATGTCCATCACTCTCTCTCGCCCTGTCAAAGCTCACCCCTCCCCCTCCCCATATCCTCAAGTCCGTTCTCCACTTGGTCTGCGTCTTTATTCCTGTCTTACCCCTAGGTTCTTCATGACATTTTTTTCCCTTAAATTCCATATATATGTGTTAGCATACGGTATTTGTCTTTTTCTTTCTGACTTACTTCACTCTGTATGACAGACTCTAGGTCTATCCATCTCATTACAAATAGCTCAATTTCATTTCTTTTTAAGGCTGAGTAATATTCCATTGTATATATGTGCCACATCTTCTTTATCCATTCATCCGATGATGGGCGCTTAGGTTGTTTCCATCTCCGGGCTATTGTAAATAGAGCTGCATTGAACATTTTGGTACATGACTCTTTTTGAATTTTGGTTTTCTCAGGGTATATGCCCAGTATTGGGATTGCTGGGTCATATGGTAATTCTATTTGTAGTTTTTTAAGGAACCTCCATACTGTTCTCCATAGTGGCTGAACCAATTCACATTCCCACCAGCAGTGCAAGAGTGTTCCCTTTTCTCCACACCCTCTCCAGCATTTATTGTTTCTAGATTTTTTGATGATGGCCATTCTGACTGGTGTGAGATGATATCTCATTGTAGTTTTGATTTGCATTTCTCTAATGATTAATGATGTTGAACATTCTTTCATGTGTTTGTTGGCATTCTGTATATCTTCTTTGGAGAAATGTCTATTTAGGTCTTCTGCCCATTTTTGGATTGGGTTGTTTGTTTTTTTGTTATTGAGCTGCATGAGCTGCTTGTAAATTTTGGAGATTAATCCTCTGTCAGTTGCTTCATTTGCAAATATTTTCTCCCATTCTGAGGGTTGTCTTTTGGTCTTGTTTATGGTTTCCTTTGCTGTGCAAAAGCTTTGAAGTTTCATTAGGTCCCATTTGTTTATTTTCGTTTTTATTTCCATTACTCTAGGAGGTGGGTCAGAAAGGATCTTGCTGTGATTTATGTCATAGAGTGTTCTGCCTATGTTTTCCTCTAAGAGTTTGATAGTTTCTGGCCTTACATTTAGGTCTTTAATCCATTTTGAGCTTACTTTTGTGTATGGTGTTAGGGAGTGATCTAATCTCATACTTTTACATGTATCTGTCCAGTTTTCCCAGCACCATTTATTGAAGAGGCTGTCCTTTCTCCACTGTACATTCCTGCCACCTTTATCAAAGATAAGGTGTCCATATGTGCGTGGGTTTATCTCTGGGCTTTCTATCCTGTTCCATTGATCTATCTTTCTGTTTTTGTGCCAGTGCCATACTGTCTTGATTACTGTAGCTTTGTAGTATAGTCTGAAGTCAGGGAGCCTGACTCCTCCAGCTCCGTTTTTCGTTCTCAAGATTGCTTTGGCTATTCGGGGTCTTTTCAAATTTAATTATTGAGTGACAGATTAATTGAGGCAAATGCTTCTTTTAAACACTTGACTTAATTTTTCTTTCTGTTGCCTGCTTTCTGCCATTTATATATTTTTCTCTACAGCTTGAGCTTCTGAAAGTGTGGTGTGCCTTTTAATATGTCAAATTCCTGGGTCTCTGCTCTGACCTTACTGAATCAAGATCGCTTGAGATGGGCCCCAGGTGATTCTTATGCACACTGAAGTCTGCGAACCAGATCTGGGGACAAAGTGATTTGAGATGCAAACGATTGAGTTCTCTTTTCTAGTATTTTTGGCGTGAGGCTGCACTCTGGAGGAGAATGAATTTCTGTCAGTGTCTTAGGATTTGCTGAGCTTTGCACAGGGCCTGTGGAGGAAGGCCATCCAGGAGGCCATGGGGTCTGAACTGTGGACCGTTCTTCCTCTTTCTCGCTGTCCTGGCCTGGGACTCCCTCCAGTCCCTTGGATTACTCCTTCCCTTTGACCTCCAGATAAACTGTGCTTGCACTGAGCTAACCCTGTTAGGACAGCCTGATAATTTCTAGGGAACTTTGGAGACTAAGCAGAAAACAGATACTTAAAGGAAGAGACAAACATTGTGAAATGTGGGCTTCTGCTTCTAAGAATTCTAAAGAAGGATGTGAGGAACCTTTGGAGTCTCGGCTCCCTTTCTTCTAGCAGCTGGTGTAATGTGCGTGGCTAGACTGTCTCCAGGCTTCGTCCCACGCTCCTGCCTTCTTTATTGCCACATGGAGGCCATCTATCTGCTCATTTTGCTTCACTTCAAGACAGTGCCTACTGTTGGTTTACTTTAAAAATTTCCAGACTCCATAGATCTTCCCAATTCAGCTTCAAGATCCTCACCAAGTCAGTATTTCTTTGTCAGTCAGGGGTGATTAATACTTAAACAATCTTAATAAATACTAGATTTGCTACTCCTTTACTTTTCTGGAGCATTCCATTAGTATAACCCCCAAAATGAGTGTTCCTTTTCCTTCCCTTCATTAAGCCCTCCATAGAGGGAAGCATCACAGTCTAACCGTACGTTATCTCATGTTGTTTGTTGTGTAACGGTCTTCAGAATTGGGCCCAGAAGAGGAAGGGTGAGGTGGTTTTTCTGACTTGGGTCTCCTGCCCCATGATTGCAGATGCTGAGTGACTCAGTGACTAGTGCTGTAGGATTTGCCTCTGTGGGAAGGTTACAGGTGTGGCCAGGGAACCTGCATGTTGGGAGGACCTTTTCCATGTCCCCTGACTCTGGAGAGGCCCATGTGTAAACTATTCTATTTTTAAAGTCTCTAAGAAAGACAGTTTCACAGCCTGTCGTGATAATCTGTTCCTTTTTCTTTTTTTTTTTTTTTTTTTTTGCTGTATGCGGGCCTCTCACTGTTGTGACCTCTCCCATTGTGGGGCACAGGCTCCGGACGCGCAGGCTCAGCGGCCATGGCTCACGGACCCAGCCGCTCCATGGCATGTGGGATCTTCCTGGACTGGGGCACGAACCCATGTCCCCTGCATCGGCAGGCGGACTCTCAACCACTGCGCCACCAGAGAAGCCCTCTTTAATTTTATTTGTTTTTTGGCTGTGTTGTGTCTTTGTTGCTCCGCATGGGCTTTCTCTTCGTTGGGAGCGTGGGCTGCTCTTCGTTGCGGTGCACGGGCTTCTCATTGAGGTGGCTTCTCTTGTTGCAGAGCATGGGCTCTAGGCACGCAGGCTTCCAGCATTTAATCTGCATTATAGATTTTAATGCACTTCTGTAACATCATCAAGCTGTTTTTTTGAAACACACATGAGGTTTCTTTTAAATAGTTTCTTAATGCTGATTGATTAAACTTTTGGTCCGTTCTGACTTTGAGATCTTTCACTGCTCCCATGTTTGTGTGACTAGACATTACCCATATCACTTCTGGGGCATTTAATCTTTTAATCCATCAGTGGGCTTTTTTATATTTCATGAGTATGGTGACTGATCATTTTTAATTTAGAATTCTCTGGAGCTGCTGATTGATTCTTCTTGGCAGCAATTGGCAAATTACATTCAGATTCTAGCAAAATTATGCCACCCTCTTTTCATTAATAAAATTGGGTCTAATTTCAACTTGTAAGTTTTAAATACTTCTCCTGTCTCCTCCTTTTGTTCTTTTCCCATCTTCTCTTTTCATGTTTGTCTCTTCCTTGGATTCACTCTCTTCTCTTGTGTGTTAGAATGAGGAGGCTAATGTTTGGTTTCAGAGCTTTTTCTGAGTTTGCCAACAGTGGTATTGACTAGGTTGTAATTTTTAAGAACCGTGGGGACAGCTTTATTTCAGATGAAGAGGATTTGAATGAGTAAAGGTGTGAAAAAACCACATCATATCTTATAAATCCTTATAAGGTCCCTAGGTCTCTTGCAGAGCATAATGTGATTTGTCAGTTGTCACCCTTTGTGAGCTACAGATGTCATTGATCATGAGAAAGAAAAATCCCTATTTAAATGTTCGATCATTTGTCTTCAGAAAACGTGATCTTCAACTTTTTTTGGAGTCACAGAACTTATAAGCAGTAATGAGTTGGATTCCCCTTGGCAGGACTGACCACTGGGGAATGTTCATGGGTGAAATATAGACTGACTTGCCTTAGATTGGTTGCTGCTTCCCCAGCCCTTAGGGCTTTCGACTTGTGCCCTAGGCTTGAATGTTGACGGACAGAGGGCCTGTGATGGAATATATTTCTGTGTGGTGCTTTTCATGTGGAGGTTTAACCCTTTTTTGTTGTTGTGGTAAACATTTATTTTACTATTGAGCAAGAATTTGTGTGAAAGAATAAAAACAGGACATTTTCTTCATAGATCCTTTTATTTAAAGTAAATTGCATGAGCTCTGGGAGTCTTGTGGGTGTGTACATACCTAACAAAAATTGTTGTGTGCACTGGTTTTGAAACTGGAAGGAAGTGATACTACTTTAGGATTCTCTATTTCTTGTTTTTGCAGTTTTTATAGAAAATAGTTATGCAGACTAGGCATTTTATTATTCTGCTTAGGGGTGAGGTTTTGGGATGCTATTGTTATTTTATTCACTCTTTGTCTTCTTCAGTTACTCTGTGTTCATCTGGTTGACTCCTATGTGTTTTGTTTAGACTTTCCCTAGCAGAGGTAGAGTGACAGAGGTGCACAAAATTTTTTGGAAGGGAGGGTTAAGACCTAGAGTTCATTTTCAGTGTAGAGTTTTGAGATAATGTGATTGAAAGAGAGATGATCTGTACATTAGCAGCTAACAAAGATCCTTGGGAAGGATTTTTAAATACAGTTGACCTTTGAACCATATGGGTTTGAACTTTGTGGGTCCATTTATATGTGGATTTTTTCAATAAATACTACAGTATCTGGTTGAATCCACGGATGCGGATCCCCTGATGTGGAGGGCCAAATGTAAAGTTAACAGGCAGATTTTTGACTCGGGGGGGTGGTGGTTTGGTGCCCCCATGTTGTTCAAGGGTCAACTGTAAATTCTTCTCTAATTCCACTCCCTATTTAAATGGTATTTGTCACTAAAAGAAGTTAAATGTTTTCCTAACAGCATTTTAAAAATTGGTTTAAGAACCAAGAGACTTCAGAAAGTCTCTTTTCAGTTTTGAAATATTTTAAATGTAGTCTTTTGCCTAAATGCATAATTAAAAATCCATTAGTTATTTTTTCAAATACATGACTTGCTCTTTAAGATTTTTTCCAAAACCCCAGAGAATTCTCTTGTTGGTAGTATATCAGTGACCAAAGTCTCTCCTGTTGAAATGTTCAGTTTTACAAGCTTTGCTGCTTTGAAACTAAAAATTCTTCAAGGAAGGGTTATTGTTTGGGCTAGGTTCAGGTACTCTTGGATCTCAATGACTGTGTGGAGGGAAATGAAGAGAAGGAAAATTGTTACTGAAATTGACATGGGAAGTGCTTTCCTGGCTCTTCAAACTCCAGTAAAGAGGTGCTGGCCTCTGGAGTCACTGACCACGCCTGGCCTGCAGCTGTAGCTCTCTTTGAGCTTGATGAATATGAGCATATTTTTAACTTATTTTAGAAATCATCCTAATTCTGGCTGGATATTGGTTCATAGAAGTCATACTACCTCAAGCATGAAGGAAATAGATTTAAATGTTCCTTGAGACGTTTAGTTTAAAATGATCAGTTTCTGAAACTTGGATTTTACACAATCGGTCTAACAGTCTTTGCTTCTTTGAGCAGAAATGTATACTAACACTGGGAGTGGGGGCGTGGTGGTGGTCCTGCCTCTCTAGGTTGATTCCCCCAAGTTAATGAACCTTGCGTCTTGCTTTTGAGCTTTTTAAGGAAATGCTGCATCTTAGGATAGAAATCACTTAGGATAGAAGTCACTGTTGCATCAAACATTATAGTTGGATTTTTTGAAGCTTTTTTGTTTTTTAAAGCTAATAACTAGATTATCAATTTAAAAGTCAGGCTTATTTAATGTGGAAAACTTTTGAATGATCAGTGCTTATTTTAAAATATTTTAAATTACATATATATATATAAATGTGTGTATATATATGTATATACATATATACACGTGTGTGTGTGTGTGTATATCTATATCTATATCTATATATCTATATCTATCTGTTTCCTGATGACTAGAGTAATACATGTTCCCTTTGGAAATTTCAGAAAATACAGAAAAATGCCAGTAAGAAAATTAAAGTTACTTAAAATCCCATCATTATAGAAATAACCACAATTTACATTCTGGTAAATAACTTTCCATTACTTTTTCTAGTTCACATTATATTTATCTTAGGAGAAAATTCTAAGCCAAACTTCCAGCCAAGGCTGGAGTATTGATTATTAGCTGACAACAAGAGAGAAATGTGAGAAAAGGAGTTAGAGATTGGTGCTTGGTTTGGGATCATATTCCCCTTTAGTTCTCTCTTTTGAAAAAGTAGTTGTTTGCAGACAGTTGATTTATTTTGAAGCACAGACATCCACTCCTCCATGCCCTGGACTCAAGAGCTTTTTCTGGGTTGCAGGGTATCCAGTACTCTGACTAATCCGTCTTCGTGACCTCTCTTGTCATTTAGGGAATACGTTTGACTTTCGACTGGCAGCACTTCGAATGATTCCATCAACTAACAAGACTGTACAGTAACCGTATTTGTTGACCAAATTAAATTGCTACCCAATAGCCGTATTTGTTAATTTTCTGTGAAGCTCTCTGTATAAATCTTTTCCCTATAGAGATGCCTGCAGAAAAGTCATAAAGTAAGACCTTCCTTCTTGCCATCTGACAGCAAAATTCTAATAGCACTTTTGTGCAGAATAAATGTCTCAGAATAGAAACGATGCTGGTTTGGCACAAGTGGCACTAGAGCCTCTCTGACGTCAGGAAACGTCTGCATCTCTGATGTGGTGTCTCCGTGAAAGTGATGGAATTACAGGGGCTGGTTGTTCTTTGCTGAAATCAAGTGCGTTTTGTCATTTAATGAGTCAGCAATGTGGTGCTGATTGTAGCTGCAAAGGTCCCATTGCTCATCAGCCCATATATCTGTGTGGGCTTTCACATCTCTGTGTGCTCTTTCATTCTCAGGGGTAACTTAAAGAGAAGACCCATCAAAGAGAACCCCTTGCCCACTGCCAGAGCGGTAGCTGTCTTGGCTATGAATTGTTCATTCTGCCAAACTTAATGGTCAATATCTTTTTCTTTCTCGCTTCTGAGCTTACCAGAACAATTGCAGTAAACCAAATGGGAGAAAATAAACCATTACATTTAAAAAAATTGGTTTTTTGTTTGTTTGTTTTTGCACACTGAAAATAATGATTCCTATAAGGGAAGTAATAATATATGATAGTATGTAAAAGGTTTTGATTTTCATCAGTATTTTGTTTAATCTAAGCGATCTAAGGAACAGTGGTTATGTAAATAGACCTGTCATACTTCCCTACAGAATTATGATAGGTTTCTGGTTTTACAAGTGTTAATGGATAATTTTCAAAAAGGTAAAATCATCAGCCTCAGGTAAATATAAAATGAATCTGTGTGAGAGATTTAACTCATGAAATTAATGAGGAAATCAGTAAGATGTTATGGCTGGTTCAAAGAACATTTGAGACATCAGGCATATATAGGTAATTTAACAGAGAAATGCTTCTGGGTTAGATAGAAAATCAGTTAATGCCCATCAGAGACATCAACCTTTGTGGTTATCTGTTCCACCAGACAGACAGTTTTTGCGTCTCATTTGGATAAATATCTGCAAGTTCACAAGCTCCTTCTCTCATCCTGGAAGTTTAATCCAGAGTAAACAATGAGTTGCATTAGGTCCATTTGCTTGGTATGCCTTTTACCTCCCCGTTTGATATTAAAAACATGGGCCCAGATGTTTCACAAGTTTGTATACCTTTTTTCTGATATGAAGAAAAGGAAAAAAAAAAAAAAAAAAGAAGGGACATGATGTTTGCTTTTATTACAAGAAAACGAAGGGGGAAAGTTTAGGAAAAAAGAAGATGGATTAGGTAAGAAATTTTTACTTTTACAGTGTTTGATGTAAAAAATCAAACACATCTCATGTTATAGAAGAAACAACTTTTTTCCTTTTCTCCTGGTCTGTAATGTTGGTGCTCCTCTAAAAACCAGTGGATAAGCTTAGCTGTTGTCAACTCATTCATGTTCTAGGGCCTGAGTTTTTTCCACAGCTGAGTAGAATGAACTTTTTTTTTTTTTTTTTTGCGGTACGCGGGCCTCTCACTGTTGTGGCCTCTCCTGTTGCGGAGCACAGGCTCCGGATGTGCAGGCTCAGCGACCATGGCTCACAGGCCCAGCCGCTCCGCGGCATGTGGGATCTTCCCTGACCGGGGCACGAACCCGTGTCCCCTGCATCGGCAGGCGGACTCTCAGCCACTGCGCCACCAGGGAAGCCCTAGAATGAACTCTTAGTAGAACATGATCCAGTTAGCATTTGAGCAGTTGACTTACTGAGTCATTTTGTATTTTGATTCATTTGTGAGACCCAACCCAGTTGTAAGAAATAAAAATTGTTTAAAAAAAGTGTTAAGGGACTTCCCTGGTGGTCCAGTGGTTGGGACTCTGCGCTCCCAGTGCAGGGCGCCCAGGTTCAATCCCGGGTCAGGGAACTAGATCCTGCATGCTGCAACTAAAAAAAGATCCCTCATGCCGCAACTAAGACCCAGCACAGATAAATAAATAAATATTAAAATAAAATCAGTGTTAAAATGTCAAAAATGGCCATGTAACGCCACTAAAATAATACTAAATAAACTTTGTATTAACTCTGTGATGTAGAATCTTAGACACTTATAACGGGCGGGACTTAAGAGGTTTCATGTGGATGAGGAGACTGAAGCCCAGTGAGGCTGAGTGACTCCACTGGCTTATTCTGGGAAGAACGAGAACCAAAATCTGTGCTTTTTACTGTTGATCCAAGACTGTGGCCTTTTAAATGTATGCATAATTGTGAAATATAGTGCTCAGAAAACTATAATCTTGGCTTAATACTTATTTTGTCCTTATTATTTTACTAACTGTGCAAGGTATTTAAACTACAAAAAGACAATATACAGTCTGTACTCTTGAAGGGCTTAAGATCTAGCTGAAGAAACTGAATATTATTTTTTAAAGAATTCACAACACAAGGAATGATACACACAATATTTAATGAGTGATTAATGGAAATAAGTGCTGCAGGAGTTTAGAAGGAAGGGGTCAGAGATGAAGATACTAAAGAGGTAAAAAGCCATGCAAAGTAGTACATGGAAGTACCCAGAGGGCTGGAGAGTCATGATCAGGAAGCGTTTCTTTTCTCCAGGGCATACTTGGTGTAGCACCTCGCCCACTTTTGTCATCTTTTTTTTTTTGGTGGGGGCCGCACCGAGGCTTGCAGTATCTTAGTTCCCCGATCAGCCATTGAACCCATGCCCTTAGCAGGGAAAGCGTGGAGTCCCAACTACTGGGCCGCCAGGGAATTCCCTGTCATCTCATTTAATCCTGGTGGTATCATTTCGGTTCTGCTGTTGGTGCAGTACTTTTACTTGCTGGTGCTAGTAAAAGTTAATTTAAATTGAATTTTGGTTACATTATTCATATATTTTAAAACTTCAGGTGACCCTGACAATCCATTAAAGTACATTTATTGATGTTAAGGGTGGTGACCATATGTAATCCTGTCTAATCGCTTGGTAGGCACCAATTTACAAATATATGTTTCCTGAAAGAATCATTGAGTGGAGTAAGAATCCTGGTATTATGGTGTCTAAATATTTATGATTTCGGTTACTTGTGGGAGAGGCAAAGTTGTGAAACAGGGCAAAAGAGTTCATAGACACGTGCTCATTTTACAAGGGCATTTTGTACTTTAGTTTTAGCAGAAAAGTTAACATTTTGATTGATGCATTTATTAAGGTTATAGGAAGCAAAAGCTAAAATTAATATTTCACAATTCTAATTGCTTTTGCTTGGCTTCTCTATGCATGTTATGTGTTCTGGTTTTTAAATATTTAAAATTACATCTCTAGGGCAAAGTGGAAGTGAAATAACTTAGAGTGTAGCGTTTTGTCAGTGATAGTCTTCCTTGCCCCCCTTTTAAAGCAGAACGATGTTCATGTTATGTCTTTCTAGCATTAAGAGAAATTATTTGCTAAGGTGACAATTTTTCTGAACGCTAACAACACCTGGAGAGTGAACATTTATAAGGTGTGACTTCATGGCGTGTGTTGTGTGGTAGATATAATTGATAATTCTGCTTTCTCCTGTTGAATATCTAATTTCTGACTCTCGTGACTGTCTTTCTGAAGTATTATTTTTGGTAGGTTTAGGAAGATTGCAGAAAGATGGGCATTTTTGTGTTTGCCAACATTCTAATGCTGGAAGGGATTCAGGATAACTCTAGTGTAGCCCTTTATTTTTGTAATTGAAGAAAATGAGACCCTACCTGGGGACAGAAAAAAAAAATACACACACACCCCCACATGTACATATATACACATCTGTAAATGTTTCCATATCTCTCTGTGTGTATGTGTGTGTATATGGTAAAATCATGGGTTCATAATGATACTTTCCGTTCTAACTCAGCATCTTGGAGCTCTTTTTAAATACTGTCTCTGGCAGTGAGAAACACAGCACCTATTATCCTCAATATGGTTTCCTATTTGCTCAATCAAAAATAATTTGCTGTAGGTAGATCTGCCAACCGCACTGCTATCTTTGCTGCTCACCACCTCTATGCCAGCCCCTGCCACTGCCTCGATGGGTCCAGGCCTCTGCCTCCACCCCCAGCCCTTCCTCACTGCTGTGCCTGTAGCCACCCAGCTGCTGTGCTACTGCTCTGTGCTGGCAACAGAAAGGAAGGCAAGCTGGGAAGAGAAGGGCAAGTTATAATTCTTTTATACTTCACAGATAGTACCCTCAGCCCTGCCACATTTTCTTGAGAACATATTTTCGAGATTCTTCTCTGTGTAATAGCCTCAGAATCCCCAGATGCTTGCTCATTCTTGTGGTTGGTCCTGGCTACTGTTTTCACAGAAGGGAAACATGAAGCTCTCATTATTTTACCAGAGGGGTTGTGTTTCCTGCAGCCCAGGGTAGTTTTTTTCCACTGGAGAGAAGAATGGGCATCGTTTTCCCTGCAGCCTCATACTCCACAGTGATGTTGCTGAGGGTCTGGCATTCATTTCTGTTGGTGGAGGGAGGCTCAGCCGTGGTCCTTACAGCTCTTTAGTTCAGCTCCTTCAGCAGGCACAGTCACAAGAGCCATTTCTTGGTATTCACGCCTTCAGAGCTAGGGGCTGGCCGGGTCAGGAGGAGTTGCCCTAGCCAGCATCGTGTTTGAAAATTCCTCTTGTAAAAACTCCAGCATCCTGACCCTTGAGGATAAGAGGAGTCCATTCTGCTCCTAAACCTATGGCCTTACTCTTTTTTTTTTTTTCAGCTATTCAATTTAAGGCAAGTTTACTACTTCTTTTGAAGCTTCAGTTCCTTATCTTTTATATATTTTAAATTATTTTTTTAATTGAAGTATAGTTAATTTACAATGTTGTGTTAGTTTCAGGTGTATAGCACAGTGATTCAGTTTTATATATATTTATATACATATAAATATATATATATTCTTTTTCAGATTCTTTTCCCTTTTAAGTTATTACAAAATATTGAGTATAGTTCCCTGTGCTATACAGTAGGTCCTTGTTGGCTATCTATTTTATATACTGTAGTAGTGTGTATATGTTACTCCCAAACTCCTATCTTTTTTGTGCCTCAAAATGATAAGTGACATTTCTTTTTAGTTGCAGGTAATAGAACACTTGCCTCAGAATAGCTTGAACATGAAAGAGTGTATGTGACATATAACTGACAAAATCCAGAGCTTGGTGGGCTTTAGGCCTGGCAGGCTCTGGCACTGTTTCTCTGTCGTTCTCTTGGCTGTGTTCTCTCTGTATCAGCTTTGATCTTGGGGAGCTTCCCTTATGGTAGCAAAATGGCTGCAGTGGTTCCAGGCTTCACATCCACATACCACATGGTCCAGAGGGAAAGAGAATAATAGCATTTTGGTTTTATGTTGATTGGACCAACTCAGGTCATGTGTTTATCCCTGAATCAAGGATTATAGCAAGCAGGATGGGATTATGCTGATTGGATCAGGCCAGTTCAGACCTACCCTTAGAGCTGAGGGTGAAGTCGGTTTCATCCAGAACAGCAGAGGTGCCACAAAATAAAGTAGTCTTCGTGGAATAGTGATTGTAATTTCAGCTTTCATAGCATTTAGGGCAATATATTTATTCATTAAAGATGAAAAATTTTTTGTTTTTTAAATACTTGGATAAAAAATGTTGAATTATATATATATATATATATATATATATATATATATATATATATATCTTAAGCTAATTTCTTTACCAATGTTCTTAATTTTTAGTTCCAGGGTCAATCTTACTTTCATAGAGTAAGAAATCATGTGAATCATATGAAGTGGATAGTAACCATTTAAGCCGGAGGCTACATGAAATCGAGGCTAAGATCAGATAAGATTTTACTCTACTTTCATGTATAATACTTTCATGAAAATATGTTTAAAGGTGCCGCGTCTGAAAGGTAAATAGTAGAACATGTTGAGTGGGTGGTGGATTGTGTCAGTTTCTAGAGAGGTTAAAAATAGCATACAGTCACTTATTTGGGCTTATAACGGGGGCAGCTTTGCTGGACACAGGCAGTGAGGCAGGTAGGTGAGAAGTATCAGAAATATCCATTCAGTTATTAATGGCGACTCGGTCCAAGGCTGTCAGTTAAGCAGCCCTTAAACTTAAAATTTCTGCACAGGACTTTGCTACTTTCCTGAAGTAGGTATCTGGGAATAGGATCTGCTTACTCCTCCCTCAAGATGAGTGCAGACTCAGCCAGCCACCTCCATTCCTCGTGTGTTATCCTGGCACCCACCAGGCTACCATGTGCTTGTTCACCGTGCTGCACCTACACTCCTTGATGGAAGGGCAGTCAGATATTGGGGTGGAAGGAGGTGTGGGTCCAGGTGTGGTTCCTTCAGGGAGCAGCGAGGTCTCAGCCCTTGAGCCTCACCAGCAAGAACTCCTGGAGGCCTGTCCTGGCCAAGGTCTCACACACAGCCACTAGACCACTGCTTGAAATCATCTTTCCAGCGATTTCTGTAATATATACAAGTGTATGATATGTGACAGTTGAGAGTGGCTTTAGTGAGTTTTTGTTATGGGGCTGGGCCTCTTTACCTTTATTCGGCTCTGACTGACATCTGGGTATATTCTGGTGTGTCTGTGTAGATTTATGGAGATAATGGCTCTGGATGTGGTGTATGGTGCTGACCCTGGTCCCAGTTGCTCTCAAGTAGCTCATCACAGAACTGACACGTGTGACACAATTGAAGAACAAGTGACACCTTATGTGGCAGTGAGTTTTTGGAGATTCAAAGGAGGGTCAGGCCCTTATGGTCCAGAGCTGAGAGATGTGTTAAGCTGTGTCCTGAAGATGGGCAGGATCTGGGTAGCTGGAGAGGAAAAAGAGGACGGGCAATGCTGAGAGAATGGGCACGAGGAAATGGGTGGGAAGGTGTGATGAATGAAATAAACATAGGAGATAATGATCACATTTATTTAACTGAAGGAGCACAGGTGGAAATAAAGTTGACTAGGATGAGATAGGGTGAGACATTGTAATACAGGGGTCCCCAACTCCCGGGCCGCAGACTGGTACTGATCTGCGACCTGTTAGGAACCAGGCCGCACAGCAGGAGGTGAGCGGCGGGTGAGTGAGCGAAGCATCATGTGCTGCTCCCCATCGCTCGCATTACTGCATGAACCCCCCACCCCCAATCCGTGGAAAAATTGTCTTCCACAAAACTGGTCCCTTGTGCCAAAATGGTTGGGGACCGCTGTTCTTTTTTTAAATATATTTTAGGTGTCTGTTTTTCTTTTTCTTTTTTTTTAAATTTAATTTAATATATTTATTTTTATACAGCAGGTTCTTATTAGTTATCACTTCTAATAGGAGGCTAAAGAAGCAAGGCAGAGAGAAGTTGTAGGTTGAAAATATGATATTTTAGGAGACTATTAAATTAAGCTTCTCAGCAGTAGCTTCTTTAAGTAGAGAAAACTGTTTCAAATGATTTGTTCCAAATTAAGGAAATGTTAGAGAATTAGGAAAACCTTTTACCTTCTTATTAAAATGGCCCATAACTCAAAAATATGTATATATGTTTTGATAAAATAGTTTCATATATTAATCATTGAAGAAAAATAGTTGGAATGAGTAACTTTTGTTTTTTGGTGTTATCCTAATAGATAGCAAAACTAGTCCCAGGCTTCCAAGGTTAATTTTGGGAATAGTTCATCTTGAAGTATTTATGTCATTTGTTTCTTTTTCTTCTGGAAAGTGAAATAACCAAATCGTCATTCAATTTTCTGAAGTGAATTTGAAAGAATTAAAAATTACTGCCTTCATATGTATAGCAAGCACTTTTCAAAGTACAAACCTCTAAGACTATTTATTGAGACAACGCATTATGGAAATTTCTATAGAAAAATCTAACACAGGATGTGTTCCTGGCAAGAGATTTTATTCAGTAGGTTACTTTTAAATCCAGTAACTTTTATAAGATATCTAAATTTTCAAATCAACTAGAGTTTCACAATATCATGTAATGAAAATAGAATGTCTGTTTAATACTTAGGGTTTCTTTTGGGCATCAGTGTTGTTTCTGAGAGTAAATTCTGAAATAGGGTGGCGGTTGGTTGGGAAGAGGGATACACTTTTGTCTAACAGCACTTCTGAGGATCTGTTTTAAACCTGGGATAATGGGAAAAAAAATTTAAACCATCTTTAAATCAAATTAAGGTTTATGTTTTCATTTTGATCAACAGGGATTAATTTGGAAAGTAAACAGTAATGAGCTGATATATATGTTAATTTCTGTCTAAGGGTTGACAGTTAGCCTTAGGTGCTGAATTTGTATCAAAGAATTATGATCAAATAATTTCTCATTAAATTGGCAAACATTTGCTTTAAACAGTCCTCTAGAACAATTAAAATTACTTTATTGTTGTTCTTATGCTTGACTCTAAACTTGAGAAACTAAATTTCTAATTGCAAGGAGAATAAAATGACAAAATGTGTTAGGATTATTCAATGATTTTATGTAAATACAAACCCATTTACTTTAAGGAGAACCATCACATCTTTTAAAATATCAATCAACAGCTTTCATTGAGCTAAAGACTAGATATTTTTATTCTTGAAATATTGCATTTTTATTCTCCTTATTAATGGCCCTCCCTGCAGAGGAGTGAATAAATCATGGGGCTGCTAGTAGTTCTAAGTGCTTTTCAGAGAACGTTTAAGTGCTTGTAATCACTAAGCAAAGGAGAACTATAGATTAAATGTGTTATAAACCACACATGGAAGCAATGTTTTTTTTTAATATCTGTAACTTTAATGGAAAGAAAATGTTAATTTAGGGTAATGAAATAGACCTCCAAGTATGATCGGTGAATAGACCATTAGGTTAATTAAAATGAGGATATGTATCACTGTTGTGCTAGAACTATCACTGGGGAAGAGACAGATTCATTTAGTGCTTGAATAGTAAAATTCAGAATGTGTCACTCCCAAACCAGATGTACTACACAACGGAACAAGATTGATGACAAGGGTAATTCAGTTTTGTTTCATTTACTTTTACCTGTCACATTGCTTGTCATTCTAGAGAGCTTGTCACTTAAAGGTGAAAATTTATCCAAGCTTTTAAAAATCAATTAAGTGTAAATTTTGTTACTTTCCTCTCTGCCTATCATCCTAGCTGAATTAAACACAAAAACAAGACTTAAGTAATAGGCAACATACAGATTGTAACATAACTTTCAAAAAGTTAGCAACTTTAAATTTATTAAATTGTAAAAAATGCAGTTGAAACAACCGCTACAACTCTTTGGTTATTGGTTCTTTTCAGTGTCTAATATCCAAACCTGTTGGAAACTAATTTTTTATAGCTATCTACTTGGCCAATTTACTATTTGAATTTACTAAAAAGACTTTTTGATGCTTTTTACGATGCTTTTTACGTCTTCCCTATGAAAAGTCTTAACACTGTGCCAACCATAAGGTAGCTTTTCAGCAAGTGCTTCTTATTTTGATTTAAAAGGCTTGGCATGTGTTTAGACAGAAATTAAGTTCACTATACTCCTGAGCTCTTCAGTTTCCCCCATCATATGCCTCATGTAACAGATTAATTTCTATTCAGATTTTAGATCTAGAATCACAGCACGGGGCCTAAAACTCAACCAGTGTAGTCACTGTCGGTAGCTTTTTGTCTGGGACCTAAAGTATGCATGCAGGTACTAAGCTATTTACAGAGTAAATGCTTTCCCCAAAGATATATATGGTCGATCAGTCAACCTAGTATTTATTGAATTCTAGTACTGAGCCTTGTATTACAGTGGGTACTTTCATCTGCTTAAGGCTTTCTCTGGGAAAGTTGTACGTGTGCTTGTAAAAGAATCATCTTCTCTCCTTACCTTTAGAGATAAGGAGACACCTTTTTAGGAAGGTGACATTCTCTTTCTCTTTTGTTTCATCATCTTAATTCTGGGAAGGTCTTTTATTTTTGCCTTACGTCTCCATTTTTCTTAAATTTACCTAGATGATATTTAGTAGGAGATATTTAATGAGTTTATGTAAGTGTATGTATTTAATATTTTTGATTATTTATGAACATTACCTTAAATAAGCTTGATATAGGAAAAAAATTAATGATTATATTAGGAAGTGAATCTTTATTCTGTGATCGGGTTTACCATAGAATTTTTCTGAATAATTGCCTTAGAGCGTCTGACAGGGACTTTCGTCCCACTTTTTTCACTGAAGACTTAATTTAATTTTGACTTGTCATAAAGTATCTTAGGTTCAACCTTGGCATTTGTCATGCATTGCTCACCACCCAGTTCTTTCTCTTTCTTGGTTTCCATTCCTCAGGGAAATAATCTAATTGACATAGATCAGTCAAAATAAGCAAATTCATGTTGAGGTAACAGAAATGACCCACATACCTTCTTGTTCATGCCATGTGGTCATCATGGATTGGTTGGGGGCTCTGTCCCGTATTGTCCTTATTCAGGGACCCAAGCTGCACTCGTCATTTGAAGCATTGTCAGAAATAAAGTGCCCACGTGTGCACCAGCCTATCCAGCTTTCACCCAGAAGTAACATCACTCTGGCTCATATTTCATTGACCAAAGCAAGTTGCTGGGCCACCCATGGCATTGATAGAATGAAGATGCACAGCCCCCCATGTGCCCTGGAAGAGAACTGCAGTTATCTGGGGGACAGACACCAATGACTACTGCAGTTGGCCCCTCCAGCTATCAGCCACTCACTTCACTTTTCTTGCCACATGGAATACACTCTCTCTTTTCCTGGGAAACAGTCTATGTCCTTGGCCAGGTGACTTCCACTAACTCCTAGTAGGCAAAGTATACTCTCTCACCCCAAGGCAAGGCTTCCATGTGACTTGCTCTGGCCCATGGAGCATGTGCAGATGTGACGTATGCCAACTCTGGGCAGGAGCTGTAGATGTGGTTTGTGTGATTTGGCTTGAATTCTTTCTAGATGGGAAATTCAAGCTCCTTATGCTTGAATCCCAGTGTGAGAAGACGTGTAGAGTAGACCTGCAGCCTGGAGCAGACCTTAACTCAGCCTTTACCTTCCAGTTACTATGAAATGTGTGATGTGGTTGGTCACCGACATTTTGGATATGTTACTACCGTCAAGAGCTTACTTAACACAGTAGAATTTAGAGTTAAGAAAACCTGGGCTTGAGTGTTAACTCTGCTAGTTGTGTGATTTGGAGTAAATTATTTAAGTTCCCTTAGGCTGGGTTTCTTCATCTATATAATGAAGATAATAATGCCTGCCTTACAGTTTTGATGTGAGGATTAAATTGAATGACTTGTAAAATACTTAGAGTAGCGCTCAACACGCGAGAAGAGTCAATGAATGTCATTTCCCTTCCCTTTACCTTAGGCCCTGCCTGCCGCGTTAGTGAAGTTGTTTCAGTACAGAATTACTTGAAAGGAATTAATTAATTAATTGAAAAGAATCAATTATGAGATTAGAAATTGGATAAAATGCTCTTTTTAAGTGGACCTTTTTAGCCCCAGTTTAAGAATTTCCTTCTGAAGAGAGTCTGAAATGCTCCCATACCTGATCTTTTTCACAAATGATGGTTTCCCATTACAGTGATATGTCAGCTAGGTTTTTAACTGAGCTGAAAGGTTCCCAGTACAGCAGGCCTACCAGCCCTGCAGGCGTCTGAGAGACCCTCTGCCTGTTGAATAGTCAGTCAGGTACATCTAGAGCCCCACTGTCACCACCAGCTCCCTCCTCCACAGAGGGTGACCTGCTGCACTGGGACCAGGACAGTTAGCCCAGTAGCTTGCGGGTGGCCTGTGGTTTGCCTGAGCTCGAGAAGGTGAGACATCTGTGTGAGATCATGGACCGAACGAACCTGTGCCTGAAGTGGAAGAGATTAAATAACACAGAACACTCATAGTGTGTGTGTGTTGGCTGGTTAAAAACAAGATGAAGTATCGAGTTCACAAATAGACAAAGAAGTATATAGAGAGTCTACACATTTTGAGCCTTGTAGGATAGAAAGAGACTAATTCTCAATCCCTACAATGAGGGTAAAACTGAGAAAGAGAGAGAGAGACCAGTTAAAGCTCAACTCTGGCAAGGATCAAATCAAGAGTATGGTTTCACGCCTTACAGTGTTCCTGCAGCTCTTTGACACTGTTTCCTTCAGAAGGTGGCATGTGCTTAGCTAGTGGCAGAGTGGGTGGGTGTGATGGCACATGACCTCCAGGGACGAGCTCACCCTGGGCGTTGCGCCACCCTCCTTGTTCTTGCTCCAACGTTGCTCACATTGAGAGAAGCCCGCTGCCGTGTTGTGAGGACACTCACGCAGCCCTCTGGAAGGGTTCACGTGTGGAAGAACTGAGGCTGCTTGCCACCGTGAATGAACCGTCTTCACACAGATCTCCAGCCCAACCAGCCACAGTCAGGTCCTCTGAAGATTGTGATTCTCACCACTGGGCTCACTGCAGCTTAAAGAGAGACCCTGAGCCCGAGCCACCGAGCTGAGGCACATCTTGTTTCCTGGCCCTCAGGAACTGTGAGACAGTACCTTTGAGAGTTACTACACAGCAGTAGATAACTAATGCTTAGTGAAATCTCTGAATAGGTTAAATTATCTTTTCAGTGACGCCCAGTATAACCTTTCAATATACAGTATGTTCCTTCAATTGGACAAAATGACTCAGAAAAACAGTTGTTACACTATAATTTATGTTTCATTTGTTCTTGGATAAAATGACGTTTTTAATAAAACACTAAAAAGGGTACAGGGGTTAAAAAGTGTAGCCTATTTTGGAAAAAAAAGTATAAACTGTTCAGCTTTATTTTTATCTGAAGACTTTTTTATTGTTGATATTTCCTTTTGTTTGATTTTCTGCCTCAGTGATTTTCCAAATATTTCCTGAGCCTAAAACTTAAAACAGGTTGTATCAGGCTGGGTTCCTCAAACAGACTCAATAGAAGATAAAGGGAGGTGGGGAGGGAGAGAGAGATATTAAGAAATTAGTTCATGTGACTGGGAAGGCTGTCAGGTCTGAAATCTGTGGGTGGATCTGTCAGCTGGGCAGCTGGAAACTCAGGTAAGAATTGAAGTTGTTGTCTTGAGTCTGAAATATGTAGGGCAGGCCACCATACTAGAAACTGGCAGGATTTCTAGATTATAATTTAGAGGCAGAATACTTTGTTTTCCAGGAACTGGTTTTTGCTCTTAAGGCCTTCGACTGATTGAATGAGGCCTACCCCCATTAGCAGGGTGTGGCTCACCGCCATTAGCAGGGGTAATCTTCTTAAAGTCCACTGGTTGTAAACGTTGATGACATCTACAAAATACCTGCATAGCCATACCTAGATTAGTGTTTGCCCAAACAACTGGGCATCTAGCCTAGCCAGGTTGACACAGAAAGTTAATCATCCTGCAGGTGAACAGGGTGGAAGGCACGGAGACCTAGAAACGCCTTCCATAACCCATTCGTATGACGGCTGTTGCCGCCCATTCTTCCTGATTCTCTAGTACATTTGATGCCATGTTGTGGGGATGGTAACATATAAGCCAGAGTAAATGGCTTTTTGGTGGTCTTCAAACTGTCTGGGGGCTCTGTTTCTCAAATTTCCATTTAAAGAAAAAGTAAATTTTGTTCCTAATTAGAGCTAAAAGTAGCTTGTTAGATATCAGAGGGAGGATGAGACTAGAAAAATTTTTCTACTGCTGGTCACTTGCTACCAATAGAAAAGTTAGGAATGTGTTAAATTTATTGGAGTGTTCAATTCAGTGATAGTTTATGGCGGGCCCTTGTAGAGCCTTCTCAGGTATTCTGGAATATACGCAACTCTCAGTAAACTTCTCCTTTGAGAAACAGTCTCTGCGATTTCACAGACTGACAGTACTTGCGGAAGCCACCAGGGTATTAATCTATAATGCTTGTTAAGTTCTGTCTTCTTTAGGACATTAAATATTATATATACTGGATTTTAAACCTCTGTCATTTTAAAGAGTGTCTTTTAAGAGTTAACTGATTTAGGTCTTTGGATAGGCAATTTGATTTTACTTTTTTTTTAATGCCTTTAAATTGAACTTTAAGGTTGACTTCTAGGTATAACTTATGCAATCTCTCTGTGGGTTTGATTTATTGCAAAAGTAATATTATTAATTTTATGAGATTGCTTCTAAGCTGTGTTTTCCTTGCTCTTGGATTTTCCCTGTGAAAGATGCAGAAGGATTCCTTAGCCAAGTTTTATTGGGGTATGATCAGTTTTATGAAGCCTGATGACTTCTTATTCTGAGTTTTACCTGAGCGATGCTCCAGCTTAGCTGAGGGGCTCATAATGTCGAGTGACTCTCTGGTCAGTGCCTTTATTGATTAATGACACAGATGAGAAAAATGTACCTTGTTGCAGCAGGATTAGACTCAAGGAAGCTAGGAGTCCCTCATCCGAAGATGGTTGAAAGTCAGTATTTAGGGTGATACGATCCATGAAAGATGGAAGAGTCAGGGCTAGTTAAGCAACGTGGGGTGGAGGGAAGCACAGAGGAGGCTCAGGTCGGGCTGTAGTCTTGAAAATAACTTGTGGGAAGGTGAAGCCAGCAAAACGTTACATGAAAACCCTGGTAAGTAAGCGGCTCCGCTTGCCTAGTGGGAGGATGAGCACTTCCCGATGGTCTCGGTATTTGGCTGTCAGGGAGCCGGCGCCGCTTCCTGCTGGTCTCCCTGAGATGGTTGGACCCTGTGGTTCAGGGCGGTCAAGGGCACTGCAGTTAGTGCTAAACAGTCCTTGCTCTGACAGGTACTGGCCACAGAAGCTTCTGGCAGATGTGCAGGTGCAGCCTTAGTGTTTCCGAGGACCTGACTGGTGTTGCAGAGCCCTGGGCAGGCCCCGTAGCTAAATCCCGTAGTGAGTTCAGGGGAAATCAGCTATCAGAAGAGGAGAAGTACTAGACATCAGGGTGGGCTGTTGTGGTTATCTTTTGCTAATCACGGTCACCTTTGGTGAACTTTGAGGGTACGTGCCTTTAATAAAATAACAGGGAATTCATGCAAAAAGAATTTGTATATACAGATGCTGGCCTATCTCAGGTGCAGTCAATGCCCGCTTTTCTCTCCTCGTAGGATTGCATTAGCCAGCTCTGGAATAGTGTGTACATAAAAATGATAGTGATTCAAATCAATTTACGTAGACTAGTACCTGGAAAATAAGAAAAGCTACCTGAGGAATTAAACCATTACAGAGTAAAACAGTCTGACATGAAAGACAAGCTGTAGTGTAGTGTTTAAAAGCTTGGGCTCTGGGGCCAGACTGTGTGGGTTCAGATCCCTCTCTTACTCTTCAGGCATTCTCTTCTACCGTTTCTTTTTCCGCAGTGTAATGACGGCAACAACAAAAGAGTTTTAAATGAGGTATTAGTAAAAGGGTACCTGGCACACCTGCTCCGTGCATGTTGGTCGTCTTGGTGGTGGTGGTAAAGATGACACTTCTGTTCTGTCTGCCCGAATAAGTCGGACAGCTGCAGAATCTCGATACTTTGCTAAGCTTATACTGCCATGACAAAACACCATAGATGGGGTGGCTAAAACAACAAAGATTAATTCTCACAGACCTGGAGGCTAGGAACTCCAAGATCAAAGTGCAGGCCAGTTAGCTTCCTGATGAGGGGCCCCCTACCTGGCCGGGGGTAGGGTGGGGACATGAAAGATCTCTCTTCCTATATGGCCAGTCAGTCCTGTCGGGTTAGGGCTCTCTCGGTAGGACCTCCATTAACCTTAATTACCTCCTAAGACCCTGTCTCCAGATACGTTACATTGGGTGGTAGGGCTGCAAAACATAAATCTGGGGAGACAGTTCACTCCGTAGCACTGGATAAACATAGATTGTGACCATTTGGCAAAAATGAGAGGAGAATGTGGCAAAAGATTAAAATAAAACCTGTGGAGGTACGAAAAGATGAATGTTATAGAAATCTTCTCTTTTTATGAAAAACAAAGGAATGAAGAAAAAATAATTGTGGGCTTTCAGAACAACTGATTTGTTAGCATTCTTAGTTCTATCCATTTGAAGATGTTACTAGATTCACCAAACTATTGTCCTAAAATCTTTGAATTAATGTTATAATTTTGCACTAATGTTTTATCCTATTTGACAAAAAATGAAAGGACTTCATTGGTATTAGAAACATGAAATTATTTAGTCTCTTTGTTACCAGTTATCAAAGCCATAAATGATCCTTTCGTACGTCTGGCCCAGCCCTGATGTAGGGTTGTGTCGGGTTCACTCTCTTAGCTGTTTTCTCTGTGATCCAGTCTTGGTTTTTGGAGGCTGCTGCAGTAGAAGAAGAACTCAGTGTTATAGGGGTCTTTCCTTTGCTGCTTAAAAGACTCCTACTTCCCGGCATTACCATCTTGACCATGACTTCTCCCTATGATGGTGTTAATGTACGAGGGTCACCCAGCATGCTGTACAGGTTTTTATTCCCTCTAATAATTATTTCTAACAAAAAACCTCTGACGTTGTTCTTTGCTTACAATCTGATTCCTCTTGAAAGTGACGTCGTTAACAAAAAAGGGGAAGTTTCCAGTTAATCAAAATTTAACTGTTTTGGAGAAAAGCTGACAGCTGTTAAACGAATGTAGTCCGACGTCCCTTGCTACGTGCCGCTCTTTAGTTTCTGGTTTGTTATGTTGCATGTTAGTGTTGTTTATGTCGAGGCAGCTTGTGCTCAGCGGTGAGAAGGGAGCCAGCTTCCTCAGTGGGTTAAGACAGTTTTGGTTTTGGGGCAGATTAAGGACATGGTGTTTTCTCAGGGGCAGAGGAGTCATGGAAAGAGCATTGGATATTGGAAATCTGGGACCGAGCTGTAGTCCTGGTTTTGTTACTGATGACCAGCACGGTTTCCTCAACTAGAAAACGAGGGAGATTAGGCTGGATCATGTCTCTCGGTCTTTTCTGTCTTTAATTTAGCCTTTTTGGTTCTGTGGTTCAAAACTTTTTGGGTAGGTGGAGGGCAGGAGAGGTTCCAGCAGATGCCTTGTAAAGCATCTTCAGAGAGTACAGACTGTTCAGGCCACCGCAGCGATGCATGTTAAGTATTGAGTATTAATAGGCTCTTAACCCCACGTGAGCCTCTTCCTCCATGGGGGGGTGTCCCCTCTTCAGGGGGGTATCCGGTCTTCAGGGGATGGTGGCTCTCAGTGCCCAGGGGCTTAGCTGGTTGGTTCAAGAGGAGGGACGTGGTGCTGTTGCCCCTCTCCCTTGCCTCGGGGACGGGCGGGCGCCCCTGACGTGGTTTGGGAGCCTTTCCATGTCTGGCCCGTGCCTCTTCCTCCCTGGTCACACTGCCTTCTTCTGGTATGTCCCCCAGCAGGGACGCTCTGTGCTGCTCCTCCTCCGTCAGGCCACTCCCCTGACCGGCCTAACTGGTCACGTTTCCTTACACACAGTCACAGTGCCGTATACTCTCCTTCGTTGTGATGTCTTTGGTTTGTGTGGTCATTTGATGACTCAGTTCCTTCCCCTGTAGACTATAAGCCCCATGAGAATGTAGATCTTGCCCAGTTTTGCTGTCTTTGTATTTATTTCTAGAGCATGGCTCAGTATGTATTTGTTATGAATGCAGGAGCCAAAGCTCCAGAGCCTCTTGACGTGGGATGAGTGATGGTAACAACAGTAACTGAGGCTGCAGAGGCTGTTTGTGATGTGAGTCCAGTGCTCCAGGCAGTGTTCTCGTGCTTGTGTCCCCATCCCCATTGTCATTAGTATTTTCACAGTCACCATTACCACCATTTCTTGAGTCTTTTAACCCAGGCATGGACCCTAGAATCCACATCCTCGGCAACTGTGCTCTACAAGTGGGAACATTATGGAAAAAGACCAGAAGCTTCCTGTGGCCTTTATTACCCAAACCAAGTCCTGCTCTTTGCTCTTCAGTCTTTTCTCTTCTTTGTTGTGTTCACCGCTGCCATCAGAGTGTAGGGCTTCTCCTGTAGTTGATTTTGGCCCCACATCTCATTTCCCGGGAAATTTCTGCGTACGGAGACCCTTTCTTTCTCCTGTGAGGACAGAGCCTACCTCTTTTTACATAAGCAGAGAATGTCAGATACCCTCCTTCCCAGATTTTCTTGAAGCTCGGGTGTGGGTATTAGATGCATTTGCCCCAGTTGCCAAATCAGAAGCAGGTGATGCAGAGCAGGAGGTACCAGGTAGAGTCCATCTGCTGAGGGTTAGGCAGGAGCAGCAGCTGGGCTTTCAGAAGGATCACTGGCAGCCATTCCAGAGACAGGGTCGAGGGCCTAGGTGCGAACTGCAGAGTCTGTGCCTGGAAACAGAGCAGTGGCTTCTCCGTGGGGCCAGTGTTGGACGTGATTTGGAGCTTGTTCCTGACCTGCTGGTCTGTGAGAGGCAGCCTCAGGCACGGGCTCCACCGCCAGGCTGGCTGCTTTCAGATCCCAGATTGAAGCCCAGCTCCACCCTTCCCTGCATCCCAGCTCTGCCCTTCCCTCCATCCCAGCTTGCCCCCTTCCTGCATCCCAGCTCCCCCCTTCCCTGCATCCCAGCTCCCCCCTTCC
>NW_021703780.1:44334021-44334220 GCF_005190385.1 Monodon monoceros
CTTCCCTGCATCCCAGCTCCCCCCTTCCCTGCATCCCAGCTTCCCCCTTCCCTGCATCCCAGCTCCCCCCTTCCTTGCAGCCCAGCTCCACCCTTCCCTGCATCCCAGCTCCCCTCTTCCCTGCAGCCCAGCTCCACCCTTCCCTGCAGCCTAGCTCCCCCCTTCCCTGCAGCCCAGCTCCCCCCTTCCCTGCAGCCCA
>NW_021703780.1:44334230-44588821 GCF_005190385.1 Monodon monoceros
TGCAGCCCAGCTCCCCCCTTCCCTGCAGCCCAGCTCCCCCCTTTCCTGCAGCCCATTTCCCCCTCCCTGGCCCGTGGCCTTGCCTGTCCTCACCAGGTTCCTCTCTCCGGCCTCAGGTCCCTCAGTGTCAAAAGGGGAAATGCCAGTGTGTACCTCATGAGGCTGTCATGAGGATTAGAGGAGCTCAAGTAAAACTCTTACAACAGTGTCTGGCGTGCTTATTGTTGTGTGTATTAGGGTTTTCCATCGTTCTTCTCTGACCCTCTGGGTAGTTTCTAAAAGCACATATCCTTTTTAACAGATTGCTTTTTCTGCTTGAATGTGTTGGTTGGAATCTGTTGCTGACAACTTAGTGCCCTGACTGATGCTATGACATACACTTGTTGAGTGATAACTGAGGGTGGGCCTTGTAGAACCAAGCATTTCTTTTTTTACTGGGCAGTTACAGAACTGTTTCCTCATGCGTGTCTGGGGCCAAAGTGCACATTCTTTTTATCAAGACACTGAACTCACTTGCTCTCTCGTTTCTTTTGGATTGACTTGCTTCGTTCAGGACCTCAGGCTTTGACCCCAGGCTTATGGCCACATTTGGTCATAAACTGCTGCAGAGGCTCCCCGAGGGTGAAGCAGTTAAGGGGGAGGCGGCTCTGCAGGGACATCTGGTGTGTGGGTGGGGATCTCATCCACTGCCGCCATCGCAGGCCTCTCCTCACGGTCAAGGTCATCGCTGGTCCTGGTGCCCACTCCTGCCCAGGGAAGGACCGCGGGCCTGCCTCCCCCTGCAGGCCCCTCTGCCCGGGAGACATTGCTTCCTGGACCATTAGCTCTGGGTCCCTGAAGCGGACACTTTCCAAAGGGAAGACGTTGTGCCAACTGAACTATTGGTATTTTCACAGCAGGGAGAGTCTCACCACCCTCCCTCCGTATAAAAACACTCTTGAATCTCATTTGTGGTTTTTGTCAGCATTACAGTGAGAACTGAGAGTGACATTTAAACCTGGGAAAATTCAGCCCCGATATTGACTGTTCATGTGAAAAACTTGAAAAAGCAGGTAGAACACTGTGACCTGAGTGATGTGAATTCTCTAACCAGAGTGTACAGAGCAGTCAAATATTTGACTTACTGATTTTTGGAGGATTAAGCTGTTTTGTATGCAAGGTATGAAAATAGAATGAATTTTTGTCCTTGATTCAGAATGAGCACTGAGAGCCAGGGTCTGATGCTAGAGATTTGAATTCATGTTGAATATTTTAACAAATATTAGCAGAAGGGATACTCAGTTTTCCATGTGTTTATAGCTATGTGTTTAAAACATAATACTTTGTACTTACATATTAATTTCTCTTTTGAAAATGTTACTAATTTATTAACAAATATATACTGTTATTAGGAATGTAGCAAAGTATCTTAAATCTTAAAAAGACTCCAGCTACACAGGGTTATAAACTTCCTCTGTCCACATTTGAACATACCTCGTTCTGTACTCTCATCCTTTTAAATTTTGCTCTTTTGTAAAATTACCCATCAAGAGCTTTATCTGTCAATGTCTGGTACATTGGAAGCTAAAAATAAAGTAGGTTGAGTTACCCTGACCTGTTAAAGAAGGCATTTCATTTTAACTGAAGTTCACCTTTATAAACATAGATTATCTTTTTGACAAACAGTGTTCAATAAATTCTGCTTCCTAAAACAATAATGTGGGTAGATTTGACCATTGTGGCATTTTATCAGAAGTGCTTTCCATTTTCCCTTAATCTTTTCAGCCACAGCTTACAAATATTTGAAAACACTTTTATTTCCTCACTCGGGATAACCCTCTTGTCCTTGCTGCCTTCTCTTCTCCATGGTGCTATGTTCTGAGAGCCAGGTGGCTCTTTGTTTAAATTCCATCACAAATTTGTTGGCTTGGATTTTTAGTGGGCTCATTGCTTTAAGTAAGATGTGGGGGCAAAATTTTTTTCCTGATGGTTTAGGTAATTTCTAACAAAGGTAAATACTAGAACATTGCTGCTTTGGTAGAATGATGTGTAGAGAGTAAAGAGTCATCATATTTCAGAATAGCTTTGGAAACCTGAAATCCCAGGATTCTGCTTTAATCTTTAAATTCCATTGAGAATTTATACCGGAAAAGGTATTTATTAAATAATTGCATGTAGCCTCCATGTTAGTAGATATTAATTCTAGTTTGGTGGAATTAATGTCCATTGTCTTTTAAAATCTTACTAGATTTTAGTTAAAATTAACTTTAGTTACAACCTGTTATCTTGTACTTTCGTTTTTATGGTCCAGTAGTGCCTGGATTCTAGGTTTTCATGAAGGTCATGCCTCCCTCTTGGTGTTTGGCTCTTCACGTATTCCTCCTCCCAACTCCCCTTCCTCATTCGAACTTCCCAGAACAAGTCCCTGTGGTAGCTTCCAGGGTGCAGTTACAGAGATGAATAAATACCACCTACTTAATTCTGTGAGATCAGAACCTAATTCTCTATACTCAATTTTTGTAAAAGTATTGGTGGAAAATTATAATGATAATAATAATTGATTTGGTCCCATGTGACAGTTGTATAGTGTGAGATATTAGCTTTTTTAAAAAAAAAATCCAGAGTCTAATTTTTCTAGTCCCTTGGAATTTTAGATCTTGCCTTTCTCCAGGGTGCACCTGGTTTGGGAAAGGTGCTTGGCTGTTGACATGGGGTGTGAGCTTATGGGAAGGACACCAGGATGGGGCACTAAGGGGCTAGTGGAGGGAGATGCTAAGGCAGGGGGAGAGCAGGAGAGCCAAGGCAAGTAACAGGGCAGGAAGGCAGAACGGTTGGGTGGGAGTGGAAGAAGTGCCCTGGAGAAAGGGAGGAGGAGGTCAGAGAGAGAGAATCTAGAGAAAAGTGAGTAGTGAGAAAAAGAATGGAGGTAGAACAGGTTCAAAATAAGGTGGAAACATTGGTAATAAAAGCATGATTAAAGGAGAGGAGGAGGTACAGAGTAGGCAAAACTGAGAATACAGCTGAGAAGGGTGGGGAGAACGGAAGGGATTGACTCTCTGTCTAGTGTTTCACTGACATGGGTGTTGTCCCTGCTGAGGCTGTTCTTTCCGGTTGCATGGAAGGTGGAATCCTGCAGTGCAGGGCAGGCCAGTGGTGGTGCGTGCTTCACAGCTCCTGAAGGAGACTGGAGAAACAATGGTGTGCATCCTTCCACGTTATAAAGTTAAATTGAACCAGGTGAATCATCAAATTACTTTCTTTTCCTTAGAACAAGTTAAGTGTAACACTTCGGTAAGAGAGCTTCTTTGTGTGATGATAATATTTATTACATACATGAAAAGTTGAATTTTACTTATTTCATTCAAGATAAGAGAGGAAGGGAAACTTAAGCCAGACATTTGAAAAGATGCAAGTTATTATAAAGCAGCCTTTAGTAGTGTTTATTTGGGAACACTTGTTCTGGGATGCGCAGTTTTTCTGGAGAGCTGTCACTGTTGACCAGCCAATAACTTAAAACCTGTAAACAAGGCCTGCCTTTAACTGGAGTTATTCTGGAGTCAGCCACCAGTTAGGTGACTTTGATGGATGGATAGGACAGATAGATGGATAGGATGGAGGGAGAGACCTTGAGGGTCTACTTGGAGCTGTAAGTGTGAATTTTGCCCCAGAGGGCAGAGAGGGACCTCAAAAGAGGCCAAGTTTTGCCTAGGGCTGGCCTTCCCTGCTGAGTGGAGGTCAAGTGTGGAGTAGAGATTGTCAACCTGCTGGCCTTTAGTGGGTCTCTACCAGGTTACTCTGCTTGTTACATCCTAAAAATGGAGCCTTTCAGAAGGATTTGAATTTTTATGTTGGGGCAGTTTTATGTGATGCATCATTCGATTGGGGGGAAGAGAGGAATTTAATCAGTATGAAATCTTAGAATGTTCAAGTCTCAGGGTAACTAATTAAATATATCATAGGCAAATGTGAAAATTTGGCTTTACTATTCTATTAGATTAAACATAAAAAGGGGTAGTCAAAGAAAAAATTACTTTGCTTAAAATAAAATCATAACTTTTAAAAGTTTGGTTTGGAGAACAGGAAGCAATTTTATTGTAAGTGTGTAATTATCTGCATTCCTTTCCAACCTCTTTGGGATCAAATTGGTTTTCTCCAAGAAAGGCAATTATATGCGGGAGGCCACTTTTTGTTGAATTCCTGTGTGTTGCAGGCAGTGCAGCCCACAAACCTGAAATCACAGATGTACTGCTATGATTTATAATACCCATTAATTACAGCTTCCTATTAAAGGCTTTTGGTTTTCTGCTTCAGTAAACCTAAATTCTCCTTTTGAAGAATTGCTTCCATTAGGTCTTATGCTAAATAGTGAGTCCTGTCTTTTAGAATCTCATCAGGGGTACTTGATGCAGTAAGGACTTCTCAGTTGGCTTTAAATGTGCAGCGCCGAAGCTGGTTCCCTTTGTAGGGTGCTGAGGTAACTGGAGGAGCTTCTGGTCTGTTGATGAGGAGGTGCAGATGGGAAACTGCAGAGCCTTAATCAGATGTGTTTATCCATCGATGTCTACCACCCCCCGAGCACCGTGCCGTGCTGTACTATGTCAGGCACAGCTCGGTGGTCCTCACCCCAGCTGATCTTTAGGTTCACCTCCAACCAAAAACCAAAAACCCTCCAACCCCACCCACAGCAATTAAATACCGGGCCTGGATGGTTTCAAAGGGCTGGCTCCTTGTTGAATCTAATGTGTAGCCAAGAATGAAAACACATATCTGTTCAGTGCTATTTGGTGGCTTTCCCTTGAAAAGTTAGTCTTTCTCTTTCCTTTGTTTTGGCTTCATATTCCTTCTGGAAGTAGAAAATATGATCAAGCAAAACAAATGAACAACATCAGGTTGTGTTCTTTCCTCTTGGGCTTCTGTGATGGTCTAATTCTATTCAGGGACAGGCATTTCCCTGGCGACTCCCTTAATTTTTCTAACTTCACCATTTTTTTACCATGTGAAGACTGTCTAATCCAAGGTTTCTTTGCTAAAGTCAACCGGTTTCTAACCCTGTCAGGGACCTGCTTCTCAGTGAGGCTTTGTTGACTTTTTTCCCTGTGAATATTTAAGATTACATTTTGACCTAGAAAAGTTTTTAAAATATGGATTTATAGTGCTTTTTTGAAAATTACTCATTAAACTTCATTTTGTTTAGATTTCACACACCTGAGGAATTTATAAGTATTATCCACTCTGTTTATAAGGAGGGGAGGTGTAGTAAGTACAGATTGATCTTGAATTTGAAAATAGGGTTAGTGTTTGTCAACTACTAATGCTGCTTTGCTGTCTTTTATTTGGATGTATTTGGAAGTAATCTCTCTGTGGCGGGTGGTCTAAAATCCTCCTGTAAGCAGTTCTGAGGGGAGGATGTTTATTAGTAACCATGGTAGTGGCAGCCGCAGTGTTAGGCAGGCCTGCACATGGTGCCCCATGTGCACACTAACATCGGGAGGAGGACACGCTGTTCCTGTCCCAGGTTTATGGGCGGGAGGAGAGTGGACGGTGGGGAAGAGCCAGGCCTGTGGCTTCTCACCCCATGGCTGTGAGGCTTGCTGCTGGCACCCCTTCCCTCCCAGGAGCTCTCGGACAGTTTGGCCTCCGCCTCTCTTGTTTTCTTTCCTCGCGAGCGCCAGGCAGCCTCCTGCCCTGGGCGTCCTTTCTTCACATCTGATGGACAAGGCACTGGGGTTGCAGGCTCTCTCGGGGCTTGGCAGAGAGAAGGGGCTCCAGAAAGGCTGCAGGGAGCGGTTACGATGGTCCCCTTACAGGCCTCAGTGCGGTTTGGTTACTGTATTCTGGTTTTTGTTTTTGTTTTCATTTTTTGCTAACACTCTTATTGAGATATAATTCACATACAACAAAATTCACCCATATAAAGTGTACAATTCATTGGTTTTTAATAGATTCATAAAGCTGTGCGCCATCACCTCAATCAGTCTCAGAACATTTCCATCGCTCAGTCCACCTGTCTCCCTGCTTCTAGGTGTGCCTACTCTGGGAGCTTGGTGTAAATGCAATCGTACTACACGTGGTGTTTTGTGACGGGCTTCTCTCACACAGCGTAGTGTTTTCAGGTTCATCCCTGCAGCAGTACCATCCGTACTTGGTCCCCTCTCGTTGCCTAGTGACATTGCAGTGTGCATCTGTAGCGGTCACTGAGTTAGTGTGGGGACATAACAGCCTGGGGGAGGTGTTCTGGCTTCTGTGTCTCATCCCCTGACTCCAAGCCTTGTCCTGACAGCTGCAGCCGGGGCCGAGTCTGCAGTCATACCCATGAGGACAGGCCCATCTGCATGCTCGCCGGGGTGAAATGGAGCCAGTCTTCTTGATCTCGGAGAGACAGCAGTGAGCGGTCCTGAAGAGAGGTCTTAGTTCCCTGCCCAGGAATTGGACCTGGGTAGCCTGGATGAAAATCAGGAATCCTAACTGCTAGGCCACCAGGGGCTAGAGACTAGAAGCAAAGTGGCCCTAGCTCTTTCCCCCATTTGAAAGCAAGAATGTTTCAAGGAGGCAGAAACTGTAAAAACAGGTACAAAGTTTATTATTAAAGACACAGCACAACGGGGAGAGCACACAGAGAAGCAGTTTGTTTATTTAAGACAGAAGCAAGGCAGAGATACACACCCAGAGAGACAAGGTGTGGGCGTCCTCTCTAATGAGGAGGAGCACAGTAAAGAGGTGATTTAAATCACTTATACAGGACAGTCCTGCTGGGTCTTTGACCAATTATCTCATTTCTTTTTTCACACCTGACTGGTCCCTGACTGGTCTCCCCAACGTGGCATGCACAACTTTTTGCTAAGATGGATCCCACCTCAGAGGCCTGTGGGTGCATGTCCACGCTTATTATGGGGTGGCACCCCTTCCCTTTTTGACCTCCAAGGAGCCTTTCTGCACATGTGCGGACATGGAAGTTTTCCTTGACCTCAGGAGTAGGCACCTTATCTCTTTCCTTCAGCAGAGCTCAGCTTCTGCCACTAGCTTTGTCCTTGGAGTGTCTGGGTGAGAACAAAGCTTCACGTTTACTGCACTTGACAAACACCAGATGTCTAGTCCAGGGGCCCATCTATCTCCTACCTCAGTCTCTCCAGCATTTCCTACTGAGTGCACAGAACTGGGCTAGATGTTTTTTTTTTAATTTATTTTTGGCTGCATTGGGTCTTCATTGCTGTGTGTGGGCTTTCTCTAGTTGTGGTGAGCAGGGGCTACTCTTCTCGTGGCGCGCGGGCTTCTCACTGCAGTGGCTTTTCATGTTGTGGAGCACGGGCTCTAGGCGCACGGGCTTCAGTAGTTGTGGCATGCAGGCTCTAGAGTTCAGGCTCAGTAGTTGTGGCGCACGGGCTTAGTTGCTCCGTGGCATGTAGGATCTTCCTAGACCAGGGCTCAAACCTATGTCCCCTGCATTGGCAGGCGGATTCTTAACCACTGGGCCACCAGGGAAGTCCTGGTCTAGATTTTTATCACACATACGTGGAAACACATAGAAGACATGGTGTCATGTGTGACCTGTGCTGTAACTCAAGTTCAGGGGAAGGAAAGTGTTGTTTCTGTGTGTGGGTTGTGACTGCCAGTTCTGGCTCTTCAGCCTTACTCTCCTTGCAGTGGCTTTGGGTGCTTTATTCAGCAAGTTCATCCCCTCCCCTGCATGAATTTAAATAGTAAAATATGAATCTGAGTTGTTTTGGAATTTTTTCAGTTTAAGACTAATAAATATTAAAATATTAGAATCTTGAAGGTCATAGGTCATAATGGATCTAAAAACTTAGAGTATCAAGTTATATGGAAATGTTCACAAATGGTACATTCGGTCACCAAAATTGCACAGTGATAACGTCCTATTTAATTCAGCTGGAATTCAAGTTAAAGGCACGTTTAATGGATGGGAGACCTCGTAGCTTCTGCATATTCTGATAACCGTTGCATAAATACCAGTTGCAGTGCTTGAGTGAACTACAATCCACAAGAGAAAGTCTCTTTAGGATGCTTTGAAATGCATTCATCTGCTTCAGTTAGATGTTCTAGCTAGCATGTATCCTTTACTGTTGGTTAATGTTATATAATATTATACCAGATAAAATATTCACATCACTGTCATTATATTTGTAATGCGGTGTCGTTAGCTGTGAAAGTTGAATGCTCAGCTATGTACTTCTCTTGCTCTTTGCTAAAAATTGTGTAGGATGTCTTCATCCATTGATTTAAATATCATGTAGTTTAAATAATATGATTATGTGATTTAAAGCTTTATAATAAACTATAAGAAACTGGGAAGAGACCTTAGTTACTAATTTTGTAAAGGAGTTGGATTTTAATAATTTTGCGAAATTTAATTCCTAGTTTTTGAAGTACAAATAGTACTGTGTGGTTATAATTTGAAGCCTATATATTCGTTTAGAAGTAGTATAAAGATATCTTCAGAATTAACAGCATCAGAAATCAAAAATGTTCCTTAAAACTTGAAATCCATAGAAAGTAGCTTCTCTTCCACTCTTCAAAGGAAACTAAAATGCCTTCCATTTGTATAGCGTTTGTTTTAAAATTTTTAAATGAGTTATTTTATACTACATTCACATGTAATTTTTCACATTCACATGTCTCCTAACAGCAACAATAGTAGTCATGGATATTTAGTTAAACTGTAAATGACTGTGGGTTTTTAAGTGTAGAATGATAGGAAGCTATAGTAGTGCAAGTGAGTGGTGTTAGGGGATTTGTTTGTTTACAGCCAAGTAGTAACTTCTGTGGAAGAAGTCAGCATAAAACAAGTAGTGTGGGGCTTCCCTGGTGGCGCAGTGGTTGAGAATCTGCCTGCTAATGCAGGGGACACGGGTTTGAGCCCTGGTCTGGGAGGATCCCACATACCGCGGAGCAACTAGGCCCATGAGCCACAACTACTGAGCCTGCGCGTCTGGAGCCTGTGCTGCGCAACAAGAGAGGCCGCGATAGTGAGAGGCCCGCACACCGTGATGAAGAGTGGCCCCCACTTGCCACAACTAGAGAAAGCCCTCGCACAGAAACGAAGACCCAACACAGCAAAAATAAATTAATTAATAAACTCCTACCCCCCAACATCTTCTTAAAAAAAAACAAACAAGTAGTGTGTATATGTGATTATAAGCAGTATTTTTTTTCTTTTTTTTTTCTTTTTGCGGTACACGGGCCTCTCACTGTTGTGGCCTCTCCCATTGCGGAGCACAGGCTCCGGACGTGCAAGCTCAGAAGCCATGGCTCACGGGCCCAGCCGCTCTGCGGCATGTGGGATCTTCCGTGACTGGGGCACGAACCCGTGTCCCCTGCATCAGCAGGCGGACTCTCAACCACTGCGCCACCAGGGAAGCCCTATAAGCAGTATTTTTAAAGTAAGTATCATACACCCCACTTAAGCTATAAGCTGTTTACGTTTTAGATAGCATCATATTCCTTGCCCATAGCCATAGTAGATATTCAGTGCATCAGTGATAATTCAGAATCATGCACTGCTCTGAAATATAAATAATAATCAACAATAGAATAACAGTAATGTCTGTGGTTGTTTACTCTAAGCCAGATAATATGCATATGTTTAACACCCACAGTCCTGTGAGGTGTAGGGATTTCTCGTTTTACAGATTAAGAGCTGAGGCTCAGAGAAGCTAAGCAACTTTCCAGAGGTCATGTAAACTTGATAATCCCATTATCTGCTTTCCCCACCACTGTCATACTGCTTTGTCTTGTTATTTTCTGTTAGATTCTTCTTAAATTATGAAATACTGTACGTCTGTTGTAACAGGTTGAAAAAATAAGGGGTACATCACCTGTGTATTTCTTGATACACACAAAAACACATAGAGATTAACCTGACCCTACTAATATTATTTAATTTTCCCTTTATAAGAATGTATCTTTTCTTACCTGTAAATTTGAAAGTGAACTTTAGTGGGGTGGGGGGTTGGAATTTGTATCTACTCTGGAGTCACAGAGACCTGAGTGTGAAGCTTGGCAATGCCAGTCTAACTGTTCCCTTGGGTAGGCTTCTCAGCATTTCCAAGCCTGTGTCCCTTTGGCTCTGACGTGGTTGTCCCTATTTTGTGGCTGTCTTACTGACTCTCCTGGAGAGTGAAGAGACTCGATTAAACTGTATTCTAGTTAAACATTTATTATCATCATTCCGTATAAGTTTTAGTAGCTGGTCTGAAAATGGGAAGAAAGTGTATGCATTAAGAATAGAGCATCCTTTTTATCATGTATATAAATACCTGTTACTGTATTGTGTAGCAGGAACTAACATACTGTTGTAGGCCAATTACACTTCAAATAAACAAAGAAACAAACTCATAGAAAAAAAGATCAGATTTGTGGTTACCAGATGTAGGGGGTGGGGAGAAGGGGGCATTACGTGAAAGTGGTCAAAGGTACGAACTTACAGTTGTAAGATGAATAAGTACTAGGGATGTAATGTAGCACATGATGAATATGATTAACACTGCTATATGTTATATATGAAAGTTAAGAGAGTAAATCCTAAGGGATCTCATTACAAGAAAAACGTGTGTTTTATTTTGTATCTGTATGAAATGATGGATGTTCACTAAACTTATTGTGGTCATCATTTCATGATGTACATAAGACAGATCATTATGCTGAACACCCTAAACTTATACAGTGCTGCATGTCAACTATGTCTCAGTAAAACTGGAAGGAATGGAAAAGAATAGATCATCTGATTTATTTGAGTGTTGATAATTCTGAGGGTTAAGTGGTTGTCTTTCAAATACATGTGTGTGTACATGTATACACATATATACATATGTATAATAACACACTGGAAATTGCTTGACTGACCATAGTTACTTGGTTAATGTGTTTGTGAACTGCTCAAAAAAAATCAAAACTTAAAATAATTCTTTCAAGAAGAATAGGAATTGGAAAAGTTACATGTCGACTGCTTTTATTCATACCCTTTTCATGATTCATCTTGTATCTCAGGTCTTAACCTGAGTAGAAAGAGAACTAATGATCTTTTCTGTCTGAGCAGGAAATAATTTGCAGCTGTTTCTTGGAGATTTCTAAAAGATAGACTTTTATGCATAATCTAAAATGCTGTTACTACTGTCTTGCAGGGGGCGAAAGCTTTTTTCTTGCTCTCTCACAGCTGGATATAGTGTCCTATATACATG
This sequence comes from Monodon monoceros, assembly GCF_005190385.1. Taxonomy (NCBI): domain Eukaryota; kingdom Metazoa; phylum Chordata; class Mammalia; order Artiodactyla; family Monodontidae; genus Monodon; species Monodon monoceros. The sequence continues at coordinate 44,345,405 of NW_021703780.1, forward strand.
TGGCATTTAAAGAACATTCGAGTGTACCACAGTCCTCATAATGGTGCTTAGATGGCTAAGGGGATTGTAGATAAAGACCTGACAGCATACTTAAGTGTGTGTGGTGTGTGTGTGTGTTTAAGATTTGCAAAATACTTTGCCTGTTGAAAATCTAGCCAACATGTATTGTGTACCATCTGCAAGGTCACCAGCTAGAGTCCAGGCAAGATGAAAAGATGAGTAATGTAGCCATGAATATGGAGACCATGTAGTGTGACAAGAAGCGAAAACAGATAACTACACTATCAGCCTGAGCATGGCATTTCCATTCTAGAAGGAGTAGTTACGGCATTCAGCAGAAGGAGAGGTGATACCCTGTTGAAGGAGGCAGGAAAGGTGTGATGGAAGAAGAGACCATCTGAAATGCGCCTTAAGGGGTGAGTAGGATTTCCTTAGCTGGAGATGAGGTGGAAGGATTGAGTTAGGCAGGTGATCCAGGTGGAGAGAACCTTGTGGACTGAGAGTTGGAGTCATAGATGCTTGACATGTGTTTAAGAGCAGAGGGGGATGGTGGGAATGTCTGTGTGGATGTGTACAATAAAGAACATGGAGAGAGAAAGTGTAATGAAAACTTGGGTATTGGTGTTTGGTGATGAATGTTTGGGGTACTGTTGACAAAAGTGAATTCAGAATTTTGTTTTTAGTTTTGGGACAATGACAAATTTGGTTTCAATATGATCGTTTTGAGTGTACCTGGCATATTCGAGTGGAAGTGTCCAGAAGGAAGTTATAAATCTGAGTCTGTAGCTTTGAAAGGTTAGGGCTAGAACTATTTGAAGATTAAATACAGAGAGATGATACTTCACCTTTTGCTTGGACATGGGCAGTAGTAAACCAAAGAAATACATGAGCCAGCTTTAGAAGGAAGCCTAGGAGGGACGAATTTAATAGATGTTGGTGGCTAGCAGGTTCCTGTCCCATGGAAGATGGAGGAAGATGCGGCTAGAAGAAAGGTATGGGAGGCAGTGCAGTCCACTGGGACGTGAAGGTGCCTGAGCCGGAGGGATTGAGGTGTAAATGTCAGCAGTAAGTTTGGGGATTTTTTTTTTTTTTTTAAACACAGGAGAAATAAGCATGCTTATATGAAGAGAAAAGAGGAACCAGTAGGACCTTGAATGATTTAAGATGCAGGTGAGAGCAAGTCATCTCAAAGCTGCAGAGCAAGGGTGCTGGAGAGGAAGAAGCAAGATGAGAGGGCACCACCCTAGGGACAGCGTCAAGAGACAGGAGGAGGCATTGTCTCTGGCTGGGTCCGTCTTTCGTGGACCCAGGAGGAAAGGACGAGAAGTATGTGCCACATACAGAGATTTTTTGAGCAGGGAGATTGGGGCCAAGTCAGATGGCCACCTTGATCCTCTTAGGAAAGTAGATTGTTTTTTTGTAAGACATTTTGGATGATTCCAGATTATTCATTTTGTAAACTGTGGCTTTGATTAAAGCCTCGGGATATGAACACAATACAGTCTTTCATTAAAATGTTTAAACAGCAGCAGCAGCAAAAAGAAATGCCTGCAGCATAAACAATATATCTTATAATCCTATCAGTGGGCTGGTTTTAAAAGGGACACACAGATGTCTATCTGTATATCTTAGAAATTATATTTAACAAAAATATTACGGTGAACATGAAAACACGCTAATCACATATGATACATAGCTTAAAAAAACCCCACCTAAATCAAAATTTATGACTGTCAGATAAACCAGAAGCTAGGATTTCCTAGTGAAAATCCTGGCAGAGGAAAGGATTGCTAGCGAAAGGCAGTGTTAATATTGACTGAATTCAGTGTAGATTATGACATTCTGTGGGCCTGGAAAGCAAAAGAAGGAACAGAATGGGATAAGAGAATGGGAACAGTGAAGGCAATTCTGTTTGCTGTGTTGCATGTAGGGCTTTTGATTGGGGAGGCACTGGTTGTTGGCGGTACAGCATCATCCATCACTGAGGCTTGGTGTTTCATCCAGCAGAAGTACCTTTGTTGTAAAATGAAATATTTATTTTCTTTGAAACGTTACATAACTTACAATGCAGTGTGAGCCAGTATTGAACAGAGGCACAAGAAGACAATTTAATTGTGATGTAGAAGTAGTAAAAAAAAAAAAGTAAATAAATGAAGTGGCCTGAGTTTGACGCTTAAGTGACTAAGATATTAAGTAGTTCTGATGTCATTAAAATATTATTAGGCTTTGTATCATTTTATTTACTGATTTAACAGTACTTCATGCTATTTCAAATACTCTATCCTATGATTGTTGGTTGCTATTAATAGTTAAAAATTTATTTACTTCATTCTGCTTATTCACAAACAATATTTTGACCTTGTTTGAGTTTAAATAGATTTAAAAGCTTTAGAACGTGGAAAATTAAAATCATGTTTTTCACTGGGATGATTGTACAAAATCTTTTTATAACAGATTCAGAAACCTGATGCATTATAGTATTTACACAGATGTTCAGAAAGTAAATAATAGAGACAGGGATTGTTGTAGGGATTACGCTGTCATTAGCTGTTGTAGTTGCTGTGCTGTTCTTGTTGTTCCAGAGTAAGAAGGCGTAGATACACGTCTCAAGTAAAAGTAGTTTGTTTGGGATCAGAAGACACATGGCTTCTTATCACCCTCAGGATAAAGAATCCCGATTCCTAACCATGATCTAAAAGCACAGTGTGGTTCCTGTCTGCCTGCTCAGTGTCATTTTGTGAAATCCCGTTTCCTGATGGCTCACTAGCCGTTCCATCCTGTCCTTGTTTCAGGGCCGTTCTTGTTCTTCCTTCCCCTGGGACCGCTCCTTTCCAGCTTTCTGTGTTCACACTTGGACTTCAGGCATTTGTTCTTCCCTCATCCTGTAATGTTTTTCCCCAGATGTTTAGGTGGTTTGAGCCCTCACTGTATTCGGGCCTCTCTCCTCGGGTGTCATGTTCTAAGAGAAATTTTCCTGCCTGCAGTAGCCTGGACCTCCCAAGCCTTCCTCATCACCCCTCCCCTGGCCATTGTCATTACTGCACTTACTGTCCTGACCTTAAACTTTGTGTTTGTTTACTGTCTCCACCACCAGGGGGCAGGGACTTTGCCTTATTCATGGTTCTGTCCTTAGCACCTAGAACAGTGACCCATTATTGATGAGTGGGTGGATCCTTGCCAATGAAGTTGTAAAGACATTTACTGTGGAGCTGGTGTTTTGGGGATATTTGACTAGTGGTTTAGCTGTGTGGGGTGATTAGTAGAAGGAGGCCCAGGTTCTGCGACCCTGTCACATAGGCTGGGAAATCATAGCTTCACATCCTTCTGGCCACAGTGGTTAGTCTAGGATATCTTTCCCCAAACTGAGCTGATAGGCAGAGCCTGGGCTCTGTTCTGTGAGGCCTGCCACTGCCCTGTTTGCTGTAGCTCTTCCTGAGATTCTCTGAGCTGCTCCAGCCTGGACTCCTTTTAACAGTTGCTGTTTTCCTCCTCAGGTGGTTAGACTTTGGTGTCTGTACCTTGCCTTTGAGAGTTCTGCCTAATGTAGGTGGACAGAGACAGGTCCTGTAAATTAGTTCAGCGTTTGATGTTTGTAACCATTAACGTAGATCTGAGTGGATATTGGTCGATGGAAAGGGCTGGTAAGTATAGTGCTGTATTTTCTTGTTCTTTGAGTTTTAGGTCTCCAAGGCAGAATAGAAGATAGGAAAATGTTTAATCAGTATTTTGAGAACTCTTAGGTCATAGGAAATAGTCTGTAGTGGTCCACACATTACCGATCGCTAGAGAATTATCCATTTATTTGTTTATTTGGTTTATTTGGTAGGTATTTAATGAGTGCTTACTGTGTGCAGGACAGTTTCCTTACATGCCGAGGCTAGTTCATTCATTTGACAGAGTCATTTATTGAGTGTAAACTCTATGCTGCATTTATGGGGGCAGAGATGAGCAGCCCTCAAGGAGCTTGGAGTCCAGGAGAGGGAGAGTGACAAGCAAACATACACGTGTGCGAATCACAGGAGGGAGTCATCAACTGTCAGGTTATGGCTGGGACAGATAGGAGATGTTTCCTGGGAGGTTTGTAAGGAATGGAGGGGGGTGGAGTGTGTAGAGGGACAAATGGAATCCACAGAATAGAGGCCTGGAGCTCCTGGAGCCCCCTGGACCAGTGCTGAGGATGGGGGTTCAGAGTGGCTGGAGCGCAAAGCCTCAGGGAGGAGGAGTGGGTGAGGGATGCTGCTGAACGAGAGGCAGGAAGAGGCAGACCACGCTAAGGGTGGGGGTGTATCTTGAAGGCAGAGAGGAGTCACTTACAAGATTTATTCAAGGGAAGAGCAGAGCACGTTAGGCCTATTGCTGGCACGACAAAGGGGAGTGAGTATAGGGTGGAGGTGCATGAGACTGGGGGCAGGAAGCAGGAGAGCAGACACCTGGAGCCTCCTGTTCTTATACTCATCCTTAGGGAGAGATGATAATTAAGAGACCCGGCCCGAGCAGAGACGTGAGATTTGGCTTCCAGAGGACACTGGGCGCCGTGGACACGTTCCTGATGTGTCCAGTGAATGTGACATGGCCAACTTCCCCAGCAGTTGTATTGTCTTTATAACCCAACCAGTCATATTTCACACTGAGTGACAAACCTGTGCAACAAACCTGCACGTCAGAAATGAGATCTTGGAAAACACTAGAACACCAGCATTATTTCACTGAGTGAAACAGCTTGGTCTGGTGAGGTACATGTCAGGGGAAAATGGATCAAAATTGAGTAGATACTCAACAGATATTTCTGTGGTTGATTATTTATATAAAAGTTGCTGGAGCCATAATCTCTTCTTCCCCCCACATAGAGGATACATTTAATTTCTTCTAGTTAGAAGCATAAGGATTTTATTCATATTCCCCAAATAAAGCATTTCAGAAAAACTTGTTTATTGAGTGGCAGAAGCATTTAATATTTATTTTTGTGGCATTTATTTAGCCATTGAATTTTTAGTCACTGTTGCATCAGAAAAGCAAGGTAAAAGATCACTAGTGAAGTTCTGACAATTCTGCTAGAAAGTTACAACAAAAATGTCTTCTAATCAGCTCAATAGTAAATTTTAATTGGAACAAACGTGCAACTTGGTTTTGAATCAGTGTCTTCAAGTCTGCCCTCTTCTATGAAATGTTCACATAGTAAAGATGGACAAGAAGGTGGAAACTAGTGTAAGAGAGACATAATCTAACGTGTTTCAAGGTGTCCATGTGTATTTGTATTAATGAATGTATATGTATTTCTTTTTAAGGAATTGTCTAGTTTGGGGATAATATTGTAGAAGAAATGTAGAAATGTGTATCATGTTTGGGGCTGAGTTTATTTGATCAATGAAATTTGGAACCTAAAGTAATTATTTTTATGGTACTATAAGCACTGTGTTCAGAAATAATGAGAAGCTGATGCTTTGTGAAGGTGGCATTTTACTAAAAACCATATAGTAATAAATATATATATATATTTTAAAGGAGTAGATTGGATCCATTGGGAATTGAAATAATTTGAGAAACCAGTAAATGTACTCTTAGGGTAATTGCCTCAAGAGTAAGCATATTAACTCTGAGTGAAGCTTGTCAATTTATTTGAAATAATAGAAGTAATAGTAATGGTGATGGTGGTAGTTTTAGTAGTGGTTAATAGCAACAACTAGTACTAGCTCTTAGCATGGAGCCTGTTGTTTTGCACAGTGCATATTTGCTGAATAAATAATTGAAGGCATTTATTATATATAACATACTATATTATATATCTATAAGTTTCTTTCATTTATTATTTTTAGTTCTTACAGTAGCCATGTGAAATAGGAACTAGTCCCCTCATTTTACAGATGAGGAAGTTGAGGCCCTAAGGAATTAAATAATCACTTCAAAGTCGTAAGCTAGTGAGGGCTAGGATTTGAATCCAGGCATGTGTGACTTGAAGCTCAGGTGCACACTGTTCACTACTGTGTTCCTCCTGCCTGACTTCCCCTTTCAGCCCCACACACATTAAAGTCCTAGTGTGTAACCCTGAGGTTGGAAAGGAGGATCCACTAAGGCCAGTGATGGTGTGGTGTTGCTACTGGTGGTGTTTGGAATCCTGGTGGCTCAGTGTTCCTGGGATTAATTGCCTCGGTGGCATTTCCTGTCTCTCCCCTTCCCCCCTCCCCACCCACCTCCCCTCCCCACACCCCCTCCATCATCTTCAGTGTAATGTGAATGGGGACAGTGGTTGTGGGTCAACTCCGGGGTTTATACAATAGGGTTTCAAGGCTGTGCCTTTTAAAGCAGAAACTGTGGTTAGCTAAAAAGTAGAATATAGGTTCAAGTCACCTGTAATTTTATCACAAGTCACCTGTAAATTTAATCACAGAAAAATCTGTGATTCTGAGAGTATGTTTGTACTTGGAGCAAGTGACACATGTTACCACCTCAGATGAGGAGTCCTGCCTGGTAGAGGGGAGCATAGGCATCACCCAGGAGGTCAGCCCACTGTGGCCTGCAGGTGTCAGCGTCACCAAAAAGGCACTACTCTCACAGCTGGCATGAAACAGCACTTACCCACGTGGAGAGGACGCAGGGCAGGGACGGCTTCAGCAGTGCACAGGGCCCCCCAGGCCAGCGGGGTTGCAGGAAGGTGGTTTGTTTGTGCCCCTCTGTGCTGCGGGCAAAGGACCTGTCCCCTCCTGCCCGCTGCACCGGCAGTGGGCTTGGCCAGGTGTCACCTGACACACAGGCTTGAGCAGAATGAAAAAGTGCACCTCAGACCCAGAGCAGGGAGAGAGATTCCCAGGAGAGCGGTGAGCATCGCGGGCTGTGACAGCTCATCCTCTCCTAAGGAGATGTTCCAGCCCGAGACTTAACTCTTACGTGGCTGCTCAAGGGGTGATGGCTTCCCAGCGATGCTTATGTTGTGCCAGAAATATCTCAGGGGTGGAGATGTGTTGTTGGCATTAGTCTGACAACTGGATTAGAGGTTTGTTTGTATTTTTAACTGAGCGTGTCCTGCTTTAAAAGCCTTAGATTTATACTGTGTCACCAGTTATCCTTACAGATAATCCTGTTTTCTAGTATTTTACGTTTCCTAAACTGTAGCACAGGGAGTTCATTGCTTTGCTCAGTTACTTGATACTCTGTCAGGATGGAGAGGGAACGTGGGCTGTTGGCTCTGTTTCCCAAAACTAACCATGGAGACACTGCAGACGTAAGAGGAAAGCCTGGATCTCAGGAAATAATTAAAATAGCCATGAAAACTCCAGGGGTGGGGAGGCTGCTATGGGTTGGTGTGCGTGTATAGGTGGTTTAGCCTTGGATATAGGGTGGCCTGAGGACTCAGGAGAAGATGCATTGTTTTATGGTTTTTCCTTTCAAGTTTTGTTTTTGACCTGACTTTTTCCAGTGGCTTGAAACAGTGACTGCCTGCCCGTCTGCTCCAGAAATTGATGTGGGTAGGGTCCTGTCAGGGCCGCACAGGGGCCCTGCTGGGGTGAGGAGCTGAGAAAAAACAGGTCCCAGCCAACCAGCAACCCCAGGGCCCTTGTTCCTCCTGGGGTTTGAGGATTGCATGGAAATTGCCTCCTCCCAGTGCTGCTGCTTTTAGAGTTCAGTGGCTAAATAATCCTTTCCAGTAAACAGAAGTGGTCAAGAGTGGTTATTTGGTGCCTATGGCTCATCCCTCCTCCCCCTTCCTTCTCAAATTCACAGGGAGGGATAGGACTTGAGTTTGGGCCATTTTTCACAGGTTTCCAGATCTATTAGCTCATATCCTTTGGTGAATATGACCTCATAGCCCAAAATAATTAGACACATGAAGATACAACTACTGTTGAAAACATAAAAAGATAAACTGAATGGTGTATGCTTCATGAAGTAGAATCATTAGAACAGATGGATTAATAATGTAAAATAAACATAATACATATATTCAGTGATAAAAGGAGGATACTTAGTATTAAGAAGGAGCAAGAAGTCATAAAAAGAACGAAGTGGAAATACTAGATATGACAGATACAGTAGTTGGAGTTACAGAACTTAATAAATCAGATAAACAAGATGGATACAAGTGAAAAATGAATTATTGAACTTGAAGGAATTCTGAAGGCAGAGGAAAAACAGGGATAGAAAATAGCAAGTAAGCTAAGAAATATGGAGGCGAGACATAGTGGTGCCAACATTCAAAGAATAGAATTCCAGAGGGGAGAAAAGAAATTGGCAGAGAGAAGAATATTTGAAGAACTAATGATGTTAAATTATTCAGAATTAAGAAAGAACAAAGACTTCAGATTGAAAGGACTAATAGAATACCAAGGAGGAAAGATAAGAAAAACCCACATCTTGGTAGATTAGTGAAATTTAAGAATATCGTAGCCAAAGAAACCTAAAAACTTTTGGAGCGAAAGAATAGATTATCCACAAATTAAGATGAATTAGAGTAAGTTATCTTTTAAGCCCTGAGGTTCTCGGTTATTCTGCATATGTGAAGTGAGGGAAATCATCTCTATAATATATAATTTAAAACTTGGAAAATAAATTCATTAATTCATGCTGCATCTGGTAAAGTATTTCTCAGTGTAATAAGGGACATATTTTCTCTATAACCTTCCTGCTTGAAAAAATATTTTCAATATGTAATTTTATGATTTTGTATAAATATTTGGGAGAAGTTGCTGTTGTTTTCATTAAAGAGATACATTTCTCCTTACCTTTTTTTTTGTGTGTGTGGGTTATAGTTCTGATTTATCTCCTATTGGGGCATGCACAAAATGTGTTTTTGCGACCACATGTAAGATGGATGATTTTCTGTTTCTAGTGATTGCATGTAACACTAGTGATTTTCAGTTACTCTTCTTCATGCTCCAAGATTTAAATTATTTAAATAGCATGTTATTACTGCTTGTGTTGGTGCCAGAAAGAAGTCATATTCACCTTTGGTTCAGAAGTCCCCTGTCCAGTAGAAATAAAATGTGATCCACATATGTAATTTAAAAATTTCTGGAATCCAAACTAAAAAGGTTTTAAAAGAATGAGATTAATTTTACCATCTTTTATTGAACCAATATTTCAACGTGTTATCAATATACAGAATTTTTAATGAGCTATTTTACATTCTTTTAGTTTTTAAAAATTTGATACATGTTTTACAGCACATCCCAATTTGGACTGGCCACATTTCAAGGACTTAATACCACATGTGGCTGGTAGCTACCATCCTGTCAGTGCATCCCTACAAAAATGATGGCTCAATATTCTGAGAATTGTTGGGTGACTTCAGAGCTTCTTGCAAGGCTTCAGTTGTATTAAGGGATCTTAGACCTTGGTGGTCCTGTAGCAAGTGACACTTGTATCTATTAATTGTAGCTGATAATAAAAAGGAGCACTAAAATTGCAAGACATTGATTGCTATAGTTTTCAGAGTAGAAATTTTGTTAAAACACAATCTACAGAATGTTCTGAGAATGGCTGACTAGTTCTGCAGCTTTTTTTTTCCTCTTTTCTTTTTCTTTTTGCGGTATGTGGGCCTCTCACTGTTGTGGCCTCTCCCGTTGCGGAGCACAGGCTCCGGATGCGCAGGCTCAGCGGCCATGGTTCACAGGCCCATCCGCGGATCTTCCTGGACCAGGGCACAAACCCGTGTCCCCTGCATCAGCAGGAGGACTCTCAACCACTGCGCCACCAGGGAAGCCCGGTTCTGCAGCTTTATTTCCTGAGTCCAGGTAGTTCTACCTGGATGTCTAACAGCCAGTTCAAACTTAACATGGGCAAAACTGAACTCTGACCTTTCCTTCTAGATTTGCCCCTGCTGTATTAGTGACAAGCATCTCGGTTCTCTCCTGGCATAGGGGCCAACAGCTCTATCGTTGACTTCTAGCTAGAAAGTTGGTGAAAATTCATAGTCTACTGTTGCAGATGTCCAGTTGCCTTAAGTCTTTCATTGCCCATAATTTTATGATGATGTATCTTTAATGAAAAAAATCTGCTGAGGACTTTTACGTAATGTTAATATCACTTAAAAAAAGTTAAACTCAATGGAGATTTAAGACAAATATATGTGTTTTTCAGTCATTGACTTTTAAATTTGTCAGCTGTGTGGTAGTACACATGCCAACACTATTGAAGCATCTTAGTAGGACTGATTATAGTTTATGCTGGCATTCATGAACATTCGATTAAAATGAACAAACTGAGGGGGAAATGTAAGACAGGCACAAATAGCAGAACAGAAAAAAAACAAGCTTTGCATTTGGTGAACTGTGCTTTGTCTAGGGGATCTTGTGGCTATTCATTCGGAACATTTTATTGGAGAAAGTAAACTTTAACTAAGAAATGTAAGATGCAAATCTCTCTCTCACCCCAATTGTATAACTGTTGTTGACTCTTTAATTGCAACAAAATGAGTTTTTACTTAAGCATTGACTGCTTCAAGATAATACTGATTTTGATTTGGGCCTTTCTGTGTGTAGTGATTTTTTTTTTTTTTTTTTTTTTTTTTTGCCTACATTGGGTCTTTGTTGCTGCGTGCGGGCTTTCTCTAGTTGTGGCGAGCAGGGGCTACTCTTTGTTGCGGTGTGCGGGCTTCTCATTGCAGTGGCTTCTCTTGTTGCGGAGCACGGGCTTTAGACATGCGGGCTTCAGTAGTTGTGGCACGTGGGCTCTACAGCGCAGGCTCAGTAGTTGTGGCACACGGGCTTAGTTGCTCCGCGGCATGTGGGATCTTCCTGAATCAGGGCTCGAACCCGTGTCCCCTGCGTTGGCAGGTGGATTCTTAACCACTCCACCACCAGGGAAGTCATGTAGTGAGATATTTTGGAACTAACGTTGCCTACAGGTTTTTGTTCCCTTTCCCCTTTCCTAAGATATGTAGTAAGGTGTGAAGATGTCAGATATAAAGGATGGCTGTTGCTCAGACTTGTCCTTTGCTTATCTGGTTATCCATCAAACACTATCAACCTGTTCTTGCCAGAAAGTGTGAAATAATGTCATTGGAAAGCTGTCGGTCAAATGTATGTCATGGTCTTTTAAAAGTCTCAACTAGCTGTTCTGATATGAAAGGCTGTTTTACAAATATGCTGTGCTAAAATGATTACTCTTAGGAGATGTATCTTTAAACATGCTTACTTTACCCCCCTCTTGATTTCATTCCTTGGTGCTTTGGGCTAGATTAAGGTGCACGTAATCACAGTATGTATGTCACCATGGTCTGGAATCCACACCCTAGACAGCTTGCAGGGGAGTGTCTATCACTCAAATGGCAGCTCATAACTTTGCCCTGTCAGGACGATAGGCGCTTGTTATGATAGCCACATTATTTTTAAAAACCTTCGCCAGCTAAACCAGCAGGGAAGGATTCTTTCAATTTTCAGACCAGCATTTCTTCTTTACCACAGACTCTACTTATTGTCTCCAATTTTTTAAATAATAGAAAAGGTCATAGCCTAGGAAGGAAATAAGGAGTAAAAAAATTTTGACCTTTCTTAGGAAAATGGAGTTTTGCTTGCAATTTTCATTTACTGGTGGTCTAAATTAACTATGAATGGCTTTATATTTTTCTATTAATAAATTAAATTTAGGGGTTTGGGTTGGTGTTCTTAAGGGGATTTGAAATGTCTGAGTTTAGAAATGAGAAGACATCAAGCATCCAGGTTGCCACTTGTGATAATTCTTAATTTTGAAAAAAAAAAATAAAAGGAAGAAAGAAAAGAAGAGGATTTGGGGTACTCTGTTGTGTTGGTTGAAACATTTCAAAATACATTTACTTCATTTTCCTTCATACTTCTTCAGTTGTAGTGAGTTTTGTCTCCAAATTTACGGTGAATTATTTTGAAAATCATCTTATCTGATGGTGGAGTGCTGAGGTGGAAAGTCCAGTTGGTATTGTTTAAATGTCCTTATCACAGTAAAGACATTATACTTCTCTATTGCCTTCTAATAATGAGTGGTGGTTATTCATATTTATGTCCTAGTAATAGAAAAAATAATTTTCTGTTCTGATTTGTTTTAAATATAGTGATAAGAAATTTTATAATCATAGGGCAAGGCAAAACCTTCTTGTCTGTGCATTATTGAAAGCTGGTCAAATATTTTAAGAAGCTCCTTTCAGAAGGGCTTAAGTGTAGAAATTCTTAAGTTCTTTTAATTTAAATTTAAATTCTTAAATTCGTTAAGTAGAGGAACAAAATTCTATAATAGTCCTACTTATTTTTTTTTTTAACATCTTTATTGGGGTATAATTGCTTTACAATGGTGTGTTAGTTTCTGCTTTATAACAAAGTGAATCAGTTATACATATACATATGTTCCCATATGTCTTCCCTCTTGCGTCTCCCTCCCTCCCACTCTCCCTATCCCACCCCTCCAGGCTGTCACAAAGCACCGAGCTAATATCCCTGTGCCATGCGGCTGCTTCCCACTAGCTATCTACCTTACTACGTTTGTTAGTGTGTATATGTCCATGACTCTCTCTCGCCCTGTCAAAGCTCACCCTTCCCCCTCCCCATATCCTCAAGTCCGTTCTCCAGTAGGTCTGCGTTTTATTCCTGTCTTACCCCTAGGTTCTTCATGACATTTTTTTTTTCTTAAATTCCATATATATGTGTTAGCATACGGTATTTGTCTTTTTCTTTCTGACTTACTTCACTCTGTATGACAGACTCTAGGTCTATCCATCTCATTACAAATAGCTCAATTTCATTTCTTTTTAAGGCTGAGTAATATTCCATTGTATATATGTGCCACATCTTCTTTATCCATTCATCCGATGATGGGCGCTTAGGTTGTTTCCATCTCCGGGCTATTGTAAACAGAGCTGCAATGAACATTTTGGTACATGACTCTTTTTGAATTTTGGTTTTCTCAGGGTATATGCCCAGTAGTGGGATTGCTGGGTCATATGGTAATTCTATTTGTAGTTTTTTAAGGAACCTCCATACTGTTCTCCATAGTGGCTGAACCAATTCACATTCCCACCAGCAGTGCAAGAGTGTTCCCTTTTCTCCACACCCTCTCCAGCATTTATTGTTTCTAGATTTTTTGATGATGGCCATTCTGACTGGTGTGAGATGATATCTCATTGTGGTTTTGATTTGCATTTCTCTAATGATTAATGATGTTGAGCATTCTTTCATGTGTTTGTTGGCATTCTGTATATCTTCTTTGGAGAAATGTCTATTTAGGTCTTCTGCCCATTTTTGGATTGGATTGTTTGTTTTTTTGTTATTGAGCTGCATGAGCTGCTTGTAAATTTTGGAGATTAATCCTCTGTCAGTTGCTTCATTTGCAAATATTTTCTCCCATTCTGAGGGTTGTCTTTTGGTCTTGATTATGGTTTCCTTTGCTGTGCAAAAGCTTTGAAGTTTCATTAGGTCCCATTTGTTTATTTTTGTTTTTATTTCCATTACTCTAGGAGGTGGGTCAGAAAGGATCTTGCTGTGATTGATGTCATAGAGTGTTCTGCCTATGTTTTCCTCTAAGAGTTTGATAGTTTCTGGCCTTACATTTAGGTCTTTAATCCATTTTGAGCTTATTTTTGTGTATGGTGTTAGGGAGTGATCTAATCTCATACTTTTACATGTACCTGTCCAGTTTTCCCAGCACCATTTATTGAAGAGGCTGTCCTTTCTCCACTGTACATTCCTGCCACCTGTATCAAAGATAAGGTGTCCATATGTGCGTGGGTTTATCTCTGGGCTTTCTATCCTGTTCCATTGATCTATCTTTCTGTTTTTGTTCCAGTACCATACTGTCTTGATTACTGTAGCTTTGTAGTATAGTCTGAAGTCAGGGAGCCTGATTCCTCCAGGTCCTTTTTTCGTTCTCAAGATTGCTTTGGCTATTCGGGGTCTTTTGTGTTTCCATACAAATTGTGAAATTTTTTGTTTTACTTCTGTGAAAAATGCCAGTGGTAGTTTGATAGGGATTGCATTGAATCTGTAGATTGCTTTGGGTAGTAGAGTCATTTTCACAATGTTGATTCTTCCTATCCAAGAACATGGTATATCTCTCCATCTATTTGTATCATCTTTAATTTCTTTCATCAGTGTCTTATAATTTTCTGCATACAGGTCTTTTGTCTCCTTAGGTAGGTTTATTCCTAGATTTTTAATTCTTTTTGTTGCAATGGTAAATAGGATTGTTTTCTTGATTTCACTTTCAGATTTTTCATCATTAGTATATAGGAATGCCAGAGATTTCTGTGCATTCATTTTGTATCCTGCTACTTTATCAAATTCATTGATTAGCTCTAGTAGTTTTCTGGTAGCATCTTTAGGATTCTCTATGTATAGTATCATGTCATCTGCAAACAGTGACAGCTTTACTTCTTCTTTTCCGATTTGGATTCCTTTTATTTCCTTTTCTTCTCTGATTGCTGTGGCTAAAACTTCCAAAACTATGTTGAATAAGAGTGGTGTGAGTTGGCAACCTTGTCTTGTTCCTGATCTTAGTGGAAATGCTTTCAGTTTTTCACCATTGAGGATGATGTTTGCTGTGGGCTTGTCATATATGGCCTTTACTATGTTGAGGAAAGTTCCCTCTATGCCTACTTTCTGCAGGGTTTTTTATCATAAATGGTGTTGAATTTTGTCGAAAGCTGTCTCTGCATCTATTGAGATGATCATATGGTTTCCCTCCTTCAATTTGTTAATATGGTGTATCACGTTGATTGATTTGCGTATATTGAAGAATCCCTGCATTCCTAGAATAAACCCCACTTGATCATGGTGTATGATCCTTTTAATGTGCTGTTGGATTCTGTTTGCTAGTATTTTGTTGAAGATTTTCGCATCTATGTTCATCAGTGATACTGGCCTGTAGTTTTCTTTCTTTGTGACATCCTTGTCTGGTTTGGGTATCAAGGTGATGGTGGCCTCGTAGAATGAGTTTGGGAGTGTTCCTCCCTCTGCTATATTTTGGAAGAGTTTGAGAAGGATAGGTGTTAGCTCTTCTCTAAATGTTTGATAGAACTTGCCTGTGAAGCCATCTGGTCCTGGGCTTTTGTTTGTTGGGAGATTTTTAATCACAGTTTCAATTTCAGTGCTTGTGATTGGTCTGTTCATATTTTCTATTTCTTCCTGATTCAGTCTTGGCAGGTTGTGCATTTCTAAGAATTTGTCCATTTCTTTCAGATTGTCCATTTTATTGGCATAGAGTTGCTTGTAGTAATCTCTCATGATTTTTTTTATTTCTGCAGTGTCAGTTGTTACTTCTCCTTTTTCATTTCTAATTCTATTGATTTGAGTCTTCTCCCTTTTTTTCTTGTTGAGTCTGGCTAGTGGTTTATCTACTTTGTTTACCTTTTCAAAGAACCAGCTTTTAGTTTTATTGATCTTTGCTATTGTTTCCTTCATTTCTTGTTCATTTATTTCTGATCTGATTTTTATGATTTCTTTCCTTCTGCTAGCTTTGGGGTTGTTTTGTTCTTCTTTCTCTAATTGCTTGAGGTGCAAGGTTAGGTTGTTTATTCGAGATGTTTCCTGCTTCTTAAGGTGGGCTTGTATTGCTATAAACTTCCCCCTTAGAACTGCTTTTGCTGCATCCCATAGGTTTTGGGTCGTTGTGTCTCCACTATCATTTGTTTCTAGGTATTTTTTTATTTCCTCTTTGATTTCTTCAGTGATCACTTCATTATTAAGTAGTGTATTGTTTAGCCTCCATGTGTTTGTAGTTTTTACAGATCTTTTCCTGTAATTGATATCTAGTCTCATGGCATTGTGGTCAGAAAAGATACTTGATACAATTTCAATTTTCTTAAATTTACCAAGGCTTGATTTGTGACCCAAGATATGATCTATCCTGGAGAATGTTCCATGAGCACTTGAGAAAAATGTGTATTCTGTTGTTTTTGGATGGAGTGTCCTATAAATATCAATTAAGTCCGTCTTGTTTAATGTATCATTTAAAGCTTGTGTTTCCTTATTTATTTTCATTTTGGATGATCTGTCCATGGGTGAAAGTGGGGTGTTAAAGTCCCCTACTATGAATGTGTTACTGTCGATCTCCCCTTTTATGGCTGTTAGTATTTGCCTTATGTATTGAGGTGCTCCTATGTTGGGTGCATAAATATTTACAATTGTTATATCTTCTTCTTGGATCGATCCCTTGATCATTATGTAGTGTCCTTCTTTGTCTCTTTTAATAGTCCTTATTTTAAAGTCTATTTTGTCTGATATGAGAATTGCTACTCCAGCTTTCTTTTGTTTTCCATTTGCATGGAATATCTTTTTCCATCCCCTTACTTTCAGTCTGTATATGTCTCTAGGTCTGAAGTGGGTCTCTTGTAGACAGCATATATAAGGGTCTTGTTTTTGTATCCATTCAGCCAATCTGTGTCTTTTGGTGGGAGCATTTAGTCCATTTACATTTAAGGTAATTATCGATATGTATGTTCCTATTCCCATTTTCTAAATTGTTTTGCGTTCGTTATTATAGGTCTTTTCCTTCTCTTGTGTTTCTTGCCTAGAGAAGTTCCTTTAGCATTTGTTGTAAAGCTGGTTTGGTGGTGCTGAACTCTCTCAGCTTTTGCTTGTCTGTAAAGGTTTTAATTTCTCCATCAAATCTGAATGAGATCCTTGCTGGGTAGAGTAGTCTTGGTTGCAGGTTTTTCTCCTTCATCACTTTCAGTATGTCCTGCCACTCCCTTCTGGCTTGTAGGGTTTCTGCTGACAGATCAGCTGTTAACCTTATGAGGATTCCCTTGTGTGTTATTTGTTGTTTTTCCCTTGCTGCTTTTAATATGCTTTCTTTGTATTTAATTTTTGACAGTTTGATTAATATGTGTCTTGGCGTATTTTTCCTTGTATTTATCCTGTATGGGACTCTCTGTGCTTCCTGGACTTGATTAACTATTTCCTTTCCCATATTAGGGAAGTTTTCAAGTATAATCTCTTCAAATATTTTCTCAGTCCCTTTCTTTTTCTCTTCTTCTTCTGGAACCCCTATAATTCGAATGTTGGTGCGTTTAATATTGTCCCAGAGGTCTCTGAGACTGTCCTCAGTTCTCTTCATTCTTTTTTCTTTATTCTGCTCTGCAGTAGTTATTTCCACTACTTTATCTTCCAGGTCACTTATCCGTTCTTCTGCGTCAGTTATTCTGCTATTGATCCCTTCTAGAGTATTTTTAATTTCATTCATTGCGTTGTTCATCGTTGCTTGTTTCATGTTTATTTCTTCTAGGTCCTTGTTAACTGTTTCTTGCATTTTGTCCATTCTATTTCCAAGATTTCGGATCATCCTTACTATCATTATTCTGAATTCTTTTTCAGGTAGACTGCCTATTTCCTCTTCATTTGTTAGGTCTGGTGCATTTTTATCTTGCTCCTTCATCTGCTGTGTGTTTTTCTGTCTTCTCATTTTGCTTATCTTACTGTGTTTGGGGTCTCCTTTTTGCAGGCTGCACGTTCGTAGTTCCCGTTGTTTTTGATGTCTGTCTCCAGTGGCTAAGGTTGTTTCAGTGGGTTGTGTAGGCTTCTTGGTGGAGGGGACTAGTGCCTGTGTTGTGGTGGATGAGGCTGGATCTTGTCTCTCTAGTGGGCAGGTTCACGTCTGGTGGTGTGTTTTGGGGTGTCTGTGGCCTTATTATGATTTTAGGCCGCCTCTCTGCTAATGGGTGGGTTTGTGTTCCTTTTTTGCTAGTTGTTTGGCATAGGTTGTCCAGCACTGTGGCTTGCTGGTCGTTGAGTGAAGCTGGGTGCTGGTGTTAAGATGGAGGTCTCTGGGAGATTTCCGCCGTTCAATATTATGTGGAGCTGGGAGGTCTCTTGTTGACCAGTGACCTGAAGTTGGCTCTCCTACCTCAGAGGCAGAGCCCTGACTCCTGGCTGGAGCACCAAGAGCCTTTCATCCACACGGCTCAGAATAAAAGGGAGAAAAAGTAGAGAGAATTAGTAGAAGTATGAGGAAAGAAAGAAGGAAAGGAGGAAAGGAAGGAAGGAAGAAAGAAGCAAAGAAGGAAAGAAAGGAGGGAGGGAGGGAGGGAGGGAGGAAGGAAGGAAGGAAGGAGGGAAAGAAGGAAAAAAGACAGAAAGAAAGAAGATACAGTAAAAATAAAATAAAGTATAATATAGCTATTGAATTAAAAAATATTTAGAAAAAAAAAAAGGGACGGATAGAACCTTAGGACAAATGTTGGAAGCAAAGCTATACAGAGAAAATCTTACACAGAAGCATACACATACACCCTCACAAAAAGAGGTAAAGGGGGAAAAATCATAAATCTTGCTCTCAGAGACCACCTCCTCAATTTGGGGTGATTCGTTGTCTAAAGGAGGGAAAGAAGGAAGGAAAGAAAGAGAGAAAGAACGAAGGTAAAGTATAATAAAGTTATTACAATTAAAATTAATTATTAAGAAAAAAAGTTTTTTAAAAAAACCATGGACGGATAGAGCCCTAGGACAAATGGTGGAAGCAAGACTATACAGAAAAGATCTCACACAGAAGCATACACGTACACATTCACAAAAAGAGGAAAAGGGAAAAAAATCATAGATCTCGCTCCTAAAGTCCACCTCTTCAATTTGGGATCATTCCTTGTCTATTCAGGTATTCCACAGATGCAGGGTATATCAAATTGATTGTGGAGCTTTAATCCGCTGCTTCTGAGGCTGCTGGGAGAGATTTCCCTTTCTCTTCTTTGTTTTCACAGCTCACAGGAGCTCAGCTTTGGATTTGGCCCTGCGTCTGCGTGTAGGTCGCTGGAGGGCGTCTGTTTTTTGCTCAGACAGGACGGGGTTAAAGGAGCCGCTGATTTGGAGGCTCTGGCTCACTCAGGCCGGGGGGGGGGGGGGGGGGGGAGGGGCACTGCGTGCGGGGCGGGCCTGCGGCGTCAGAGGCGGCGTGACGTTGCTCCAGCCTGAGGCCCGCCGTGCGTTCTCCCGGGGAAGTTGTCCCTGGATCCCGGGAACCTGGCAGTGGCAGGCTGCACAGGCTCCGCGGAAGAGGGGTGTGGAGAGTGACCTGTGCTGGCACACAGGCCCCTTGGTGGCGGCAGCAGCAGCCTTAGCGTCTCCCGCCCGTCTCTGGGGTCCGCGCTTTTAGCCGCGGCTCGCGCCCGTCTCTGGGGTTCCAGCTTTTAGCCGCGGCTCGCGCCCGTCTCTGGGGTTCACGCTTTTAGCCGCGGCTCGCGCCCGTCTCTGGAGTTCCTTTAAGCAGCACTCTTAAACCCCTCTCCTCGTGCACCAGGAAACAAAGAGGGAAGAAAAAGTCTCTTGCCTCTTCGGCAGGTGCAGACTTTTCCCCGGACTCCCTCCCGGCTAGCCGTGGTGCACTAATCCCTTCAGGCTATGTTCAAGCCGCCAACCCCAGTCCTCTCCCTGCGCTCCGTCCGAAACCGAAACCCAAGCCTCAGCTCGCAGCCCCGCCCGCCCCGGCGGGTGAGCAGACAAGCCTCTCGGGCTGGTGAGTGCCGGTTGGCACCGATCCTCTGTGCGGGAATCTCCCCGCTTTGCCCTCCGCACCCGTCGCTGTGCACTCCTCCGTGGTCCCGAAGCTCCCCCCTCCGCCTCCCGCAGTCTCCGCCTGCGAAGGGGCTTCCTAGTGTGTGGAAACTTTTCCTCCTTCACAGCTCCCTCCCACTGGTGCAGGTGCCGTCCTTATTCTCTTGTCTCTGTTTCTTCGTTTTTTCTTTTGCCCTACCCAGGTATGTGGGGAGTTTCTTGCCTTTTGGGAGGTCTGAGGTCTTCTGCCAGCCTTCAGTAGGTGTTCTGTAGGAGTTGTTCCACGTGTAGATGTATTTCTGGTGTATCCGTGGGGAGGAAGGCGATCTCCGCGTCTTACTCTTCCGCCATCTTCAAGCCCCCAGCCAGTCCTACTTATTTTTAAAGGAAAACTGTAAGACTTATTCATGGATAGAGAAAATAGCTTAAATTTCAACCGAATTGACTGAAGCCAACAATAGTGCAAAATTTGATTATTTCAGGTTCGGGAAGTAAACTGAGAGTGAGATGTGGAGGCACGCTGGGCTGTTTGCACTGAACTGGAAACATTTACTTCTACAAAAGCAGGGTCTTTATCAAGGAAGGAGTCAAGGTGCTCTGAGCTGGCTGAGAAGAGTAGGTCACAGAAGCAAGGAGAGGCAGCTCTAGTGCTCAGTAGTGAATGCCTTCTGCAGCGCCTGTTAACATTCTCATTTGGAGGTATGCTGTGAGCCATCTGGGCTGCCATCCTAGAAAATACATGGAAGTTCAGCTGTGGGTAGAAGTAGAGTTGTTTTTAATCACCTCCGGCCCTCCGGGTCTTCAAGTGCATGCTCAGGAACTGTGTTCTGTCACCCAACAGTCCCTGTCACTGAGGCTGTAATGACAGTCCTTGTCCACCCCTGTCGCTCCACTCCTCCGGGCCCTGTCTCCATGTCCAAGTGCTCATGAAAGACCAAATCAAGGGAAAAAGAGTTGTCATAGAAAAATGAAAGTACTTACTCATACATATCTTTTGTGTGTCTCTTCACCTGGTAGTTAAATATAATTGTGGATCCTTTGACATTAATTTCAGATTATTTAATAAATTAATGTTAAAGGATTAAATACAACAAACAGAAAAGGAATAGTTTCATTCTGGAAAACCCAGATAAGTATATTTCTTACATTAAATAAGTTGACAAATGTAAATTTAGGTAAATTTGGTAGAGATGTTTTGGGAGACAAAAATGATGAAAGAAAATATGGTAATAATGAATAAGGAACATTAGAACTTCAGTTATTGCCTCACAGATTTATTAAATGGATGGAAAAGATATATGGCGGAAACAAATGTCCGGTCTATCCCTCTATAATTGTGATAGTTACATGAAGTGACACAGGATTTGGCCAGTGAAATGTAGCAGGAGCCAGAATCATCTCAGCCAATCCCCTCATCCCAAATGTACCAGCAGAGACTTCTTTCAGGGGGGCTATAAGGAGTAAAAGTGTGGTCATGTGTTTTCTAAAGCTATAAGATGGCAAAATCTATGGGATTATACATCTTTGGGCATATATAAAGTATGTATAGCACAATGGTGCTGTTTTACTCAGTGGTAAAATAAACATTTTTATAGTAAAACTAAGAAGGACATGTTCTAGAATCAAGTATAAATGTGGGGTAAATTTTTACGATAAATACAAGAGACTAAAATATTAAGGCATAAAGGTCACTGGTTCCCTGGTGCCTTTGGCTGAATAGTTCTTGAAGCCCCTGATGTGCCTCAGGGGTAATAACCCTTTTAGAGAACGTTGTAGAATTGGAGTCTGTGTAGAACTCCTAGTAGAATGCTCTGCATTTAGTAAAAACACGAGGAACGCAGATCGTGTTGCTGCCACTCTCATTCCCACACAAAACAGCAGTCCTTTAAGAGGACAAAAGATCGACAATTCAGTCTCTTGGGTGCCAACATGTTGAATTCCACTTGCCAGATCTTGGTTTTGCTTGTGAGAAGTCTCATTGTGAAACTGCTTACTATAGTAGTTTAAGAACTTGGTACTCAAATTATCAGAGTATTCTAGAAGTAAAATGATTTTATGGGTGTTTAACTCTAAGGGAGAAAATTCAGCGATCCGTGTACATTTAGCACCGCGTATCTCTTCATTCCTTTTTCCCTTGCTCAAGTAATTGTTTTGCATTTTTAAATGATGTAGAGCATCGTTAAAGTGCTTAGCTTAGCCTTTGAATAACAAGCTTTTTTTCACACCATAGGTTTCATGATCAGAAATCAGCCCTGGGATGTCTGCTTGCACTGTTTCCAGGTTTACTCTCTCAGTTCTTTGTATCATCCAGACCCCTGAACTGGAAATACCTTGTTAACTCTGCATTGCTTAATATTCTTTGTTAATTAAACTACTTGGGCATGTTTAGAGCTCAAGTGGAACGTATGCATTTTGCTTGACAACGTTGTTGGCTGGTGTTTAGAGCCCATGTACTAGAAATCATGTTTGTGGGCAGCTGGTAGAGAAAGATCCACGTGCCAAAGTATTGCACGATGAAACCAGCTCTGTTGTGAAGATCCGGTGAAATGATGTGTCTGAGCCCGAGGAAAACCGGAAAGTGCTGTAGGCGTCTGAACATGAAACCAAGGAACAAATTGGGTTCCAAGAGCAGGACGAATAGAGCGTGGATTCTCACTGTTTGGGATTTGTAATTGGGGTCCATTGCTATTATAAGAAAATGCAGTTCACAAAGACTCAGGATTTTCTGTTGTTAAAATCAATGAAGTTAAAAGAGCAGCTGCTTGTAAAAGTTAATTTTACTTGACATCTGCCAGTCCCAGTAATAAAAGAGAGCATTCTGTGGAACATCCTGTTCTCTATAGAACTGTATCTTTTTGTTACTATGAGGTCTTGGTTAAGATAAGTTGTTGCCTTTTGGTTTCAAAGGTTATTTTCTCAACCTATAAATTGTGTGTCTCTTAGAATATATACATGCTAAGGCATATGTATGGAATCTAAAAAAAAAAAGTGGTACTGATGAACCTAGTGGCAGGGCAGGAATAAAGATGTAGACATAGAAAATGGACTTGAGGACACGGGGCGGGGAGAGGGAAGCTGGGGCGAAGTGAGAGTAGCATTGACATATATACGCTACCAAATGTAAAATAGCTAGCTAGTGGGAAGCAGCAGCATAGCACAGGGAGATCAGTCCCGTGCTTTGTGACCACCTAGAAGGGTGGGATAGGGAGGGTGGGAGGGAGGCTCAAGAGGAAGGGGATATGGGGATATATGTATGTATATGACTGATTCACTTTGTTGTACAACAGAAACTAACACAGTGTTGTGAAGCAATTATACTCCAATAAAGGTGTATTAAAAAATGAATATATGCATAAGCATGAATTGTGCATCTTCAATTTAGTAGAAAAGGGTTGGTGTGCTTGATGTTAAGTTGATACTCCCTGGCAGTTAGGAAGTGCAGGAGGAGCCATCTCAACTCCTGTATGAAGTGAGGAGAACGTAAAGACATTTTGAAAAGCATTCCCTATGTTTTTCATTAAAAAACACACCTATCAGAAATTTGTCAGCCGCACAAAAACCTGCACACAGATGTTTTTAGCAGCTTTAATCCTAATTGCTAAAACTTGGAAGCAACCAAGATGTCCTTCAGGTGGTGAATGGAAAAAAAACTGGTACATCCAGATGAAATGAGCTATCAAGCCATGAAAAACATGGAGGAAGCTTCAGTGTTCATTACTGAGTGAAAGAAGCCAGTCTAAAAAGGCTACATCCTGTATGATTCCAACTCTGTGACATTCTAGAAAAGGCAGAACTATGGATACAGTAAAAAGATCAGTGGTTACCAGAAATTAGGGGGGAGGAAAGGATGAATGGGTGGAACACAGAGATTTTAGGGCAGTGAGACTGTTCTCTGTGATACTACAGTGGTGGGTAAATGTCATTATGTGTTTGTCCAAACCCATAGAATGTACAATAGCAAAAGTGAATCCTCTGTAACCCTAGGTAAACTCTGGACTTCGGGTGCTAATGATGTGTCAGTATAGGTTCATCAGTTGTAATAAACGTACCAATTTCATGGGGGTATCAGGGAGGCTATGCATGTGGGGGGCAGAGGGTGTATGGGAAACCTTGTACCTTCCTCTCAGTTTTGCTGTGAACCTAACTAAAACTGCTCCAAAAAATAAAGTCTGTTAAAAATAAAAAGGAAAAAAAACCCAAACCAGAACAAAAACTACCTAAATTTGGAGTCTTTGTGAATGGATATGAATGCCCTACCCTAATATCACCGGAAGAGTCTATTCTGCTTTGAGTGGAAGAAGATTATATGAAAAAAAGGGTCTGCCTTATGCTGATCACCGATCTCGGATTTCTTTTAAGGCACAGCTTTGATAGGAGTGCACGTGGTCATTCCTCCTGGGTTTGTAAGGAAGCTGAAGTGAGTGGTAGAGGGTGAAAACACCAGAGAACAAAATGGAGCAATATTTTCGAAGTGAGCATTGTTTTCCTGTCATTTTTGTGTTTTAATTTAGCCAGTGTTGGGTGAGCAGTTCAGAGAGAAGGGATTTATTATTTTCAAATGAAGCCACTCTCTTGTTCTTCATTTTCAACTGATTGCATCACCCTTGTTTTCCACAGGTCTGCTGACTCTTTAAAAGCCATTTTCTGTGTTCCTTACATGCTTATTAACTCCTTGTGTATTCTCGTTCCCTCCCTTCATGCCCATCATCTGAAGACGGAAATCATGAAAAATTTTTTCTTACTATAGGCCCTGTTCACAAATATGACTTCACAATTGCCACTGGCTGGCAGCAGACTCTCCTTTAGGATTTTAAGAGCAACAGTCAGCCTCACAACTGGTGGCAGAGTGCTTTCCTCAGGGAACGTTTTTTTCAACGTTGTTCCAAGTGTGCGAGAAAAGAGTTAAATTAGAGGAGCTGCTGGTTGTATTCTCATTCTCTCCCTTCCTCACCCTTCTCTCTTCCTCCCTCCCTTCCCGCCCCCACAAACCTGTAATTGCATAAAATCAGTATTATTTTGGCAGAATTCCTCATTTCTCTCTCCGAATGGGGAAGCACACACCCGGCAGGTCTCCAGGACAGACGTTGCCATGGGTCCTGTTCTCCCCTGGGTGGGGCTTGAACCCTGAGCACTAAGCAGCACTGCCACTGACATTCCTGCCTTATGCACATTCCCTGGGAAACCCAGCCCTTCCATGGTGTATCTGCTGCTTGCTTGCTGATCACGCCTAAATCTACACCCTCAGCTCCACACCCTCTCCTGGGCTCTAAATCCATATATGTTTCGTTGCCTCTTGGATATTCAAAGGCACCTCAAATTCAGCATGCCTAAAACTAGGAATTTTCTTTCCTCTCTGGATCCTCCTCTTCCTGTGGCCACTGTATTGCAATTAATAGAACAGTCAGTCCACCAGATGTCCTCTGTCACTCCTTCTGTTGTGGGCATGAAGTTACGCGGAGAATTCCTCCTTATTTCCTTTCTTTTGCTGCTGCCTTGTTCTGGATCTTGGGTCCCTGGATGGCCCTCCTCCAAGCCATTCCTCTCCCTTTGAAAAAATCCCTCAGCCCTCCTTCCCTCCCTCCCCTGAACTATACTTCACACACAAATGTATGCAAAATAATGTAACAAACGCCCTTGTACTGACCTCCAGGATCATAATTCTAAAGGTTACTTTTTCCATGCTGATCTAATTTCAGCGGGACGTCTAGACATTGTTTTCTGTGTTTGCCTTACTCTTGAAAAGATCTCAGAACCCAGAATGCTGTACAGCCAGGCTTTTCCATTCTTGAGTAGATTAATTTTCTAATTGCTATTTGGGTTTCGTTTTCAAAACTTTATGTCCTTTTTGGGGTAGGAGTGTTTCGAGACAAATATTTTGGACTCCTTTTCAAAATAACTTATCCACCAGAAACTGTAATAGTTAGCAGTAATATCTCAAAAAGCGCTTACCCCAGCACTTTAGTTTCAGCATTGTTATATAAACGACACAGGACGTTTTTTTACCAGTCTCCGACTGGTTTCTATGTGGCTTGTGCAGTGGCAGGTAGCTGTCCCATGGGTTCTAGTCTCGCATGGGCTGTGTGTGCAGTACCTTGTGCTCAGGCCTGAGGATGCTGTTTCCTCAGGAGGAAACTACGAGGTGGGCCAGACACCTCCAGACTCGCTTTTACTTTTTGTGCCTTTGCATCTGTGTGGTATTTTTTTTTTAATTTATTTATTTTTTAAATTTATTTTTGGCTGCATTGGGTCTTCGCTGCTGCACGGGCTTTCTCTAGTTGCGGCAAGCGGGGGCTACCGCGGGCTTCTCATTCCAGTGCCTTCTTTTGTTGTGGAGCGTGGGCTCTAGGCGCGCGGGCTTCAGTAGTTGTGGCACATGTACTCAGTAGTTGTGGCTCACGGGCTGTAGAGCGCAGACTCAGTAGTTGTGGAGCACAGGCCTAGCTGCTCCGTGGCATGTGGGATCCTCCTGGACCAGGGATCAAACCCGTGTCCCCAGCATTGGCAGGCGGACTCTTAACCACTGCGCCACCAGGGAAGCCCCTCATCTGTGTGGTATTTAATGTCATTAAAAGAATTATTAGTTGGAAAAATGCATTATTATTTTTTGTACACAAATATATGGCAAAATGCAAGATTTACTCAATGATAGTAATCTTTGAAATGAGATTTATTTAAGAATGAGTAGTTTATAATGCTGAAAAACACACAAACCTTGCATTGATTAATTCAGTGTGCTAGATGTATTGTTAATAATGAAAAGACATCTTAAGAGCTCACCTCTGACCTCTCAACAATAAGAAATAAGGTACATTTTATGCCAACTTTTATTAATGTTACCATGAAACAGCCCTAACTCATACACCCCATTTAGGCTTTGCAGATGTAAACTCTGATAGATCTTCTTTCTCTTTCATTGTTGGTGATTTGTGTGTCAAGGACATTGTTGTATTTTCTATCAAAAGAAAGAAACAACTAAGACATATCTGGAAACCAAAGTCCATTTAAACTAGACAAATACTCATTTCAGGTTGTAGAGGAAAGAAAGTCCTTAATGCTGAAAATCTTGTCATGACTGTGTATTGCTTTCTTGGAAGGCTGACAGTTGTGATTTATTAGTTTTGATTTAGATTTAGTTTTGCTCAAAGCAGGAATTTGAAAAGCTTTAGCTGTGAAAAGTATATAGATATTTTTTTTATGGTTATCAATTTTTTTACTGAAGTCTAGTTGATTTACAGTGTGTTAATTTCTGCTGTATAGCAGAGTGATTCAGTTATATATATATATACATTCTTTTTTAAAATATTTTTTTCCATTATGGTTTATCATAGAATATTGAATATAGTTATATGTGGAATCTAAGCTATGACACAAATGAACTTAAATATAATTTTTTTCATCAATTAATGGAATTACACAGTTGCAAGTTTTTGGCCCCTCATAGCCCAGCGGATATAGTAGTAACTACTTGGGCTCAGAGAGAAATTCCAGAAGAAATGATAGAGCCTGCAGTCCCTAAAATGAAGTTTATATTCTGTCAGCAAAAGGTCAGTAGACAGCTTTGCCACTTTAAAGAGCTTTGGAATAGCTTTATTATCTAATCTCCTTAACATGAAGAGATGTGTGCTCTTTTTGAAAATGCTGATTGTTTATTCTTCTCAGTGATTCAAACTTGAAAATAAGGTGTGGGGGTTGGGAAGGGGTGGGGAGAGAATCAAATCGTTGAGTATATGTGTTCCAGAAACTGGGGTAGTGGCCCATCTCTTCCTGATCTGCTGCCACCATGTCTGTTGGAGATGGCTGAGCTGTCGTTCTGCACCATGTTTCAGAAATTCGGCCCAAGAGGAGGATTTTAAGAAGCTGTCTGATGAAAGAATTGGTGTGATGAAGTTAGCCTGAGAGCCTGAGGGAATTTTAAGTGGTTTTAATTTGGGGAGTGGGTATAACTTTCATTTTGAAAATTTCACTCTGGCAAGACAAGAAGGGAGGGAGAAACATAGTGAGTGAAGATGCTATATCCACAGTTCAGGATAAAGGGAATGCAGGCTCAAATGGAGATAGGTGTACGATTGAGATATATTTCCAATGTGGAATGTAGAGACATTTAGGAGTATTTTGCTGGTGTTTCTGTTTGCTTGCTTTCATTCAGAAAACATGGGTTGATCAGAAATTGTGCTACACAGATTGACAGAAGTAACTCCTAGTCTGTCTGCTCCATTTTCAGAAAATTGACTTTTGAAATATCTAGATAAGTTATTTTAATCTTTTTAGAGCATAGCTCTGTTTCTGAGCCATGAAACCTCTTGAACAATGAAAATGATACTTTGTAAGGGGATTTGACATTAGCAGATATAGGGTGTAGTAAAGTGTCTTGTTTATAAAACCGTTATAACATATGTCATGAAATACTAGACTTAACATTTCTCCGGGATACTGAGAATCTTTTGGTTGCACTAAATTGCAGCAGACTGTCTCATTTTATTGTATTTTAAATTAATAACTGTTCACATGTATTGACTCACAAAATTGGGAATGTTTCTCTGTTATTACTAGATATGATTTAATAAAAATGACTTCATATTTGCCATTTTGGTCAACATGTTTTCACAAATATAGTATTTATTAGATGTTTTTAAAGTGACAGTTTTATTTGCATAACGTTGAAAATTAAGTTTGAATTAAATTAATTGATGAATTACTTTTAATTAACAAAATAATTAGGATACCCTATATAAAACCAAAGGATATCCTTCAGTTTCTTTTTTAGTCTTAGGAAGGTTCTCTTTTGTGAATTATCAAATGATTTATTAGTAGAATACAAGAACTATGTATACTTGAATCCAGAAGAAATCTATCCTTTACATTTGTTTTGGTGTTTTATTTAGGTGACTTCAAGGTATCTAATTACTTTGAATATTTTTAATTTCTTTGTTTCACATTCTTATAGCATAAGAGGGCTTTCTCAAGAACAGAGACAAATATAGAGATACACAGAGATAAGATTTTAATATTATTGCACTAAAGTATATCAGAGGCTCACATCTCCATGATATACTGTCGACCTGACACACAGTATTGAGAAATAAGGCTTTGGCTCTTACATTTTCTTTCCTAGATCCCCTGGGGGTCACATTTCAAAGTTAAGTACTTTGAGTTGCCTTGTTATGTTTATAAGATATTCTTGGTTACTTTTTTTGCTGTACGCAGGCCTCTCACTGTTGTGGCCTCTCCCGTTGCGGAGCACAGGCTCCAGACATGCAGGCCCAGTGGCCATGGCTCACAGGCCCAGCCGCTCCGCGGCATGTGGGATCTTCCCGGACCGGAAGATCCGTGTTCCCTGCATCGGCAGGCAGACTCTCAACCACTGCACCACCAGGGAAACCCTCTTGGTTTCTTACAGTAACATGGTCGTCGAAATGAAGGAATGCATATGTGTGTGTATGTATGTGTGTACATACACTTCCGTGTGTAACCAGTTTCACAGTGACTTAGCTATAAATGAAAGTCTCTCTCCCCAATTTCTTCATCATCCCAGGATTCAGTGCTGTAAGGTTGGTTGCTGTAAATTTAGAAGTTTTTCCATTTTTATTTGCAAAGATAATATTTTCATGGCTAGAGGTTTTTTCATGAGCTCAGGTAGATACTCCCCTCTTATTCTTTGTTTTGTCTCCTTTTTCTTTACTTCCAAACTCAGGGGCATACTCTACAAACCTAGGGTCATATGGATAGCTTTTATCACAGAATGGATCAGATTTCTATACAATTCTTTGATTAAACAAAGAACAGTGGGGAGGACCTTCAAGATGGCAGAGGAGTAAGACTTGGAAATCACCTTCTCCCACAAATATAAAAAAATACATCTATATGAGGAATAACTCCTACAGAACACCTACTGAATGCTGGCAGAAGACCTCAGACTTCCCAAAAGGGAAGAAACTCCCCACGTCCCTGGCCGTGTGGCTGACAGGGTCTTGGTGCTCGGGCCGGCTGTCAGGCCTGAGCCTCTGAGGTGGGAGAGCCGAATTCAGGACATTGGATCATGAAGGGCCTCCCAGCCCCATGTAATGTCAATTGGCAAGAACTCTCCCAGAGATCTCCATTTCAACGCTAAGACCCAGCACACCCAACGGTCAGCAAACTCCAGTGCTGGACGCCCATGCCAAACAACTAGCAGGACAGGAACACAACTGCACCCATTAGCAAAGAGGCTGCCTAAGATCATACTAAGTTCACAGACACCCCAAAACACACCACGGGATGTGGCGTAGCCCACCAGAAAGACAAGATCCAGCTTCATCCACCAGAACACAGACACTACTCCCTTCCACCAGGAAGCCTACACAACCCACTGAACCAACCTTACCCACTGGGGGCAGACCCCAAAAACAACAGGAACTACGAACCTGCAGCCTGCGAAAAGGAGACCCCAAACACAATAAGGTAAGCAAAATGAGAAGACAGAAACACAGCAGATGAAGGAGCAATGTAAAAACCCACCAGACGAAATGAATGAAGAGGAAATAGGCAGTCTACCTGAAAAAGAATTCAGAATAATGATAGTAAAGATGATCGAAAATCTTGGAAATAGAATGGAGAGAATACAAGAAACGCTTAACAAGGACCTCGAAGAACTAAAGAGCAAATAAACAATGATGAACAACACAATAATTGAAATTAAAACTTCTCTAGAAGGACTCAACAGTAGAATAACTGAGGTACAAGAACGGATAAGTGACCTGGAAGATAAAATAGTGGAAATAACTACCGCAGAACAGAATAAAGAAAAAAGAATGAAAAGAATTGAGGACAGTCTCAGAGACCTCTGGGACAACATTAAACACACCAACATTCGAATTATAGGGGTCCCAGAAGAAGAAGAGAAAAAGAAAGGGACTGAGAAAATATTTGAAGAGATAATAGTTGAAAACCTCCCTAATATGGGAAAGGAAATAGTCAATCATGTCCAGGAAACACAGAGAGTCCCATACAGGATAAATACAAGGAGAAACACACCAAGACACATATTAATCAAACTGTCAAAAATTAAATACAAAGAAAACATATTAAAAGCATCAAGAGAAAAGCAACAATTAACATACAAGGGAATCCCCATAAGGTTAAGAGCTGATCTTTCAGCACAAACTCTGCAAGCCGGAAGGGAGTGGCAGGACATATTTAAAGGGATGAAAGGGAAAAACCTAC
Organism: Monodon monoceros; assembly: GCF_005190385.1. Lineage (NCBI taxonomy): Eukaryota > Metazoa > Chordata > Mammalia > Artiodactyla > Monodontidae > Monodon > Monodon monoceros. The sequence goes on from NW_021703780.1 coordinate 44,376,040, forward strand.
AAACAAGATTACTCTACCCAGCAAGGATCTCATTCAGATTCCACAGAGAAATTAAAACCTTTACAGACAAGCAAAAGCTAAGAGAATTCAGTACCACCAAACCAGCTTCACAGCAAATGCTAAAGGAACTTCTCTAGGCAGGAAACACAAGAGAAGCAAAGACTTTAATAACAAACCCAAAACAATTAAGAAAATGGTAATAGGAACAAACATATCGATAATTACCTTAAATGTAAATGGATTAAATGCTCCAACCAAAAGACATAGACTGGCTGAATGGATACAAAAAGAAGACCCATATATATGCTGTCTACAAGAGACCCACTTCAGACCTAGGTACACATACAGACTGAAAGTGAGGGGATGGAAAAAGATATTGCATGCAAATGGAAATCAAAAGAAGGCTGGAGTAGCAATTCTCATATCAGACAAAATAGACTTTAAAATAAAGACTATTACAAGAGACAAAGAAGGACACTATATAATGATTAAGGGATCAATCCAAGAAGAAGATATAACAATTGTAAATATTTATGCATCCAACATAGGAGCACCTCAATACATAAGGCAAATGCTAACAGCCATAAAAGGGGAAATTGACAGTAACACAATCATAGTAGGGGACTTTAACTCCCCAGTTTCACCAATGACAGATCATCCAAAATGAAAATAAATACGGAAACACAAGCTTTAAATGATACATTAGGGCTTCCCTGATGGCGCAGTGGTTGTGAGTCAGCCTGCCGATGCAGGGGACATGGGTTCGTGCCCCAGTCTGGGAAGATCTCATAAGCCGCAGGCGGCTAGGCCCGTGAGCCATGGCTTCTGAGCTTGCACGTCCGGAGCCTGTGCTCCGCAACGGGAGAGGCCACAACAGTGAGAGGCCCGTGTACGCAAAAAAAAAAAAAAAAAGATACATTAAACAAGATGGACTTAATTAATATTTATATGACATTCCATCCAAAAACAACAGAATATACTTTCTTCTCAAGTGCTCATGGAACATTCTTCAGGATAGATCATATCTTGGGTCACAAATCAAACCTTGGTAAATTTAAGAAAATTGAAATCGTATCAAGCAACTTTTCCAACTGCAACGCTATGAGACTAGTTATCAATTACAGGAAAAGATCTGTAAAAAGTACAGACACATGGAGGCTAAACAATACACTACCAAATAACCAAGAGATCACTGAGGAAATCAGAGAATACTTAGAAACAAATGACACTGAAAACAAGATGACCCACAACCAATGGGATACAGCAAAAGCAGTTCTAAAAGGGAAGTGTGTAGCAATACAATCCTACCTCAAGAAACAAGAAAAATCTCAAATAAACAACCTAACCTTACACCTAAAGCAGTTAGAGAAAGAAGAACGAAAGAAACCCAAAGTTAGCAGAAGGAAAGAAATCATAAAAATCAGGTCAGAGGGCTTCCCTGGTGGTGCAGTGGCTGAGGGTCGGCCTGCCAATGCAGGGGACATGGGTTCGTGCCCCGGTCTGGGAAGATCCCACATGCCGCGGAGCGGCTGGGCCCGTGAGCCATGGCCGCTGAGCCTGCGCATCTGGAGCCTGTGCTCCGCAACGGGAGAGGCCACAACAGTGAGAGGCCTGCGTACCGAAAAAAAAAAAAAAAATCAGGTCAGAAATAAATGAAAAAGAAATGAAGTGAACGATAGCAAAGATCAATAAAACTAAAAGCTAGTTCTTTGAGAAGATAAACAAAATTGATAAACCATTAGCCAGACTCTTCAAGAAAAAAAGGGAGAAGACTCAAATCAACAGAATTAGAAATGAAAAAGGGAAGTAATAACTGACACTGCAGAAATACAAAGGATCATGAGAGATTACTGCAAGCAACTCTATGCCAATAAAATGGACAACCTGGAAGAAATGGACAAATTCTTAGAAAAGCACAACCTTCGGAGACTGAACCAGGAAGAAATAGAAAATATAAACAGACCAATCACAAGCACTGAAATTGAAACTTTGATTAAAAATCTTCCAACAAACAAAAGCCCAGGGCCAGATCGCTTCACAGGCGAATTTTATGAAACATTTAGAGAAAAGCTAACACATCCCTTCTCAAACTCTTCCAAAGTATAGCAAACTCATTCTACAAGGCCACCATCACCCTGATAACAAAACCACACAAGGATGTCACAAAGAAAGAAAACTACAGGCCAATATCACTGATGAACATAGATGCAAAAATCCTCCACAGAATACTGGCAAACAGAATCCAACAGCACATTAAAAGGATCATATACCATGATCAAGTGGGGTGTATCCCAGGAATGCAAGGATTCCTCAATATACGCAAATCAATCAATGTGATACACCATATTAACAAATTGAAGGATAAAAACCATATGATCATCTCAGTAGATGCAGAAAAAGCTTTTGACAAATTTCAACACCCATTTGTGATAGAAAGCCTCCAGAAAGTAGGCATAGAGGGAACTTACGTCAACATAATAAAGGCCATATATGACAAACCCATAACAGACATTATTCTCAATGGTGAAAAACTGAAAGCATTTCCTCTACGATCAGGAACAAGACAAGGTTGCCCACTCTCACCACTGTTATTCAACATAGTTTTGGAAGTTTTAGCCACAGCAGTCAGAGAAGAAAAAGAAAGAAAAGGAATCCAAATCGGAAAAGAAGAAGTAATACTGTCACTGTTTGCAGATGACATGATACTATACATAGAGAATCCTAAAGATGCTACCAGAAAACTACTAGAGCTAATCAATGAATTTGATAAAGTAGCAGGATACAAAATGAATGCACAGAAATCTCTGGCATTCCTATATACTAATGATGAAAAATCTGAAAGTGAAATCAAGAAAACACTCCCATTTACCATTGCAACAAAAAGAATAAAATACCTAGGAATAAACCTACCTAAGGAGACAAAAGACCTGTATGCAGAAAACTATAAGACACTGGTGAAAGAAATTAAAGACGATACAAACAGAGGGAGAGATATACCATGTTCTTGGATTGGAAGAATCAACATTGTGAAAATGACTCTACTACCCAAAGCAATCTACAGATTCAGTGCAATCCCTATCAAACTACCACTGGCATTTTTCACAGAAGTAAAACAAAAAATTTCACAATTTGTATGGAAACACAAAAGACCACAAATAGCCAAAGCAATCTTGAGAAAGAAAAACAGAGGTGGAGCAATTAGGGTCCCTGACTGTACTACAAAGCTACAGTAATCAAGACAGTATGGTCCTGGCACAAAAACAGAAATATAGATCAATGGAACAGCATAGAAAGCCCAGAGGTAAACCCACACACATATGGTCACCTTATATTTGATAAAGGAGGCAAAGAATATACAACGGAGAAGAGACAGCCCCTTCAATTAGTGGTGCTGGGAAAACTAGACAGCTACATTTAAAAGAATGCATTTAGAACACTCCCTAACACCATACACAAAAATAAACTCAAAATGGACTAAAGTCCTAAATGTAAGGCCAGACACTATCAAACTCTTAGAGGAAAACAGGCAGAATGCTCTATGACATAAATCACAGCAAGATCCATTTTGACCCACGTCCTAGAGAAATGTAAGTAAGAACAAAAATAAATGGAACCTAATGAAATTTCAAAGCTTTTGCACAGCAAAGGAAACCCTAAAGAAGATGAAAAGATAACCCTTAGAATGGGAGAAAATATTTGCAAATGAAGCAACTGACAACGGATTAATCTCCAAAATATACAGGCAGCTCATGCAGCTCAATAGCAAAAAAACAAACCACCCAATCAATAAATGGCCCAAAGACCTAAATAGACATTTCTCCAAATAAGGTATACAGATTGCCAACAAACACATGAAAGGATGCTCAACATCACTAATCATTAGAGAAATGCAAATCAAAACTACAATGAGGTATCACCTCACACCAGTCAGAATGGCCATCATCAAAAAGTCTACAGACAATAAATGCTGGAGAGGGTGTGAAGAAAAGGTACCTCTTGTACCGTTGGTGGGAATGTAAATTGATATAGCCACTATGGAGAACAGTATGGAAGTTCCTTAAAAAACTAAAAATAGAACTACCATACGACCCAGCAATCCCACTACTGGGCATATGCCCTGAGAAAACCGTAACTCACAAAGAGTCATGGGGCTTTCCTGGTGGCGCAGTGGTTGGGGGTCCGCCAGCCGATGCAGGGGACGCGGGTTCGTGCCCTGGTCCGGGAGGGCCCACGTGCCGTGGAGCAGCTGGGCCCGTGGGCCATGGCCGCTGGGCCTGCGCATTTGGAGCCTGTGCTCCACAGCGTGAGGGGCCACAGCGGTGAGAGGCCCGTGTACTGCAAAAAAAAAAAAAAAAGTCATGTACCACAATGTTCACTGCAGCACTGTTTACAATAGCCAGGACATGGAAGCAACCTAAGTGTCCATCAACAGATGAATGGATATGATGTGGCACATATATACAATGGAATATTAGCCATAAAGAGAAACGAAATTGAGTTATTTGTAGTGAGGTGGATGGACCTAGAGTCTGTCATACAGAGTGAAGTAAGTCAGAAAGAGAAAAAACAAATACCATATGCTAAAACATATATATGGAATCTACAAAAAAACTGCTTCTGATGAACCTAGGGGCAGGATAGGAATAAAGACACAGATGCAGAAAATGGACTTGAGTACACAGGGAGGGGGAAGGGTAAGGTGGGACGAAGTGAGAGAGGGCCATTGACATATATACACTACGAAATGTAAAATAGACAGCTAGTGAGAAGCAGCCGCATAGCCCAGGGAGATCAGCTCGGTGCTTTGTGACCACCTAGAGGGGTGGGATAGGGAGGGTGGGAGGGAGACACAAGAGGGAGGGGATATGGGGATATATGTATATGTATAGCTGATTCACTTTGTTATACAGCAGAAACTAACACAACATTTTAAAGTAATTATACTCCAATAAAGATGTTAAAAAAAACAAAAAAAAAGAACAGTGTTCTTACATTTTAGGAACCCCCCCATCTCCTTCCGCTCTCCGGGTCCTCATTTTTTTTTTTTTTTTTTTTTTTGCGGTACGCGGGCCTCTCACTGTTGTGGCCTCTCCCGTTGCGGAGCACAGGCTCTGGACGCGCAGGCTCAGCAGCTATGGCTTGTGGGCCCAGCCGCTCCACGGCATGTGGGATCTTCCTGGACCGGGGCACGAACCCGTGTCCCCTGCATCAGCAGGCGGACTCTCAACCACTGTGCCACCAGGGAAGCCCCGGGTCCTCATATTGCGTGTAGTTCAGATGAGTTCAGTCTGAGGCGTTTGCTGTGGTTACTCACCCCCTTCTCTGCTTTCAGTTAACAGCCAGGTCCTTGCCCGCTGTGCAGTCGGATGAGAGACTTCAGCCTCTGCTCAACCACCTCAGGTAATACAAAGGCCCAGCCTGTCAAACTTGTAAATCCACCTGCATTACAGTGGTTAAAGCCTCTTCGATGTCTAAAAACTTTACAAAGCCTTTCTTTTTTCTTTTTTTTGTCATTCTCTGATTTAAGTTGAAGTTCGTAGTGCAATGCGCTTGTTACGCTTGACTTCAGGGTACTATAGAAAGTTCTTTTAATTCTATAAAAGTATGTAGAACTGGTTGATAAGTTGAAGTTAAAATGAGTAGTGATGACTGAGTTCAGAAAGATCTCAAAGGAATGAGCTATTTGCTTAATTAACTGCGAGGCTAAGACAAACTATGGGAACCTGCACATATTTTGTTGGGGGTAGTTGAAGTAAGTTATATTTGTTTTCTAAATACAAAAATAATTTATCCTCATTATTTAAAAAACAAACTTTGAAAATACAGGAAAGGAGGAGGAAAAACCTATCATCACTATTCAGAAATAATACTGCTTTCCTCTGTGCTGTTTTAAAACTGAGTGTTGTAATTATACTTTTATATAATTCACTATTTTTTTCAGTTTTTCTGTTACTAAAATCTGTCCACAAACATAGTTTTTCATGATTATATGATATTTTCTTGTATGGGTGTCCTATAGTATATTTATCATTCTTTGGGGAGCATTTAGACCATTTTTCATTCTTTTCACTAGTGTAAAAAATGTGGTATGTAAATCTTTATCTGTATTTTTGATTGTTTCCTTAGCATGGGTTTTCAGAAGTGGAATTTGTGAAAGCATATGAACCCTTTTAAAGATTTAAGTATATTTATTTCTTTTTCAAAAACCTTATTCTACTTGTGTTTTCATATAAGATCCCCCATGTTGCTGTACTCTGAACAAGAAGGGGCAGCTAAAACAGTTGCTAATTTAATAGGTTTACCATAGAGATACTGTTGGTATCATGTACTTTGCACTGATAATTATTAAGAATGATTTTAAATCATTTTGTTATCCATTTTTTTTGAGGTGGGATTAACTATCTTTGCCCATTTATTGATAGCATCTTTTGATTATTTGATCTTACATACTTTAGATATAAAGGATAGTGACTCTTCGTTATATTTGTTACAAACGTTTTTTTTTCTGAGAGTTTTTTATTATGTTGCATTATCCAACATACCTACATTTTCAAGTTATATGCAGCCAAGCACCTTTAGTGTTTTCCTCTATGGTTTCTTTTTATTTTTTTGAAACCTAGAATGCTACGCTCCTTCAGAAATTGGCATGGACGTTAATTTCCAGTGTCTTTCAGTGTTCTTCATTTTCCTCCTCCCCTGCCTCCCTGCTCCCTCTTTTCCTCCTCTCCTGTCCTCCTCTCCAGTTGGGGAGGGTGGGGTCCAGACTAACACTTCACCAGGGACTGAGGAGCATGAGTACTGTACAGAGTTGTTAAATTTCTGAGAGCTCTGTGTTAGTGAGTCACTCCCCTGCCCCCCTCTCCTCCCAGTCTCAGCCTGAGCATCTCCTTCTGGTGGCCTCTTATCTTTGCCCGATTTGCCCTCTCTATTTCACATCACTGCTGCAGTCATTATATTATTCCTTGGTTTAAAAGCATTCTGTCTCCTGCATTTCCCCCGGGATGAAGTGAGAACTTCGCAGCCTGGCAGATGAGGTCCTTCTGGAAGGAGCTGGCCTGGCCCTTTGGACTTTCTGTCAGTACTGACGCCCTGACTTCTCCTGCCAGCAGGTGCCCTGAAGCTCCTCCAGTGTGACATGCCCTTGCTCTCCTCAGTGCCCTTGCAGATAATTTCCTTCTGCCCGGAATGCTCTTTTCCCCTTCCTCCACCTCTGTGATTTGACTAATGTTGCTTGTTCTTGTTCGCCTCCTCTGATGAGCTCTCCCTGACCACTTGGTTCTCACCCTCCCTCCCCTGCCCCATCTCCCTCTCAGGTGTTTATTTGTGTTCCCGTAATACTGCCTGGCTCCCCATGTTACAGAACCTATGATATTGTAATCGCTTGTTTCCTTGCCTGATTTCTCCATTATAGTATGAGCTGCTCCAGAGCTGCACAGTGCTTTTCATGATAGGTCTTCATTATGTGTTTTGTTGAATGAATGAATACGTGTTATACCAGTGATATTTTGTTGGTTTTTTTCTGCATAAAGTTTTTATAATTTATAATAATCATATTGTTACAGTTCTTTCCCCTATAAAACCATTGGGTCAGAAGACATAGACCTAAAGGACTGGATCTCACATCTAGTCAGTGCTTGATTCTGTGAGATAATGTGGATTCTCCTTCCTCCACCCCAGTGCGGTCATTGTCAACTAGAGTTTAGATTAACTACTGACACGTCTTCTTGAGTCCTTGAAACTTGCACAAACTGTACATTCATTTAGGGCTTTCATTCTCTGTGGAAGTCACTTGTGGCTGTTTGCTAAGCAACCAGGGCTAGATGCTACATGTAGTATGCACCAACTGATGTTGCTTCTCTTATTATTATTATTATTATTAAACCAAATGGTTTCTTGTTTTTTTTACCATGTCAGAGACATCTGTATGTAGGGTGGCAGCTGATGTGCATAGTTGGACACTTCCTGTTACAAAAAGTAACCTTGTGGAAAGGCTTTCAAGTATATTGAATTGTCTCTTGGCTGTCTAAATGTAATGTTTTTCTTTTACCTTCCTTTTGCTTAGGTCAAAATAGGAAAGAATACTGTTTGGCTTGAAAGATGCTAATGATAATCTTGTTAGGAAAAAATAATCATCATTGATTTGCATGAACTGTATAGTTTAAATATAACCTAGAAGGGGTGGTGGATATTAGGAGGTTGAAACTGAAATCATTATTAGATCTAATTTTGTTTAGTGCCTCTGATGATCAAAGAGGAACGATGAGTAGTGTTTTAATTAAGTTTGTCAATAAAACTAATTTGGGAGGTGATACCAATACCCGCAAAAATTGAAGTAGCAATACAGAGAAATTCTCAAGTCATTTTACAGGACTTAGACATTCAAAGAGAATTAGTATAACACTTTGCCAACCTAATAATTTAGTATATTGCTTAACAATATATATCATTCTGAGAATGTAGAAGTGATGTGTCCAGATTTTCTTAGTTGAACCTAGTTATATAATTAAAAGTTAAATTAACCACAGAAAGCATTTTGCTTCAATCTCTTATGGAAATGTAAGCTATTCGTTAGTAGCATCCATCAGTAACTGAGCACCTATTATGTGCCGGGGATTAAAAAAAAAAAAAAGACAATTTCTGTTCTCAAGGAATTTACAGTTTTGATTTCATTTGAGAGATAGGCACTTAAACACATTACAACATTTGTAACCTTTTGAATGGAATTAAACACAAAGTACATTTCCTTAAGTGATGAGGCCATGAAGTAGTTGTTTGGATTCCACACCCCCTAGCACAGTGGTGGCTCACAGTGGCTGCTCAGATGATTGGACTGAACTTTGATCTCACTTGGGGGAAGATGTTGTCAGTGACCGTGAAGGAGAGTAAAGGAGGACAAGGGGGTGAATTGGACTGCTGGGATCATAGGTTCAGTGGGTTAAGACATTTTAAAGTTGAGATGCTGGTGGAGCGTATGGGGGGTGTTTAGTAAGTAGCTGAATATAGACCCGCAGTTTGAGAGCGAGGTTTATAGAGAGACATTTGCTAATCTCCACTATATAGGGGTGGTTAAAATCAGGGGGATGGTTGAGATCACTCAGGGAGAGAATATAGAGTGACAAGAAAAGGGGAAATGGCCCTGAATAGAACCCATAGAAGTTAGTGTTTAAGTGACCTGTGATGGGCAGTGATGGAAGGAGGAGATAAGTTAAAAGGGAAGCCAGTAAAGACACCAGGGAGGAATCTCGAGTGAAACAGGAGCACAGCAAGGGGTGGTGGCATCAACAATGCTAAGGGAAAGCTTTCAGAACGGTGAACACTGTTAAACGCGTAGGGAAGTCAGGTCAGAATCTTCTCACGTCAGTTGGATTAGGTGCATGGGAGCCATAAGTGGCTCAGCCCCCACCTTGCAGTGGTACAGATGCAAGTCTGTCCCTGGGGTGGGGGTTGAGGAGGAAATGCGGAACGAGGCTGTGGGCATACAGGGAGCGTAGACTGCTCTTGGCAGAGCGAGGAGGAAAGGGGACTGTACCCATGAGTGTCATGGTTGAAGCAAGTGTTTCATTTTTCCCCAAAGGCTGGAAAGGTGAGCAATATTTATCGGTCAGGGAGAAACGAGGTTTATGGGAATAAGGAAATAATTGAAGGGGCAAGTATTTAGAAGAGGGAGGAGAACATGGGACCAAGAAATCAAACTGGCTAGTTTACAAAGTACTGTCCAAACTGGCTTTTTAGCTCATACTCAGAACACCCCAGTGAGGATGGTAGACGGTTGTTTGTCATTAACCCTATTTTAAAGTTCAGTGATGGAGCCTCAGGAAGTTCATGTTAAATTCTGAAATGCCAGAGAGAATTTGTGTAAATCAATTTCTGCTCTCCTCAAGTCACATATCATTATATACATCATCTAATGAGTCCACATCTCAAAGTGACTTTACACATCCTCACACATCACTGCATTTTCTAGGGTGAATTATATCATGTACTGATTTTCTAATTTGGAGATATATAAAGGCCTTGGGATATGTTCCTGTAAATGTAGAAGTTTATTGTCTATAAGTGTCTTTGCTACCCTAATGTTGGTACCTATGGGATAATATTTATAAAAATGTATAGACTACCAAGGGTGTTTATGTTAAAGATTGTTATTTATTTATTTATTTATTTATTTTTGCGTTACGCGGGCCTCTCACTGTTGTGGCCTCTCCCATTGTGGAGCACAGGCTCCGGACGCGCAGGCTCACTGGCCATGGCTTATGGGCCTAGCCGCTCCGCAGCATGTGGGATCTTCCCAGACCGGGGCACGAACCCGTGTTCCCTGCATTGGCAGGCGGACTCTCAACCACTGCGCCACTAGGGAAGTCCTTTCCTTGTCTCTGGGAAGCCCAAGATTGTTATTTTTATTTATTGTATTATTTACAAATGCTAGGTGTAAATAGGTGAGACTGCAGAAGAAAACTTGTAGCCCACAATCTACATGTGATTACTTGGATATGATTTTTTTTTCTTTAAAAATAATGCCTTTCCCCACAGTGTGTCTTCCTCCTTCACCTCTCCACCTCAAGATATGAAGTGAATATTGTTCTCATTTAATATTTTGCCAATAAATTTAATGATTTTCCAATTCTTTAAAACATTTCAAAACCATGTATTTGTTACACTATTTTTCCTAATTTTATTAGCATATTTCAACCTAAGAATAAAACAGAAATCAAGTAAAGATAAGAGAAGCTAGCAAAGAGAAGCATTACCTGTAATAAATACTTGAACTGTATCACGTGGATTAACTTGTAATGCATCCTGAATTTCTAAGCAGATGTTTATATTGACCTTTATTTGGAAATCATTTAAAATAATGAAAGCATCTTCCTTCAGTAGGTATTTTTTTCCCTTCAGTTGGTATTATTACCAACAATTATTTTGTAAATTTTTTTCCTAATGCAGTACATTTGGTTGATATGTACACATTTCTATTCATTCTTCTGAAGAATATGCTAACACAGATTTTATATCAGAAATGCAATCTCTGTAAGAAAGCTTTTCCCAATATCCATGGTGGTACAGTACCCAGTGTTTTCTTTTTGAATTACTTCTCATTTTGAAATCAGAAAATTGTTGGGCGTTCACGTGTTAGGAAAGGTTTGGTAGATCAGGATGCCCACCAGGTGAGGGCTGAAGTGAGAGCCTCATTAACGTGGTCCACGGGCTCCAGCTGTTTGTCAGCTCTTCCTCATCACCTGTTTCTAAGCTCTGGCATTAACTTTAGATTTATTTCCTTTTCTACATGCAGCAACATAAGCTTTTAGCTCAGTGATTATTGTGAAGGTGTTTCAGGTGTCTTGTAAGATATTAATAAATTAGAAAGAATGTGTTCTTTCCCATTGTTTATGGTCTTTGAGTTATTTCTTTTTTCACGTTTGTATTGAAAATGTTTATGCCTTTTTAGAGATGTACTTTGTCAAGAGTGAGCATTTTATTAAAATCCTCCCATTGTGTTAAGGGCACTATAGTGGATAGTCTGTGTACAAAGATGCTAAGAGATGTGGTCCCTCAGCTCAAGATGTTTATATGCTAACAGGGAAAGAAGACCAATCTACACACACACAAAAACACACACATGCACGCACGCACGCATGCGCGGCTGTACTGAAATAGTTGCTGCAGCTTAATCAAGCAGAGGAAGGAGAGAGGTGTATGTGGCTTATGTTACAAATTTTATGTCATTTAATTTTTTTGATAAAATTTATAGTCACACTATATAAAATTTGGAAAAATAGAAGAAACGAATCCTACTTCACTAATATAACCACTGCTAGGCTTTTGTTGTAATCTCTATATATTTTTACGTAATAATAATTTAAATGGTTAAACTTAAAAAAATTTATTTTCACTTAGTATGTCATACCCATGTAGTAAAGTAGAAGATTACTTTTCATGGCTCCATTTTTAAGTGACTTATAGTATTCAATTGAGGATAGATATATCTATCTTAACCGTTCCCATTTTACTGGGTATTCAGGCTTTTTTTTGGTTGAATAAAGCTGTGAAGAACAATTACAGAGTGTTAGCATCTTCTTTGTGGCCAGGTGAGGTCCACTGGGGAGAAGATATGCTGTGATGACTGCATTAAGAGGGATTGCAGCGGAGATGTTTCCCAGGAGACGGAGATAGGACAGAGAGCAGCAGCAGCCTAGGTGGCTTATAGCTTTACAGGGACAAGAGAGGCGAGAAAGTAGCCGCGTCCTTAGCAAGTGAACCAGTGACTTGAAGAAGACAGAATTCAGGATGCTGAATTTTAAACCTTATTGGTGTGTCTAGATTAGAAAATTTTGTTGTAGCCATAACAAATTACCACAAATTGAATGGATTAAAGCAGCACTCATTTTTATCATACAGTCCTGTAGGTCAGAAATCCCACATGGGCCTCCCGCAGCTAAAATCAAGATGCCAGCAGGGCTGTGGCTGTTGCTGGAAGCTCTGGGGCAGAGCGTGCTGCTAAAGCTTATGCATGTTGCTGGCTGAATGCAGTTCCTTGTGGCAGGACTGAGATCCCCATTTCCTGGCGGGCTGTCAGCCAGGGGCCCACATTCCTTCCTCTGCTTCCCTGAGCCCCAGAGGCCTCTTTCTGGTCCTTGCGTGTGGTCCCCTCTCCGAGCCGGCAGCAGTGCATCAGTCCTTCTCATGTGTCAGAACTGACTTCTGCAACTGCATCTCTGCCCCCACCCTGAGAAAGCTTTCTGCTTTTACAGTCTCATGTAGTTACATTGCCCACATGTATACCCAGGATAATTGCCCCATCTTAAGGTCCTTAATCTTAATTTCATCTGCAGAGTCCTTTTTCCCACATAACCTAACATATTCATGAGTGAACATCTTTGGAAGACCATTGATCTGCCTATTAATGTGAGGGTTTTCTCTTGGGAGGTTGAAAACAGCTTTTAACATCACTTTGCATCAGTTTTACAAGTAAACCATCACTCTTAATTTATATACAATACTAAATTTCCCTGGGGTTTGTAGTTACGTCACTTTGTTAGCTTAACATGTTTTAAAGTTAAAAAAGGGTTAACGATGATTTTTACAGAAATATAAAGTACTGATTTTCTTTGCAGTGATATAGAAAGAAGATAGGAAAGTCTTTCCTGTCTCTTCAACTGGCTATCTTGCCAAGGCAAATAGATACCTTTGTAAACAGTAGACTTTGTAATGAGGTTGTACGTAGTGGCTGTGACTTGTGGAGGTAAATACATGGTCACAAACCTTTATTCTAAGAGTTTGTTTTATTTATTATTAATTTAACACATATTAAGGGAACTACTTGGTGCCAGGCATGGTGTTAGGTTCTAGGGATACATGTTTATTTCTGCTCTTATAGGACTCGGTGTTGCTCAGAAAAGAGAGAATCTTAAAGTAATTATAGTAAATTATGATGGCTGTTAGCATAGTAGAGGTACCTGATTCTGTGGGGCACATAGCATCATGGAAATCACAGTAGAGGGACATGATTCTGTGAGCACACAGCCTTGCATGTCACAGTGTTCTTGCAGCTTGTTCCCAAGTAGAAATGTCAGATTTCTGTTGGCCCTCTGACTCCAAGGTTTCTTAGGGATTTATGGATTGTGGATGCTGTCAGTCTTCCTGGAAAGCAAAGTTTATGATTGTTTATGTTTTTCAAGTAGTTTCATTGTCTGTAGTTTTAAAATTTCGTATTCTTCACTCTTTGGGTTTCTTTAAAATATTGATTGTCCTCTAGTTAAGTAATAAAGAAAATTAGTTATTTTACACTGTGTTAGGCATAAAGCACTAACAAGGTACAAAATGATGACTATGCTATGGGAAACAATTTTCTTAAAAAGCCTGATAAAGCATTGTGGTAGTTACTGTAATATATTAGCAGTGAAAAAGTAATTTGTGTAGTGCTGTGCAGTAGAACTTTCTGTGGTGATGGAAGTGTTCTGTACCTGTGCCGTTCAACCCAGCAGCCAGGAGCTGCTTATGGCTGTTGAGTGCTTGAAGTATGGCTAGTGTGACTGAAGAACGCAGGTTATAATTTTATTTTAATTAATTTAAATTTAAGTAGCCGGTTGTAGCTAATGGTTATTGGATTGGACAGCACGGTTCTCTGTCATATTTGAAATATGTTTACATAGTCATATATTTTTTAAAGTATAGTAATGGTTTCTGGATTAATGGATTTGGAGTTCCAAGTCTGAGGTGGCTGTGGACGTAGTTCTAAGGGCTTGCGGCCACTGAGGAGTCTGAGGTCCCTGAGCCGCAGTAGCCCTGTGCTTCCGGGTGTGGGCGTGCCCTCCTTGCCTCTGAGCCGCCCACCTGTGCAGGTGTTGCAGGAGGTCTAGTGCTCACGCTGCCCAGCTGGTGAGCTGGCATTCTGCCCTGGGTCTTTCTGGGCCACCTGGTGCCACTTGTGGAAATCTTGTGAGTCTAAATGTTTAGTGAACCTAAGAAGACCCCCTGGCAACCAGGCACAATTCACAGTAAAAACAAAACACTTGATAGATTGGGCTGCAGACAGACCGACAGCCCAGACTCACTGAAGGTGTAGCTCCCTCTCAGGTTTGTAACTACTGTTTAGAAAGTAGTTCTAAAAAGGTAACATTGATACAAAGGGAATAAAAAGCCCATTTTTAATTGAGCTTCTGTGGTCCTTGGTGGACGGCGTACATACTGTCCACAGGAAGCCACTGGGGACCTTGGTCACATGATGTAACTGTGTCCTCTCAGCCTCACAAAAGGCTGCTTCTGGTCACCCAGCTCACACTCACCCCCGGGGCCTCTGTGCTGTCACCTGCTCTGTTTTCCTCACAGCAGCATCACTGGCTGAAATGGTCATTTTTACGTGTTCATTTGTGGGTTTTTTTTGGTTTTTTTTTTTTTTTTCATTTGTGTTTTTGGTGTGTGTTTGTCTGCAGTGTAAGCTCCATGAGAGCAAGGCATCCTTCCTTCTGTTTACCTCTCTCCCTGTTGCTGTAACAGGGACTGGACCTCAGGAAGACTCCTGAATGAGCCAGTGCTGGGAGAGAACACTTTTAGGTTTTAAAATTTTACCTCTCATTTAGGTTTTTTAAGCTACTAAATGTTGAGACTGGATGAGATGGTATAATAGTTTGGACAAAATGTTGGTGAATTTTCTGTCATTTCCAAGGAAAAGCTTTGGTAAAGAAACACTCTTTATACATTGTAGAAATTCAACACTGATTTTGCCTTTTGTTTTGGGACTTGGGATCCCCTGTTTCTCCTGGAATCAGGAGCTAACCGAAGAGAGTCCTTTCTGTTTCTCTGTGTGACCTCAGAAGGATCCCCTTTCTTTCTCCCCAGTGACCTATCCAAATGTTGAAGACTGTATTTAAAAACAAAATAAAACCAAAGCTATTATGAACCTTGCTGTTTCGATCTATGAAACGAAGACCTTAACATGATGAGCCATTGTTAATCGCTGTGCAGGAGTGACAGTGTGTAGGAAAAGTGTGTGATGTGATCTCTGGATGTGATTTGTAATAATAATCCTCATTAGCGCTCCCCTTCTTCTCCCCTCCCTTCAAAACCTCCATCAAACCCCCACCTTCGTGTCCCTGGTTCTCTCTATTATTAGGGAACAAGTGTGAGGGGGCATCGTCGGGTGCTGTAGACCTGTGATAGCGCATCTCAGAAGCATCCCGCCCTCTGTACATTGTGGGGAAATGAGACGATGACCATCAATTTAACGTCTTAGTTCTCCTGTGTGTTAGAACTTTATTTCACGCCCACCCCGCCCTCGACGCCCTCAACTTTTCAGTACCAATCTCCCAGGCAAATTTCTTTATTGTAATCATTTGACTATCCTGGGTCAAAGTCAAGTCAAAACAGCCTCTACTTAGGGGTCATTGTACTCCCAGAATATGCTAAGAATGTAAAAGGAGTATAAAATACATACTCATGGGGCTTCCCTGGTGGCACAGTGGTTGAGAGTCCGCCTGCTGATGCAGGGGACATGGGTTCGTGCCCCGGTCCGGGAAGATCCCACATGCCGCAGAGCGGCTGGGCCCATGAGCCATGGCCGCTGGGCCTGCTCCGCAACGGGAGAGGCCACAACAGTGAGAGGCCCGCGTACAGCAAACAAAACAAAACAAACAAAAAACATACTCGTGAAAATAGAGATCTTTGTTGGGGGTTTTAAGTGTGTATGGTGCAAACATCTATGTAACACTGTAGTGTGACTATCTTATAGGGATGTATGTGTATATTTTACGTTTTAAATCAATTTTATTGAGGTATAATTTACATACAATGAAATGCACTCATTTTAAGGGTGCAATTCCATGATTTTTGACAATTGTGAGGTACAGATATTTTTTATAGAAAAATGAGGTGCAGCTTTCAACTCTCTTGCAGTTCATTGGACTGTTGCAGCTTAGAAATGGGAATAAATAGAAAAATATGGACCATATGGGAAAAGATGAGGCCAACTTCAAACAAAGAAGAGTAGTGATTGTGCTGTTTGTAGTTATCACCTGATGTGGAAACCCATATGAGCTTGTTTTTTTTATTGTGTATGTGCACCTCTTGAAATCATACAGCTTCTCTCAATTGTAGGGAAATATAGATCATTATCCTACGTATCGTCTGATCGTAGTTTTTCGGAGAGAATTTTTTTTACGTAAAATTCATGCTTGTGGAAAAATAATTTACATTCAGTTTATAACAGAATTTTATTGATTGTGTTCTCGTTTGGAGTAACTGCAGGGAAAATCACTTGGGCTAACACAAGTGGGATACCATTTACTAGGGATTTAGCTGTAGAAAGAAATTCATTTCAATTTCAGTGGTGACAGCTATTGAGTGAATTTTCCTGTGATATCCTCACAGCAGGAAGTGATATATTGTAACTGTGGTTCCCTTGATTTCCTACACACCCAAGAAATCCAAACTGCAGGGATTGTGCTTTCTAAATGTCTGAATAGCCTAGCTTATGTGGTCAGAGTATTTTTTTTTAACATCCAAAGTGGGTAAAATTGTGATTGCAAAAGTGGATATTACGGGTGATGTTCAAAACCATTGTTTCCTGTTTTTGAAATTGTTTTTCCATTTGTGCTATGATTACACCTTACTTCATGTGAAAGGGTTGTATTGGGACTTGGTATACTTTTATAGAATGATGTAGGAAATTACAGTTCATTTTGAAAGATGTATTAGCTTACTTTTTAATTTAAACAAAAAAATATGTTTCCTTGATGCAGAGATCAGTTTTGATTACCCGTGATGCTTTCTTCACTGCTTTTTTATTTGATATCTGTTTTTAAAATATGATAAACTATAGCTGCCAGATAGAAAGGAGTAAATAGTGTTAACCTCTTTCAAGAGTACTGGGGAATAGTTGACGAAGAGAGGAAATGTGTTTTATGTGTTACTATTTTATGAACCTCAGAGGCTGTTTGTTGGTGGGGAGGGAGGGTGTAGAGGTGCTCCCTGAGGATGGGAGGCAGGTTCTGTCTGGCCTAGCCCAGGGTCCTGCGGTCTTCCGGACTCATACCCCCCCCCCCCCCCCACCCCCATCCCCGGCCCCCAGCACAGCTTCTTACAGATGAGAGGAGAATGGATTGTTGTGATTAAGTGTTGAGGTGAGTCACGCAGCCCCAAAGACTCCCAGACAAAAATGTGTCACACATACACACACCCTCCCCCGCAGTGATTCCAGTTACCTCCAAGCTAATCAGAATTGCTTCCCTGATAGTAGAAATGGGAGGGTGTGGCTCAAGTTTGGAACCTTGATTCCCAAGCACAGTGTTATGAAAACAAGCATATTTACAGTTGACTTGAGGCATTCCTTTAGTGGCCCAATTGCAGCTTGTATTCCACTTATGACCAGCAGAGTCTGATCTTCACTTGGCAAATAGAAGTCAGGGTAGGTCAACTGGCATTTCTGCATGTGGACCTAGTCCTCAGGGGAAGCACTTGATTGCTTCGTGTCACTGTCCTCACTCTATGACAGTGCTGTCCAGAAGTATATGAGCACCACAAATACGAGCCACATGTGTAAGTTTAAATTGCTTCAGTGACATTAATTTTAGTAATATCTTATTTAACTCATATCCAGAATATCATTTCAACATGTAATTGATAGGAAAATTTATTAATGAAATGTTTTACATTAGTTTTTCATACCAAGTCTTTGAAATCCAGTGCAAATTTTACACTTATGGAACTTCTTAATTCTGACTAAGCTGCATTTCAAGTGCAGCTTAGTCACAGTTCGCTGGTGGCTACCATATTGGATATGCAGCTCTGCAAAGCTGGGTTCCATTGAAACCTGCAGTGTTTGAGTTTGAAGTTTTACACTGTGGAAACTTTCTAAGAGTGTAGCTATAGATAAAACCTTCCAGATCATCAGGTTTTTCAAGGACATCTAAATTCTACTTTAAGATTAAATATTTTATGTGATAGTATAAAGAAGATAGGAAAGAAATACATTTTTTTCCTGATATTCAAGGGAAGAAAGTGGTGAATGTTAAAGAGTAGAGAGAAACAACAACCAAAACGTCCACATGTAACAAATTGAGGCCTGGATGATAATGATGATTACAATTTGAGTGAAGTATTGGCCGCATTGGCAAGATCCAGGCCATGTTTAGTTCCAGCGTGAAGATTGCCAAGCCCAGTGGTGCGAAGCCAGATGAGTTTGAGTTGGGCATCTCCCAGGTCCTTCTGAAGCTGGAGATGAACTTGTACCTCAAGGCCCAGCTGCGGGAGTTGAACATCATGACCACTGAGGAAATTGAAGTTGGTGGTGGTCGGAAAGCTATCATAATCTTGTTCCCATTCCTCAACTGAAATCTTTCTAGAAAAATCCAGGTCCGCTAGTGTGTGAGTTGGAGAAGAAGTTCAGCGGGAAGCACCTTGTCTTTATCACGCAGAGGAGAATTCTGCCTAAGCCAACTTGCAAAAGCCATACAAAAAATAAGCAAAAGCATCCCAGGAGCTGCACTCTGACAGCAGTGCACGATGCCATCCTGGAGGACTTGGTTTTCCCAAATGAGATTGTGGGCAAGAGAATCTGCGTGAAGCTGGTTGGCAGCCAACTCATAAAGGTTCATTTGGATAAAGCACAGCAGGACAATGTGGAACACAAGGTTGGAACATTTTCTGGTGTCTATAAGAAGCTCACGGGCAAGGATATTAATTTTGAATTCCCAGAGTTTCAGTTGTAAACAAAAATGACTAAATAAAATATTATTCACAATTTAAAAAAAAACAATTTGAGTGAAAAATCATGCAGTAAACTCTTATAGACATCTCATTTGATCCTCACGGCAGTCCTCGGAGGGGGTACTTTCGTGACCCCTTTTGAGATCCCAGTTTCCCAGTGAGGAAACTGAAAGCAAAGTCACACAGTGAGTCTGGTACCTGTGCTCCTCGTCAGTCTGCTTGGCTCACTCCCTTACTCTGCTGTACTCCCTGATTGCTTTGGGCAGATTGGACTTGGAAAAATTATGCAAATGAGGCAGAATTGCAGCTAAATCCTAAAATGTTGCAACTATTCCACTACTCCTTATTCCCTCCCTCAAGTTGCATCACTAATCGGAAAACGGGAAAATGATTGGAGAGGTGTCACCCGTTTTGCCAGCTGTGTCCTGTGGCATTTGTGTCTCAGTGGTGGGACTTGTGAAGGCCACTCGAGCAGAGTTGTGATGGGCCGTCATGTGCTGAGATCAGGGCCACAGCAGGAAAGGTTTTTTTCCTTAACCAGCTAATCTTGTCATGAGACCCACAAATCCACTTTCATATAATTTCTTTTTGTTTTCGCCTCTTATTTTCAGCACTCAAAAGCAACTCCCTGTTGAAATCTAAGTGCTCGTGTTGACATTGGTGGTGTATTGACCGAGGCTTATATTTCTGTTGTTTCTACAAAGACCAGGCATGGGTCTACCTTTCACAGATCAGATGTGTGCAGATGTGTGTGTTTCTGATTTACCTCTTTATATATCCACTGCATTTCTATTGTGTAGATTTGATGTTTGTGTGGTAGTGTTTGGGCGAACTGGTTCTGTGTGGCTGTGACTGACTGTGCCTTCCTGTCTCTGTTATGCCTCAGCCCTCCTCCCACCCCCCTATCGAATTGTTTAATTGGATTGAAAATAGGATCATGTCAAATATGGTTATGTAAATATGTGTTATGGATATTTTGAAAGTCTCCTCTCCTTTCAACTCTTAATTTGTTGAAACTGTTGGTTTTACAATTTTCTGTTTACTGTGATTTTTAGCCTTATTGGAAAACTAACTCTGCTTACATCTTACTGTTTAATGAGCAAGACAATGTGGGAGGAAAAAGTTCCTCAGATGTGACTGAGTTTTAATTAAGTTGCATGTAAGCTTACTGAACAAATGCAACAGTAGGAAGATGTTTTTATATATTTTGTGTACCATTAGTTCTCTTATAGTAGATTGGATAACTTAGGACCATCACCTCAAAACAAAACAGAACAAAATAACCAAGGACAAACACTGAATTACTTCTGTGTTTGCAAAATTCAGTTTTCTTAGAAAATACTATTATGCACAGGTTTAGGTTTTTAAAGGTTTTAAACTTGACAAAACCTCAAGTTTTTATTAAAGTCATGATTTAGCACTATGTTATTGCAAAAGGAAGTAGAATTGGCTCTTTATTTTAACGGTTTTTGTTCAGAGACCTGCGTTTCAGGACCTACCTGCCCAGTTTCAGCTCTTTTTCCCCCTTGCCTCTGCTTACCTCTTTTGCCACCTAACCCAACATCTTCGTCTATAAACTGTGAAATATCCTTGGCTTTGCTTGTGTCTTTCTGCCTGTCCATCTGATATGTGCTAACCCTCTAGATGTTGAGAAAAACAGACTTTTTTATTATCCCCAAATGTCACCTCCTTATCACATGCTTACTTTTAACAACCCTCCAACAACCCTAATAAACTCATGTCATATACTTTTCTGAACCAGATCAAAATTTAAAAATGTTTTAATACATATAAAGTTGTTCAACTATGAATGGTAAAAACACTAAAACAACCAGGCCTGTGACTTTTCAGTTATTCCTTGACTGTGGTCTCCTGCTCTTCCCCTCTGCTGCCCAGGCCCGCCTGCTCCCTGATGGTCAACCTCCTCTCCTTCGGCCTTGAGCTGGTCCCGCTGACTTGGCAGGCGTCTGCTCAGCTTGGGCACTGTGCTCAGTCATCTCAGCAGTGTTCTCACGACACTCAGAATCCTGGATGCTGTCCCTGGGCAGCTCCCTCTGAGGTGCCCTTTCGGGGCTGCATGTGGTTTGTCCTCCTCCCCCTGCTCTGAGAAGGGCCTGTTCTCTGCGGCCTTGTTGGGGCTCTCATCACCTCATCACGTCATACTGTTTGGGTCATCTTTGGGTCCGTCACTACTTTGTGACTCTTCCTTGGTCACAGAAGTGCTTGATGAGGGATTGAGGAGCTGTACAGAGACCCTTGAAAGCTTTTTTTAAAAAGGTAATTAGAAAAGCACAACAACTGGGATGTAGAAAAAGTCTCTTATAGAGAGCCTGACAATCTAATGGTATTTTAAAAAGTAAGGTTTGTCCTGGGTTTTCTGCATTTCTCTAGTTCTGTTTGGGGAGTGAAGGTGTTTGTGTTGCTTGTACAGTGCTGTGTAATGGCTACATTTTAGCAAACACACACTGTCGCCTTTCACCACAGACAGTGTTCTAATATAACTCAGTATTCATGGACCCACATCTTTATTGTTTTCACCACTTTTCTGGCTTTTTGGTGACTTGATAAAAATGATACCATTTTACCTTCAGTGCCTTTCACCTGATACTCTAGCAAATAGAAGATAAATTAGCATACAGGATGGAAATAAATCACTATAGCTCCTAATCCCTTACTGTCTACATTTATGGATGAATAATTAATGCATAGTTTGACTTATGCTTTTTTTGTTTGTTTGTTTGTTTTTTTGCGGTACGCGGGCCTCTCACTGTTGTGGCCTCTCGCGTTGCACCGGACGCGCAAGCTCAGCGGCCATGGCTCACGGGCCCAGCCGCTCCGCGGCATGTGGGATCTTCCTGGACCGGGGCACGAACCCGTGTCCCCTGCATCGGCAGGCGGACTCTCAACCTCTGCGCCACCAGGGAAGCCCTGCTTTTTCTTTTTTACTTGTGGCAAATTAGTGGCTAAACTGAGAATTAAATCAGATCTTGACTTTTTAAGATTCTCTGATTAATCAAAACTTGCTCTTTACCATTGTAAAGCAATTATACTCCAATAAAGATGTTAAAAAAAACAAAAAGAACACGGGCTTCCCTGGTGGCGCAGTGGTTGAGAGTCCGCCTGCCAATGCAGGGGACACGAGTTCGTGCCCCGGTCTGGGAAGATCCCACATGCCGCGGAGCGGCTGGGCCCGTGAGCCATGGACGCTGAGCCTGCGCGTCCGGAGCCTGTGTTCCGCAACGGGAGAGGCCACAACAGTGAGAGGCCCGCGTACCGCAAAAAAAACCCAAAAAACTTCCTCTTTATATTTGGCAGGATAGTGATTAGTGACATAATTTGATTTTTGTGGCCCATTAAAATGTTTTTTGGTCCACTGTGTTGAAAAAAATGACATTTGTGTTACCTCTCAATTTATTCTCTTGTGGAAGGTTAGAAGCAGGAAAGCTTTTATGCTGACTAAATCCCCTTTGTTAAAACTGTACATCAGTGACAGCGAGTGTTTCTTAAAGCTGTGAGTATTTAAAATGAACTGAAAATAGTATTTGCTGCTGGGTTTGTGTGTGTGTATATCGAACCAATTAGAAATTGTTTTTACTGTTAAAAATTACAGTAAAATTTTTTTTAAAATTAAAAAAAGTTATAAAAAGTTTTTATTACTTTTTCTGTTTCCCTAGTACCATGATTAAGAAATGTTTGTTCATAAAGTTAACCAAGTTTTTAAAATCATGAAACTAAGACTATATTTTGACAGTTCATTATGTATGTTTTTGCTCATTAGTGTAGCAGCTGCATTCATTTGGAAGCTGTGTGATATGAAGCTGCCACTGGGCTCTGAGGGTGGTAGAAGGTGCCTTACCTGTCCTGGGGGCTGTTAGGAGTCTCATCTCGTAACATCCCTGTGCACTTCCAAGTAAAAGCCAAAAGTGCAGTCTCATAAGCTAATGTGAATTGTTATTAAGGATTTTTTTTAAAAATAAATTTATTTATTTATGTTTGGCTGTGTTGGGTCTTCGTTGCTTTCCCCAGGCTTTCTCTAGTTGCGGTGAGCGGGGGCTACTCTTTGTTGCGGTGCACGGGCTTCTCATTGTGGTGTATTCTCTTGTTGTGGAGCACGGGCTCTAGGTGCGCGGGCTGCAGTAGCTGTGGCTCGCGGGCTCTAGAACCCAAGCTTAGTAGTTGGGGCACACGGGCTTAGTTGCTCTGTGGCATGTGGGATCTTCCCGGACCAGGGCTCAAACCCATGTCCCCTGCGTTGGCAGGCGGATTCTTAACCACTGCGCCAGCAGGGAAGCCCCAAGGATTTTTATTCTTTTATGGCAGCACTATTTGTTCCTTTTTCTTTTACCTTGATTGCCTTCCTTTCTCCATCTATTGCCATTACTTTACTGAAGGTCTTTACAAAAACTTCTCTTGCCCGGAATGTTGCAATATTCTTCCAACTGGTTTTCCATTTCCCAATCCCTCCCTTTCTAATAATTTCTCTACACTGCTTTCTTTCTCGAGTATAAACCTGATTATGTGAATTCTTGTCCAAAATCTTTTTATGGTTCTTTCTGCCTGCAGATCATTGGATACACTGCTTCTCATGATTTGCCTTTCTTATAGCTGAAAATCCTCCCCCTTGGCTTCATCTATCCATAACTGTTCAAGTATGTATTAAATAGCTGTGACGTAACAACTCCTTTAACCAATATATATATTATCCTTTCTGATTCTGAATGAGTGGAAGAGGAATCTCATTCCCAGTTCTTATGCTTCAATTCTTCATTTCTGTCACTTTTCTTCCAGGGTTCCACACTTGCCCTTACTGGGTTGGCTGGTGACCATCTTCTTGTCTATTTATAATATTTTTAGAAGTATGATGTCTGACGGTTTCCTTATATTCTCTCTGTAGTTATTTATACCCAGTAAATTCTTTGCATTTATCATTGCTACCATTCTCTTTCTTACATTTTTTTCTTGGAATTTGGTCCCTTTGCATATTCTATTAAAACTTTGAGGAACAAGCATTTTATACTGGCATTCAGGCAAACATATGTGTCCTCTTTATACATCTTCTCTTTGTACTTTGTATACTGCATTAATCTGGGCTGAGAAAACTACTCAGTGACTATAATCATGTTTGTACATCATTTTACCATTTGTACAGGACTTTTGTATTTGTTCATCTATTTGAGCTGAACGGCCCTGTTAGATGATCGTGATCAATTTATAGCCTAAAGCTTACAGGGGTCAATGGAGTGGGCTAGGATCTCCCAACTGGGGGATGACTCCTCTACAGGATCATGCTGCCTCCCTTCCCATCCTGTTTCATTTTGTTTTGTGTTCCTCTGTACTTACTGGTCAAGACTGCAGTTGCTCTGTGTACTGGAATATGCTTTACTGATTTTAATTAGCACTTTGAATTTATTAGTTCATTTGATCTCCCCAGGATTTCTGTTAGTTAGGCAGGCCTGGCAGGCCTGGCCTTATTAATACCATTTTATAAATGAGAATAGTGCAGATTACCAGTTTGCCAAACCAATGATTTAAAGAACAAAAACAAAAGCAAGTCTTCAGACTCGTAGCTTATGCTGTTTTCACTGCCTTGTGTGTAAGACATATTGGAAAGTGAAATATGTTTTTATTTGGGGGGATTTCACTGAAACAATTCTCTGGTTGTGTTCTATATTAAAATGTAAAATATTAAAATTAAATGGCAGCTGCTGATTTAACTTAGCATGAGTTTTGTGTGGCATGGCACTACTATGATAAAGGGAATGGATAGAGTCCAGTGATATGCTGTCAGAAATTTGTTACTGGAGGGAGAAATAATACCAAAGGCAAGAAGATGTGTTTTAGGTGCAGGATCATTCTGTGTCACTCTCTGGCATTCTGCTTGTCCTGCTCTCAGAGTGATTCTCAGGCCATTCTTAGCCCATGGAGGGAGGACTGTCGGAAGGGGACATCTACACTTGTGACAGTCTCCTTGCCAGTGGCTGCAACGTCCCGAGATATCCAGTAGTTTTGCTTCATAATCTGTACCCATTGTTTAATCAATAACCTGATTGATTGTAGGAACAACAGCCTTTCTACAGAGCATCTTGAGGGTGTGTGTTATCCAGCAGCAAGAAGCTATAGTGCTGAGCAGGAAGAAAGTAGAGCATCTGGAATCCCTTGTTATTGTAATGATACTTTACTCCAGAACTTCCCTTTAGTTGTGGAGTCTGCATAAACCACAGTTTGACTATGGTTTTCTATGTAACCTTGCACCAGTTCTTCGCTGCGTGATCCCTGAATGTCTGCATCTGAGTCATTGTTGATGGAGCTACGGGTGTGGAGTTGTGTCAAGGAGATGATAATGTACACAGGTGGAGGGCTTTAGGTAGTATGTGCCATGTTATATTTCCTAATTTCTAAATAATACAAGAGGAAAAGGTATCACAGGGAAGAGAATGGCATGGTATAGTGAAGAAACAGGAGGTTGGGAGTCAAAAAGTTTGAGTTCCTGCTGCACTGCTGACTTGCTGTCTCATCTAACAAGTTCCTCACTTCTCAAATGTAAAATAAACCTGCTCTGTTGGGGGTGTTGTGAGGATGTAATTAGAGGATATAGATAAGGACTCTTTGTACATGTAAAGTGCTGTTCACATGTTACTTATTTTAATGAATGGTGATTACTATATGTCCAGTCCTTTAACAAAAGGTATTTCAATTCTGACCTCCTGTCAACACTGCAGGGCAGGCACTGTCATCTCCATTTGACGGACAGGGATCCTGGGGTGTGGAGAGTCTAGGTGACTCACTCAAGGGCCTACTGAGTGATGACTCTGGACGTAAGCTCCCATTTATTCCTAGCTCTGCTGCCATGCTGTTTTATAAGGGGTCAGTGTGGGAGAGGTGTTAACTTTAACAACAACTTGCATATTGCTTCCAGGAAATGGAAATGGCACCCTAGATTAGGAATCGGGAGATCCAGATGAGCACTGCATTTCTGTATTAATTTTGGGAAAGTTACTTAAATGTATCCTATTAAATACCTTTAAAACACTTGGCTATGTTTTTCCTAAGGTATGTGTAAAATATCTTTGTGACTTTGTATCAGAATTTTAAAGATTTCCTTTGAAGTGATCAAAATATGTTTTACAAATCCTATTTTAATATTTTATTCTTTTTATTTTTAGTCATTCGTACACTGGTCAAGACTACAGTACACAGGGAAATGTTGGGAAGGTTTCTTTAGATCAGATCGATTCGGTAAGCATCTCATCCTTTTAAACTTAAACCTTTGTCAGTGGAGGAAGCACAGATTTTCTTCAACCAAAGATTATTTTGTGGGTGGGGAGATGGGAGGGAATGTTGTTTCATTGCTTGCCAATCATTTTTTAAAGAAATCCCATGTGCTATACATATGATTTTTTTTTTTCATCATAGGAAAACCAAAAAATGAGAAAATTATTTGTAGTCTGATAAAAACAGAATTTAATCAGTTTTCCAAAGGGGAAATTCTTTTTAAGTGATGACAACTAAATAGTGTTTATTGTTTATATTTAAATACCATATACATATAGTAAAGGAGAAATGTAAAATACTAAGTATATCCATTTGCTAGGGCTGTCGTAACAAAATACCACAGTCTGGGTGCCTTAAACAACAGAAGCTTATTTTCTCACAGTTCTGGAGGCGAGCATTCCATGATGAAGGTATCAGCAAGTTTGGTTTCTCCTGAGACCTCTCTCCTTGGCTTCTAGGTGGCTGCTCATCCCCATGTCTCTTCCTCTGCTTAGAAGGACCCCAGTCACCTTGGACCAGGGCCCCACTCCCATGAGCTCATTTAACCTTGATTACCTCCTTACAGGTCCCAGCTCTAAATACAGCCACATTCTGAGGTCGTGGGTTTAGGACTTGGCATGTAAATTTGAGGAGGATACAAAATGTATTCCATGACACTAAGGGTAGGCTCCCATCTTGTGTTGCCACTAGATTAGTAGGCAGCTCATTTCAGCTTCACTTTGTGGCTCCATAGGAGAATGAAAGTGTGCACACGTTACCATACTTTATAGAATTTCTCTTTAAGACATTGTAGAATTTCTGCATTACCCAAAAAAGGGAAACTGAGTCAGCCATAATTAATCTTTGTTTAGACAATTACCAAATTACTTAAAATAAATTAAAAATACACAGGTGAGGTTTTAATGCTTGGAAACAAGAGTTATGATGGTGAGTAGGGGGAGACCCTGAGCTTTTGGAGCCTGGAATAAATAGGTCATCTTCCTATGAAAAATTATAATCAAGTAGAAGTTGTTACTGTGAAAGATGAAGAGGCTGCCTGGTTAGTCAAGGGAGCAAAGTGAGACCTGCCCCTGCTCACGGGCAAAGTTGAACCTGCTGAGGAGCCCGTGAGAGGTGGGAGTTAAGTCTCAGGAGGATGCTTGAGGAGGTCAGGGAGAACGCAGTTGAGACCATAGATGAAAAAGGTTTCCTTTTAAATAAATAAATAAATAAATAAATAAATAAATAAATAAATAAATAAATAAATAAATGTATGTATGTATGTATGTATGTATGTATGTATGTATGTATGTATGTATGGCTGCATTGGGGTTAGTTGCTGCGGTGAGCAGGGGCTACTCTGTTGTGGTGCGCGGGCTTCTCATTGCAGTGGCTTCTCTTGTTGCGGAGCACAGGCTCTAGGCTTGCGGACTTAATAGTTGTGGCATGCGGGCTCAGCAGATGTGGCTCGCGGGCTCTAGAGCGCAGGCTCATTAGTTGTGGTGCATGGGCTTAGTTGCTCTGTGTCATGTGGGATCTTCCCGGACCAGGGCTTGAACCCATATCCCCTGCATTGGCAGGTGGATTCTTAACCACTGCGCCACCAGGGAAGTCCAAAAAAGGTTTTCTTTTAATTGTTAATTTCTTTAATACATTTATTTGAATTCACATTTTGAGAACCATTTCTCTTATTATGTTTTACTTTGTATTGGGGTTATTTTAAAAGTTCATCTGTGATTCACCAATTGTACTTTTGAACATTTATCCCAGGAAAATGAAATCTTAGGTTTACATGAAAACCTGTACACTCATTTGTTTGAAATAGCCCCAAACTGGATACAACCCAAATATCCTTCAACGAGTGAATGGTTAGACAAATGGTGTTATGTCCACACCATGGACTATTGCTCAGCAATTAAACAAAACGAGCTATTGATACCTGCAACAACTTAGATGAATTTTGTGGGAATGCTGAGTAAAACGCCACTCTCAAAACGTTAAACTATATGATTCTATTTGTCTAACACTCTTGAAATGACAAAATTATGGAGACGGAGAACAATTAGTGGTTGCCAAGGGTTAGGGAATGGCGGGGGGAGGGTACAGAAGATGGGGGTTATAAAATGGAAACATGAGGGATCCTTGTGGTGGGGGATGCATGAACCTCCACATGTGAAAAAATTACATAAAATTATATACACATGTACACAGAAATGAACACGTGAGTGTAACTGAGAAAATCTTAAGACTAGTGTATATCAGTGTCAGTATCTTGGTTGTGATAATATACTACAGATTTGCAGGATATTACCTTTGGGGGATAGCAGGTACATGACATCTCTTTGTATTATTTCTTACAACTGCATAGGAATCTACAGTTATCTGAAAAGAAAACGTTTAATTAAAAATTATAAAAAGAAAAGAGGTGAAATAAATTTTAATAATATGTTTTATTCAATGCAGTATATCTAAAATATTATCATTTTGACATGTAATCAATATTAAAATATTAATAAGAAAAAGAATCTGTAATCACAGTGAGACAGTAATAACTTCCTTACGATTTTTTGATTTTATTCCAATTAAACTGAATTTACGATTTGCAAATTAGATTGATTTTTGCAACAAATATTGTGGGGGACCTGATAAATAACAAAACACTCTTTTTTCTTGTAGCTTTCTACCAAATCCTTCCCACCTTGCATGCGTCAGCTACATAAAGCCCTGCGGGAAAATCACCATCTTCGTCATGGGGGCCGCATGCAGTACGGCCTCTTCCTGAAGGGCATTGGCCTAACCTTGGAACAGGCATTGCAGTTCTGGAAGCAGGAATTTATCAGAGGAAAGATGGATCCAGACAAGGTAATTTTGAAAAATCAGAGCAGAAACTGAAATTCTAATTTGTCTGAAGACTAAAAGGTTTGTTTTTTGAATATGCCCCAAAATGTAGTTGAAAATTCTGTGTGTCTACAGTTTCATTTAGGTAAAAGAAACTCACGTATTAATCTAGTAGTTGCTCAACAAAAGATTGGAAAGTGGATTCAGTTTAAAGGGTAAGATCGGAACAGCAATGTAAGATGTAAAATAATGCTTGAATGAAGAGTTGTCTTCTTGGTAGGTAAACTGCCAGTAGTTGTTATAACTGAAATTGCATCTGAGTTGTATTTCTGTAGGAATGTGTGTGTGTGTGTGTATGTAATATGTATAGACATATATACATACATGCACATGTAATGTTATTTTCAGGACCGAGAAATGTTGAGAACAAATACAGTGAAAACAGTTTAGAATGCATCCTATTGTGTTATGTGGAATCTTTCACAAGGAATTTTAATTTATTTTTATAAATTTATTTATTTATGTATTTATTTTTGGCTGCGTTGGGTCTTCATTGCTGCACACGGACCCTCTCCAGTGGCGGTGAGCGGGGGCTACTCTTTGTTGTGGTGCGCGGGCTTCTCATGGTGGTGGATTCTCCCGTTGTGGAGCATGGGCTCTAGGCGTGCGGCCCTCAGTAGATGTGGCATGCGGGCCCAGCAGTTGTGGCTCTCGGGCCCCAGAGTGCAGGCTCAGCAGCTGTGGCGCACAGGCCCAGCCATTCTGCTGCACGTGGGATCCTCCCGGACCAGGGCCTGAACCCACGTCTCCTGTGTTGGCAGGCAGATTCTCAACCACTGTGCCACCAGGGAAGCCCATCACAGGGAATTTTTAGATAGACGTTTATCACTGTAAACCTGAGAACTGCCTTTAAATCTGTTCTTACTTCTCAGATTCCCACTCCTATTCATTATTTCTCTTAAGTAGGACTAGCTAATAATGTTATGGTTTCTCGTCCCTTCTATGGCTTAGCACTGTGGGATGAAGTACATTTTTTATTGTTTATTTCTTGTTTGTTTCTTCTTAGGAAAGGTAAACTATAGGACAAAGAATATTTACCAAGTAAATTTTATAATGACACTTTATTATGTCTTGTATCAGTTTGCTCGGGCTGCCATAACAAAATACCACAGACCGGGTGCCTTAGACAACAGAAATATATGTCCTCACAGCTCTGGAGGCTGGAAGTACACAATCCAGGTGTGGGAGGATTTCTTTTGGTTTCTCCTGAAGCCTCTTTCGTGGCTTCCAGCAGTTGCCTTCTTGGCTGTGTCCTCACGTGGCCTTTTCTCTGTGTGTCCACCTCTCTGGTTTTCCTTCCTTCTCTTAGAAGGACCCCAATCCTGTCGGATTAGAGCCCCACCATTATAACCTCATTTAACCTTCATTACCTCTTTAAATGCCCTATCTCCAAATACAGTCACATTGGGAGTTAGGGCCTCAACAGATGAATTTTAGGACACAGTTCAGTCCATAACACGTCTCTAGCTTTATACGTTTTTAAAAAGTTCAGCCTCTTTTATAATATATTATAAAAAGCTCTTGCAGTTTTTACAGATTTGTTTTAAAAACTGTTTAAATTGATAACTGTCCATAGAAGCTTAAATTTATCATTGAATAGAGTTTTCTTTAAACATGATTTTGGATAATGTTTATTAAATAGTAATAAATCAAATAATTCTGGATAATGTTATATTTTATTTTAAAGGTAACATATTCTGATTATAGGAAGTATGAAAAATACAGAAAATTTTCCCGTCATTGTCTCATTCATAAATAATTACTGTCAACATTTTAGCCTTTCTCTTTAGTCTAGATAGCTAGATATCATTATTTTTTCCCATTAAAAAAATTGACATTCTATTGTGATCATTTTCCCAGGTTGTTGAATCATTTTTGAAAATATCATTTGTGTTAGTTGCATGACAACACATCATTTGAAAGTGATATAATTTGCTTAATCATTCCCCTATTATTGAACACTTGGTTTTGTCTATTTGACTTTGTCATAAATGTTATTGCAACCAATATCTTGAGCACATAAATCTGATTATAATTCAGATGTCCTCTGTATATGTTCACCAGGGAACCAATTTACCTGGTGAAAAACTGTAGACGGTTTTGAAGTTTTGATGTATGCTATCATTGCTATGAAATGACTGGAAAGGCTTTAAATTAGACTCTCATCAAGCTATGTGAGAACTTTGCTGTGTCACTGACATCATTTTATGTTATTACTTGAAAATGTTTTTTGACCTTTTTATTAAGAATTTGATGTAGTAAGTAGGTAGGTGTGTTAGGGTTCTGCAGAGAAACAGAACCAATAGAATATGTGTGTGTGTGTGTGTGTGTGTGTGTGTGTGTGTACATGTGTACAAAAAGAGATGTACTGTATGGAATGGCCCGTGTGATTATGGAGGCTGAGTCACCAAACTCTGTGAGCAGCAGGCTGGAGACCCAGGAAGAAAGAGCGGTGTTTCAGTTTGAGTCTGAAGGCAGGAAAAAATCCATGTCTGTGCTCATGGCCCTCAGGCAGGAGGAAATAACCTCTTAGTCGCAGGAGGGTTGGCCTTTTTGTTCCATTCAGGACTGCAGAGGATTGGATGAGACACCCCCCGCCCTCAATGGGGGAGGCATCTGCTCTGCTCAGTCCAACAATTCAGATGTTAACCTTGTCTAGAAACACCCTCACAGACACACCTGAAATAACGTCTGACTGGAGTTCTGGGCACCCTGACGGTCAAAAAATTAACTGTCACAGTAGATAAGTATTTATGAGCTGTGGTTTTGAAGTGAAGAGAGAGAGAAGTTGAGGTAGCATTTTAGCTTGGTTTGTGCTGTAACTAAGCGGGGAAAAGAGGAGCGTGAGATATGGGAAAGCTTGATCTGGGTGCCAGGCCTTTGGCTTGTGCGTCTGTTCACTGACCGCCCTCTTTTGTGTGTATCTGGGATGGCCTCCTATCAATGTCATCAGTATTTCGTTATTTTTAAACCTATGTGTTTTAAAATTTTTTTCAAATGGGGTTTTTATTTTATAATGTAAAAGTAGTTTTTTTGAAAAATTATTGTAAAAGAAAATCAATAATTTTTACCTTTCTAGATAATACATAACAGTCTGTATTTTCATTAGCTTATTATTGATTACAGCAAATGTATTATTTTGACTAAAAGGTTTTAACATACACTTATGATTTACTGTCTGTTTAGTGTTCTGTTGTTACAGTCTGTTTTTGTAAATAAACATTCATATTTTTCTCAATTATATCTTCTTACGTATTTTTCCAATGAAATGTAATTTAGTATCCTTTTATGAAAATATTCTCTTCAACTTAATAATTGTACCTACTTGTTAAATGGTACATACCATTAAAAATACTCTTTAGAGGTGTAGAAAATTGATTGCTTAAAATACTATTTATAGAGAATGGTTATGGAGGATATTTTAGATAATTTTTGTAGTGCTCTAATTAAAAGACTTGATGTTGAACCCAGGAATGATTTGGCACATTCACTTCTGTTGAATAGCTTATTTCCTGACAGTGCAGGATATTTTTGAGGTGATTTAGTCATTGTCAACTGGACTTCTTCTTTACTGTGGTTTCCCAGATGACCATATGTCTGATTTCTTTCTCTTTACAGTCATGCCCTCATTGTAACTTATTTGAGATACATTGCTTTGTGCATCTGAGTAAAACTTATGGGTACCTTGCCATTTCTTTCGAGGCAGCAGGAAGCAGTCAGTACTTCCAGCACTTTTGAGCTGTAACTCTTCGCCCCAGCTACACTGCCTAGAACTGAACATTTCTTCTGCCTAACTCCTTTCCAGAAATTAAGCTTTGTTCCTTGTAAATTGACTGCCTGAGCAGTGACTGTCTCTTTCTCTCATCTTCCTTGCTTGGTTTGTTGCAGGCATTTATTTAGTTGTTTGTTTGTTTCAAAAAAAAACTTTGAATACTTTTCTCTCTAAGGTTTTACTTAATGTTGGAGGGGAATTTGTTGTCTGTATTGTAAAATAATCTAAACTGTATGTATTAGTTTTTGTAACTGTCATCCAGAGTGTATTAAAGTAGCATGTTCCTAGATACCCCTTACTAAGGATAAGCAATTTTCGTATTATAATCTACAAATTCTTGTTTTCTCTTATAGTCAGTTTTTGTGTGTGTGTGTGTTTGCGGAGGGGCTGCGATACACAGCTTGTGGGATGTGGGATCTTAGTTCCCCAACCAGGGATTGAATCTGGGCCCTTGGCAGTGAGAGTCCTAACCACTGGACCGCCAGAGAATTCCCTCTTGTAGTCAGTTTTGAATAGTAATAATGCGATTGTGGAAGCAGCTGAAGGTTCTGATGCTCACTGTTAGTTATTGTTTATTAGGAATTCGATGTACTAAGTCCCTCTGTGTATGTAAGAAGTAGCCATCTGTCTGTAAAATGCTTATTCAGAGTTGTTAGTTTGGAATGGTTATTTTTCTGTTCTTTTAAAACTATTTTCAGACTAGCATACACATGCCAGTAGATGGTATTAATAACATGTAGAGGTGTTACCTTATATGGCTCCTAGTGACTTGCTACTAGGTTATGCTCTTATAATTTTGGGCACTTCTCACTACCTCATATTTATTTATTGTTTATTTGTTTATCACCTGCAATTAGAATAAAACTATAGAGAAGCAGATATCTGGTCTTTCTTGTTCACTGCTTCATGTTCAAGCACCTAGAACATACCTGACTCATAGTAGGAACTCAATAAATATTTTTGAATGAAGTAATAAGTCCCCATAAAAATAAATACACAGAAAACTAGAAAACTTGGCCCATTTTCCCCAAATTCCTTCACATAAATTAGAGCATAGTACTATACAGTTATTTGTTAATGTGCTGTTATTCCATTTGTAGTGAACTTGAACTTGAATGAAACCAAGAATTTTAGTGTAACCTGAAATTTGCAATAGAAGTTATCGATTTATAGGTTAAAAGGGACTTCTCATCATTGGCTTGCCCAGGAGTCCATGGCATAAAAAGGTTAAGAGCCCTTAAAGTTTATCATAGGAGAGGATAGGGCTTCTAGTTTATTGTCTGACAGTTCGTTGTTCATTAATTGCAGTTTTCATTTTTTTCTGCTATATTAGGAATAAAATGCCTATATTGATCTACCTTCATTGAATTTTGTACGTGTCATCTTTATAACTTATCAAATTATAGTATTTATGTTTGCATGTGTGTCTTAAGAGTGGATTCTGAGTGACTTGAATGCAGGGACTGTGATTTTTCCATTTTGGGTCTCGAGGACTTAGCACAAGACCTGGCAGCTCTTAGATGTTTGCTGGGCACATGGTCAATTCTGCCAAATTTTTAAAAAGTGGTTTTCAGTATGAGAAAATAAATCCTCTTTGTTTCTTTTTAGATAGAGGTATATTTCTAACAAGTTATAAGATATTAATAGTCGTTTTAGTATTTTAGCCAAATTTGTTCTCCTCCATCTGTTTTTCTAAATCAGAATATAGGTTGGAAAAATACACAACTATATAAGAAGTGGTAACCAGTTATTACTACTCAATGTCCAGAAATACAGTATATACTCAGTTACTAATATTTAACTAATACATTAGTCAAGTTGTGATTTTTATTAAAAATACAAAGAAATATGTGCGTGTGTGTGTGTGTGTCTAGACGAACATACATATTCCATCTAATTTGTGTCCATCACTCACCTGACTTGCACTGAGTGTTGACTATGGACGGGTGCTGTTCTAGACACACTGTAGTAAAAGACACAGCCGTTATTTATGAGGACTTTACAGTCTCCTGGAAAAAAACAGATAAATACAAACATACAAATTCAGTAAGATAATTGTGGGATAGAGATGGTCATGGGATTCTATAGCAGAACAGAGGAGGGAGCTAGCTGACTGAGAGAAGAGTTGTGGAGTGTGTCAGTCAGGAGGTTATATTTGCCGGGTGAAGTTAGGGAGTTCTCCAGGGAAAGAAGGGAATTCCGTGTGGAGGGGGACCTTGGATGAGCGAGTGTAGCCCATCTTGTAGGTGGTGGGAACTGAACTGTGAAAGTGTACTTGTGGCAGAGATGATTCTGCAGATGTAGGCTTTTTTTTTCTTTAATGTAATTACTAAGAATAGAAGGATTAGTAGCCAGTAGGAAGTGGTCTTGCTAGATATATGACTGCCAACTTGGACCAGCTATGTAGGGTCATTGATAACTGTAATTTTAAAGATACATAATTTAATATCTTTGAATATTCACTAAAATTGTGTAATCAATCTGAGATGCTATGAAAGTTTACTGACAGAAAGAAAATAGTATGGACAAGGTTTCCACTTACAATCCCACTTGGTTCAAATGAATTTGGCTTCTTTAAATATGGATTTTAGATTATATGGGCCAACACTGATTTTTTAAAAGCCTTTTGCTTTAAGATTTTAATCTATTTGGTAAAGGGTAAGTTGAGAGATAGAAGTAACCAGAACACAATTACGTGACATGATGGTGAAAAGGAGAGTGTCAGTGAGGTGATGTGGGGATGGGAAGTTATTAGAGGGGACCATGCTGGAGGAGGTTTGGTGAAGATCAGTCTCGAATCGGGGTTTGAAGGAAGTGATGGTGGATCCCAATCTCCTAATTCATCCCCCCCAACCCACTTTGCCCCCTTGGTGTCCATACGTTTGTTCTCTACATGTGTGTCTATTTCTGCCTTGCAAACCAGTTCATCTATACCATTTTTCTAGATTCCACATATATGTGTTAATATATGATATTTGTTTTTCTCTTTCTGACTTACTTTACTCTGTATAACAGTCTCTAGGTCCATCCACGTCTCTACGAATGACCCAGTTTCGTTCCTTTCTGTGGCTGAGTAATATTCCATTGTATATATGTACCACATTTTCTTTATCCATTTGTCTGTCGATGGGCATTTAGGTGGCTTCCATGACCTGGCTCTTGTAAATAGTGCTGCAGTGAATATTAGGGTGCATGTGTCTTTTTGAATTATGGTTTTCTCTGGGTATATGCCCAGTAATGGGATTGCTGGGTAGTATGTTAGTTCTATTTTTAGTTTTTTAAGGAACCTCCATACTGTTCTCCCTAGTGGCTGTATCAATTTACATTCCCACCAGCAGTGCAAGAGGGTTCCCTTTTCTCCACAGTCTCTCCATCAATTGTTGTTTGTAGATTTTCTGATGATGCCCATTCTAACTGGTGTGAGGTATACCTCGTTGTAGTTTTGATTTGCATTTCTCTAATAATTAGTGATATTGAGCATCTTTTCATGTGCCTCTTGGCCATCTGTATGTCTTTGGAGAAATGTTTATTTAGGTCTTCTGCCCATTTTTAGATTAGGTTGTTTGTTTTTTTAATATTGAGCTGCATGAGCTGTTTATATATTTTGGAGGTTAATCCTTTGTCTGTTGATTTCTTCGCAAATATTTTCTCCCATTCTGAGGGTTGTCTTTTCATCTTGTTTTTAGTTTCCTTTGCTGTGCAAGAGCTTTGAAGTTTCATTAGGTCCCATTTGTTTATTTTTGTTTTTATTTCCATTACTCTAAGAGGTGGGTCAAAAAAGATCTTGCTGTGATTTATGTCAAAGAGTGCTCTTCCTGTGTTTTCTTCTAAGAGTTTTATGGTGCCTGGCCTTACATTTAGGTCTTTAATCCATTTTGAGTTTATTTTTGTGTGTGGTGTTAGGGAGTGTTCTAATTTCATTCTTTTACATGTAGCTGTCCAGTTTTCCCAGCACCACTTACTGAAAAGGCTGTCTTTTCTCTTGTATATCCTTGCCTCCTTTGTCATAGATTAGTTGACGATAGGTGTGTGGGTTTATCTCTGGGCTTTCTATCCTGTTCCATTGATCTATAACCAATTCTTTATTTTTGTCAGCTGGTTCGGGGGTTGTTGTGAGTTTTGGTTGTTGTTATTTTTCAATCTCTGCTTTCAGACTTCTTTGTGGACCTGACCTGTCAGTATATTTGAATACCATTTTTATTTGGGTGCATATTGTAGTAGAGGGTAAGAGATTCTAGTATTAGAACACCAGCCATTTCCAGAGAACATTCTGTTGTTATGAGTGATCTTGTAGCAAACTAACTGCGTTAGGGTATACTTTACTCCCAAAATATTAGCTTCATAATGTAGGATTTTAATCTTAGATTTAATTGTATTGAGTGTGAATATTTATGATATATTAAAAATTTAATAATAAAGCTTTTTCAGTGGGGGTTGGGGACATTTGAAAATTGCACTTAGGCATCAGATAGGATTCTTTGAATTTGTGAGTGATTCTACAAGAGGTATTCAAAGCTTTGAATGTCTTATTCTTTAAATAATTTCTGAGATTACTGAAATAAATGCACCTGTGCTGTATGCAAATAAAATATATTTAATGAATCATAGTACAGTTTTATGCAAGTTTTTCTTAGTTGTAATTATAATTTACAAGCCAGTCTACCTGAGAAAAAGCCTCACCCTGTTTGCAAGAGATAAAATTAATCAAACCTCTGTGGAAAGCATGAAGAAACATAGCACTAAAATATTCTTTCAGTTGGAACTTGGATATTAAAGCCCTTCAGCCACTAGCTTTGTTAAGAGTTGAATTGAGCTGTATAATTCTGCTCATAAATTCAAAGCAATGTGTCCTTTTAATCAGATTGCTCATAGAGCTGTTGTCTGAATTGCTTTGACCTGACTCTTTTGGACGTTAAGCACACCATAGATCATGTATGTGTGATGTAGCTGAGTTCCTGTCCCTGGTGAGGGTGTACCCGAGGTCTACTACGTGTTGTTATAATTGGGTCAGGCAACGTTTAGCATTGTGAAAACGCTTATTTTTTTGTCCCAGAATCCAGCTCACATCGTGACTTAGAGCAGACCTATGTCATTAAATATGGACTACCAAAGGATTAAGTATTTAGCTGGCAGTGTGTGCGTATATGAAGCATATTTATCACTGGGTTTTTCTTTTTAAGACCAGTGGTTCTCCCAGGACCCTGACCAGCAATATCAGTTTAGCACCATCTGGGGATTTGTCAGAAATGCTGACTCTCAGAATCAGACTCTGGAGGGAGGTCCAGAGCTGGTGGTTTCCCAAATCTCCAGGTGAAATTGACGCACACTGAAGGTTGAGAATCATCTTTTAGATGTTGCCCTCATAGAAACCTAAGTGGCCATTAGCTTATCAAAATAGAGGCGTTGTAAATCTTCAGCTGTTTGTTCTCCTGTCTGTTTCTGTTGCGATTTGAGTGTAATGTTGTCCTTTATCAATAGCCTACACTGAATGTCAGGCTACATTTGAAGCCCCACTGCATGTCAGGTACTAGTAAGTACTAAATGAATACGTGCAGCAGAGTTCCTCGGCTGGTGCCCTGCTGCTGAATTTCCAGTACACTCGATGGTGACCCCGTGGGCCCTTCAGGGAGCTAGGCTGGGCCTGGGGTACTCAGTGTTAGTTGCCTTCAACTGTGGGTAGCTTCTTCCATTTATTCTAGAGTGCTTTACAAATATCATTTTATATGTGCTTATATGAAAAAGGTCGGAAAGAACTAATATAGAGTACAGAATTGGAGTCAGACTGAGTTCATGGTTAGTTCCACTGTATACACACTTCGCCAAATTACTTGGTATGTGTCCTCATCTATAGAATGTGGACAGTAATTATGTATACATCTGTGGATATATAGATATATCCCTGTATACATTTGATTGATGTAGTGAGGATTCGGTAAAGACTTAGCACAGATTCTCACATGTAGTAAGCGCTAGCTCTTCTTATTCTAGGACTTCCAAGGAAGGAGAAGTTAGCTTGATGCAGAGTAATCAGTAAAGTTTCCACTGGTAGAATAGAATCTGTGCTGCCTTATTAAGGCTACATGTAACCTAGACTGGAGAGGAAGGTTGGGGGAAAGAAGGGTACTGGGGACCAAATTCCAGCAGAGATGTTGGGCTGGACAAAAACTTCATTTGGGTTTTTCTGTAACATCTTATGGAAAAACCCAAACGAACTTTTTGGCCAACCCAATAGTTTGTTTCGGGAAACGTTCAAGGGATTTAGACTAATGGAGTGTATTTCAGGCCGTTCTTGGGAACTCTTAGGTTCCAGAGCAAAGAGGGCAGAAGTTTACAGGGGAGACTGAGGTGTTTGATTTCTGTCCCCACGTTAACAAGTGTATTTGTACCTTTGTTTACTTTTATATGTTTGGAGTCTGTATAACATTTTACTTAAAAGGAGGATTTTCCTACTTAAAAATGTTTACAAAATACTATCGTAGTTTATTTGTGTTGTAGAATTTAGGAAAGTAGGAGATGAGAGAGAAAAAGGAGAAAGAGGGAGATTAGTGCAAGAATAGAGTTGCTTTAAATGAACCTTGTTTTTAGTCAAGAGAAAGCCACTAGAGAGTGTTAAACAGGAGAGAATTGTTTTTTCAGAAGATAATCTGAAAGTGGTGTGCAATCTTGAGACAGGGAGAGACCAGGTTAGGTCTTCTTATGGAACAAAGTAGAGAAGGTGGGTTCAGGAAATGTTCAGGGAACAGTTCGCCAGACAGCCAGAGGGCCGTCGGCCTACAGGTAACCGGAAGGTGGTGGGGAGCTCTGTGAGCACAGGTCGTGGGCGGGGCTGACAGGTCTGGGATCAGAGTCTAGAGAAATGGGTCACGAGTTTGGTTTTATGTGTAAATTTGAATTGATGTCCAAGAAGAAATTCTTCTTGGTTGATTGGTTGGCTTATCTGTTCCTTTCTTCCTCTGTGATTCTTTATGGAACCCTCAGAGTGTGAAAGCTCTGTCCTGTGAGAGGAAATGTGGAGGAGATGTGGATTTGAGAGTCATTCAGACACAATTGGGAGAAAAGCCTTTTGCAGGTAAATGAACTGGCAGATGGAGAGTGTAGAGGAATATAGAGAGCAGAGGCTCAACTTTGAGGAATACCTGCCATTTGGGGTAGAAATGGAGGAGCCTGATGTGAGAACTGAATTACCAGAAACACTGGAGAGAAGGAGAGAATAGTCTGGAGTCCTGGCACTAAGGAAGAGGTGGCTTTCAGAAGTAAGATGTTCTTGCTGCTCTTAGTATAGACGGTGTTTTTAGGAAGTTACGTCTAAGAAAAGTACAGAACAGCAGACAGGTTTCCTAGTCTTAATGACAGATAAGGAAATAGAGGCAACAGAAATAGAGTGTCTAGAAGCCTAAGAAGTCAGGAAGACAAGAAATGGAACTGTTAGCTGTAACAGATGCCTGTGCGGAGCGAGGTTAACTTCACGTGGGGTGGGCATGAGCAGTGGGCTCCTGGAGATGCAGGAGGAGCTGGGGATGAGCGAGGAGTGAGACCTGAGGCAATGGGAAGGTCATTTGTGAACGTATATTTATAGTGTGATTATTATATAGTGTGAATCCCCTCCTTTGAGGCTCCCTGAGAACAGGGACTGTCTGTCCTTTCCCCCTACCCCGTGCACTCAGCATTTGGCTCAGTGCCTGGAAGGTTGTAGACAGTCAATAAAATGTGTTGAATGAAGGAACGAGATGTGTAAGGAGTTAAGTGAGGATATTTTTCCGAGACCTGCAGGTTTTATGAGAGATCTTAAGTTGATAAAGAAGTGTTGGAAGGAAGAAAGTGGAGCTGGGGAGGCTCGTGCCTACTGCCCATCTTTCCAGTTAAGGAAGTGGGAGATCACTTACCAGAAGGATCTGGTGCTGTCAGGGCTTGAGGAAAATTGAAGAAAGTGTAGAATAACACCTTCTGGACCTGTACAAGCAAAGGAGTTCACCTACGATAAATACAGAGATTGAAAAGCTGCAGAATGGGTCCAGTTTGACCGCTTACTTGAGTGCCTCACATTTGCCAGGAACCATAATTAATACTTTACACACATCCTCTTAAAACAATCCTAAGAGATGGGTGTTATCTATTATTTAGGTCTCGCTTACTGATGAGAAAACCGTGCTAGACCATAAATTTATATTGGCTAAGTCAGCACTGTTACATTGCTTTCTCTAGCAATCCTTGTGGCTGGCGAACGGAAGCAGACAGGGCAGAAGGTAACATTTATGCAGGTTTAGGAACTGGTAACACAGGCATGCTGTCACTAAGTCCTTTCCATGTTCCTTATTTCGTTTAATCTTACAACAACACTGTGAGATAAATACCCTCCGTTTATGGAGAGTTTAATGATTTTTATTCAGGCGGCAGAGGTGGTACTTGAGAAGACCTGAGTTAGAACCCAGGTCTGTTTTATTCCAGACCATGTGCTTTCCCCAGCACTCTCAGGAGGAACAGGCGTGTTGTGTAGAAGGTGGGTATGTCTGACCAGCCGTGTAAACCCAAGAGGGCACAGCTTAGAACAGAGGTTTACAGTTCTGTGTCTAATCACCAGAGCTGCAATCACATACATCATCATTAAAAAGGGGACAACAGTAACACTTACTAAAATGTCGCAAAGAAATAAGAATATGCATGAACTACTGTGTAATATATAAAATACTAAGACATTATTTAGTAATAATTTTTAAAAATTGATAAATGGGTTAGTCTATAATCATTCATATGTTTTCTCCATGTATTTGTAAGTTAACTTGTGGACACAAACTTTAGTTTAATTGGTTATGGTTTTGGCTTTTCTTTCAAAGAAAATTTTGTTTTGCTTGAATATTCACATTAGCTATATCCTAGGAAAGTAATTGGAATGTAATAAAAAGTAGTTTCTAGCAAAAGTAGTCTAATCTTTGTCACTATTGATCTTGAGTAGCAATTTAAAGGTACCCTTAGCAGTTACCAAGTCTCTAGAATGTATTTTTTAAAGTTTTATTTGATGAAATTTCTGTTATATTCTCTCTTCTCAGTATTTTAATGTATAATAAAGATGTATGCATGTTAAGGGTTTAACTCTTATCTCCATGCTTTCCATTGCATTTGGAATACAAATTCTAGATAACACAGTATAAGAATTAATATTTAAACATCGACTTGAACAGGTTGGACTTGCTTTCATGAATTGTCAAGAGGCTAGCTAGTCAAATGTTCAATTAAATTATGTATTGTGTTAAATCTATCATTAGAATAAAATGGGTGTTATTATCCTTTCCTCCCAACACTATTCTGGTGAAAAGTAGCTTTAGTAATAAACTGCTTTTGCTGTTCTACTCTAAATGCTTTCAATTCTTAAATTATGAAAGTGAGATAAAAGGTAGAAGACTTCAACTTTAATCATTCATTTATAACTGTTGTCTTCTCAGTGATACCTTATGGATTATGTTGTATTAAAATGACATTTTACCCAACATTTTAAAAGGTAGACTAAATTTTTGTTGTTAATATGTGCAGTGCTCTTAGGAAAAAATGACAATGAGAAGGTACTAATTTAAGGTTTCACAGAGTCTGTTCTGGTAGTAAATTGACTACAGATAAATTGGGTATGTGTAAACTCCAAAATGGGTCAGACTTCAGATGCTAGGGGATTTTTTTCTCCAGAAGTTTTATTAAAGTTAGGAATCTCGAGGGCTTGAAATGTGGAGAAGAATGTACACTTGGCTTTCTTCAACAACCCACTATGTCTTTATCACCCATCGTGTTCCTATAAATCTTTCTTGATTTATTTTTTTCTTGTTTTTGCTTAAAAAAAATTACTTGGCACCATCTTTCCAGTTAGTTTACTTCTTGGTAAAGTAGGATTTCATTTTATTTTAAAAATAACCAGATAGCTATATTGCCCCTTTAACAACATGCATTTCTCTTTATAGTGAGAGATTGTGAGTTCCCAGGGTTGTGGGGACCCAGAGGATGTTTGAGCTTTAATGGTGCAGTTGTTGTATGCAGCTCAGTGAGAAGAGTAGGAATCCTAACCAGGTAAGGAACAGAGGGATGTTTACTCAAGGAGAGGTCTGCATGGTCCATGTTTTGGACTGGCAAGAGTGCCATCTTTTAAGGGAAGCACCGGTTTAAGTGAGAATATAGGTTCAGAGAAGAATGAGGCATCGGATGCTCAGGTTAAAAAATCTGAATGGTGAGAGTGATGTTGATGAGGCCTCTAAGAAGTAGATTGCTTTTTGACTTAGGAGCCTTAGGATAATCTTGTCATTTTCTTTTGTACTATCCCAGATCTGCCCAAGCCAACCTGTGTTAAGACTGTTTTATTTTTCCATTTAACAAATATTTATTGTTATTCTGGGACCTACTTGTCCCAGAACCTCTTTTAGATTACCAGAGGTAACAGCAGTGAACAAAACAAGACAAAAATATCAACCCTCTGGAGTTTATCTTCTGGTGAGGGGAGATACAATAAACAAAGAAGTAAATTATGTATTAGTTGGTGATAAATGCTATGGAGAAAATTTTACAGGGAGAAGACAGGGAATGTAGTGTTTCTTTTTTTGTTTTCTTTGCACTCTGCGGCATGCGAGATCTTAGTTCCCTGACCAGGGATCGAACCCACACCCCCTGCATTGGA
Organism: Monodon monoceros; assembly: GCF_005190385.1. NCBI lineage: Eukaryota > Metazoa > Chordata > Mammalia > Artiodactyla > Monodontidae > Monodon > Monodon monoceros. Next base: position 44,419,806 of record NW_021703780.1, read on the forward strand.
AGTGCAGAGTCTTAACCCCGCAGAGAAGTCCCACAAGGAATAGAGTTTTGAATAGTAGTCAGGGAAGGTTTAAACAAAAGGTGACATTTTACCCACAACTTGAGTTTTGCATAAGAGCTCTGTGTTTGGCATGGTTATTTATGTCTTAGTGGGGTCTGAATGAGCAAACGTCAGTCCTCACCACTTTACAATGAAGAAAACTTGAGTCAAGGAAAACTGTCCACATTCACCCAGAAATCCAGACCCTGGATCTTAGAGCCTTGGCTGTGGTGATGTGGATCTCTGTGAGCTGAGCTGCAGTGCAGCCAGAGCCAACCAGAAAGTCAGGGCTTGAGGAAAGGCCAGCAGGAGACAATGGGGTGCCCTTAGGGACGGAGGCCTGGGTGAGCCTGGGAGAGGACCGTCACACACCCAGCCTGCAGTAAGATCAGCGCATCTTGAGTTTCAGCCAGGGAAGCAGTGCCACACCCTTTGTTTTGGAGGGTGATGGTTTAAAAGGAGGTACCAAGCTTCATGATCACTCTGGGACTGATTGGGGCAGACTCTCTTGCCCTCAGCCCTTTGATCCCAGTAACCTAGTAGGATGAGTAAGCAAGACTTCATCACACATAGCCTTGAGGATCCTGTGATTTAGTCAAGGTCCTAAACCTTGAGAGGGAGAAAGGTGATTTTCCTGCTAGAATCTCAAAAGAATTGCTGCCTATCTTTTTATCTCCACTGGAAATGTTGCAGGAAAGGGAACCCCTTCCAAGGCCTGAGGTGGGTTCTTGTCTAACACTCAGAAATGAATTGTCTGAGGAGACACACGTGCTGACAAAGCAAGAGATTATTGGGAAGGGGCACCTGGGCGGAGAGCAGCAGGGTAGGGGAACCCAGGAGAACTACTCTGCCACGTGACTCACAGTCTCAGGTTTTATGGTAATGGGGTTAGTTTCCGGGTTGTCTCTGGCCAGTCATCTTACTTGCCCATATTTTGTCTGACTCAGGGTCCTTGCTGGTGGCTCGTGCATCCCTCAGCCAAGATGGATTCTGGTGTGAGGGTTTCTGGGAAGTTAGCGATCTCCTCCCTCCTCTTTTTGGCCCCTCCTGAATTGTCCCAGTTACTTTTCCGTGGCAACACCATGTTCTTTATTGGGACATCCTGTTGTGAGACAACTCAGGCAGGTGGCTATCGTTGTGCCTGGCCAAGGCAGGTGGTTTCAGTCAGCAGTTCCCTATCAGAAAGATACCCCAAAGAGAAATGATTGTTGTCTACAGTATGGTCTGTGGGTTTGGGGCTAAATTAATTCTTTTAGCTACTGTATCCTTTCATTTTTCTTCACACCTTTGCACCTAAAAAGGCCTTTTATTGCAAACTTTTGTTTCTCTTTTTCCTTTGCATTGAATAAGACTGACTGTCCCTTACACTTTGCAGCTCTGCAGATAGATTGCAAAATGCCACCCACACCTCTGAATTTTCACATGGAACTCAAAAAAGTACATAGGAGTCGCTAGGCACTGAAGTCCTAGCCCTGCCCCTGGCAGGTTGGCACTATCATCACCATGCAAAGAATCTAGCGTTCTCTCTGCCCAGCTGTCTTTTTGGGCAGTTTTTAGTGAGAAGGTTTTTGTATAAATAAAACCTATTTCCCATAGTCTTTCAAAGTAAAAGCCACGATGAAAGTTCATCTCAGATACTTTCCTTCTAATATTAAAAGCCTTGCAAATAAATTGTACTTTATCCTAGTAGATTTACTTAGTGCAGTGGGGTGGAAAACAAAACACTGGTCAGAAAGAGTAAACATTTACGAAACAACAAACCATCATCATTAGCTGGTAGTGGTGAGTAGTGTTGTTCAGTTAATGCGTGTGTCAAGGTAAAGCCAGATTGGTAAAACTGACATTTCACTAGGAATGTGTGGATTAGACATTTTTATTTGTATAAATATGGTAATTTAGATATAATGACAATACTTTTAAACCCCCTTAAAGATGAGTTATGCTTTCCACTTCGATTTTTTAGATTTTATCATCACTGTGATGTTTCTTTACTGACAGGGGAGAAAATGTATGTTGATAAATTCTACAATTATGCTTTTATTTCTACCTTCAGTTTTAAACCATTTAAAAATTCCCCTGGAAAATATGTATTTAGAAAAACATAAATCTAGGACATGGTCATTTTATCAGCGTATTTGAATATAATATTCGCTAACAAAAATGATTTCATTCAAGGTAATTAAAGAAGCAATCATAAAATATTTCTCTTGCTTTTCCAGGATTTGTCCCATTCTTTCTGTCTTTACAGGTGGGCATGGTTTCTCTTTTTTCCTAATGTTACCTGTGCTTTGCTTGCCCTTTCCTCTTGCTTCCTGGTGTGCCTAGTGTTAACTCACTGTGAACACCTTGACTCTCCTCCTTGCTTTGAGGTCTGGGTGTCCTCATTCTTTAGTGATAATATTACTACAGAAACACTTTAGCTTAATCCCTGGAATTTCGAGGATGTCATAACACAGCTACTTCCTGTCCTCTCTTCCTGCTTCTTTATCCCTTTCAGAGTGTTGCCTTGGCCGTATATAAATTCAGGCAGATATTTCTGCAGTTTCTAAATTCTTACTGCAGAGACTTAGAGCAAAAATGATTTCCAAAAAGTACCTTCTCTAAGGCATTCTCCATCTCTTACTGTTGTTTTCCAATTTATAGGCCTTTAGGACTAGTACAAAAAAAATCTGTCTTAATAATGAGCTCTTTCTGATAAGTCAACTCTTTTAAACATTATTTTAACATAATTTTATGGTGAATATTATCTGCTGCAGTTTTATGTATTTTAATTATTAACTTATTGATTGCACCTTGAGGCCTTTTACACAAAGGATGCAATTTGAATAAGGCTGTGGTAAGCTTTTAATCTCTGTTTACAACTGTATTATGTTTCATTTCAGCCAGTAATGAGAACTCCTTCTAGTGGAGTCCATGGCACGATGATTTACATGTAAATATTGTTTTAAAAGCTATACTTTTGTTAAATTTAGGTGTTCACATTCAAGGCCATTCATAAAACTTTATATGATTTTTTAAAAGATAATTTAAATCTGCCTGTAGGATGGATAAGTTTACTGCCTAGAGAAAAGGGAGAGATTGTACTTTCGGATGAGGGAGAGAATTCTGAATAATCAATGGCAGCTAGATGGAATTAATTTCAGTACCACTGGGGATGAATTAGATTTCGTTTAAGCCACTGTTGGTTGGAGCCAAAAAATCATTCCTATTGATCATCTGAAGCCCAGTTCCTGTGTTAGCCTTTTCCTAAATATCTGAGCCAGCAGTGACTACCCCCCTCAATACCCCTCTAAATGTCAACTAGATTTTAAGTGTCTAAGTAGTAGAAACCTTATCTTAAAGTTTTTATCCTCTTCCCACCCTCATGGCAGGGAGAGAAAGCTGTATATGTAGTCTTTCCTCACTATGTATTCATTAGTTGAAAATGGTCTTAGTAGATCAAGCTATTAGTTTTCCTCATTACATGTTCCCGGATGTGTTACTTTTTTTTTTCCCCCTCTCCCTTCATATTTGAATTTAGCTGTAGTAATAAAGACCTGCTTTCCATTTAAAAGGTATAATTAATCAGGAACAAGTTATCATTGTTTCAGGGAACCCCTCCAGCCAGATGACTTGCTCTTCTCACTGTTGCTTATAAGGTGGCTTTTCCTTAGACAAGTGGACCCTGAGTGCCAGAGTGAGTGGCTTGTGGTGTTTTCTCTTTATAAAGAGAAACCAAACCCTAAAGGAGAACATTTGCTGTACTGTTTGTATATCGACAATGAAGGAGAAAAACAGCTATCAACAAGAGATATAGAGGCATATGAAGTAAAAAAAAAAAAGTTATTCTTTTCCTTAGAAATATTTACTATTTCAAACGGCTCTTAGAAAAGTTGACTGATTTAGAGTGAACTTGCTACCCACTGGCATGGATAAGCCATTTGGAAGTAATTTGTTAAAATAGCGAATGCTAGCATTTGTTGAGTCCTGCAGTGTGCCTGGCACTTTATGAAAATATTCTTATTTAGTCTTCAGGAATTCATATGAAGTGGGCATTATTATTATCTGAATTTTGCAAAGAGCCCCCTGAAGCTTGATGAGTTTCCTAGTAAGTGAAAGGTCCACGGTTTATGGGATCTTTCTGTCTGCTGGATAGGCCATACCACAAACACTAGATCTGCATTGATGGAATTGTCCTCTTCCTTTAGAAAGATGAAAAAGAAAGGCAGAATATTGAAAGAAACAGAGGAATAGGCATTTCTGAACACCAGGTAGCTTAATTACTGAGCCCTAAATTTAGCAGAGGGGTGAAGAAAATCCCATGATCCTCATTTTTGGAAAGAAGTCTAATTTTTTTAGACTAGAAGAGCTTACATATTCATAGTATTTAAACTCTGTATATACCAATGCTTTAAGGACTGTGAGGGAAAAAATATGTATAAGACGTGACTCATGGCCTCAAGGAATAGTCTGTACCAGACTGATAGAACTTTTATCTTATTATAATACAACTATTGAATTACCTTCTAATTAGTTATAAGCTTTTTGAGGGGTGGAGGCCATGGTTTGTTTTTTTTTCTGGTTTAAATTTGAGTAACATTTATTGGATACTTGGAAATCTTTCACATACCTTAATAAATGAAACACTAGCCTCTTGAACAGAGTAGTTCAGCTTGTTTCAAAGGCAGTATGGTCTGATAGGGACAGTGTAGACTTTGGAATCAGACCAGAGCTCAGGCCCCATCTGCTGATTATTAGCTGTGTCACTTTGATAAGTCAGCGTCTCCAAACTTAAGTTTTCTTGCCCCTCAAATAAGGATCGTAATGGAATTAAATGATAATACTCTTAGTGAACCGCTTATTATTAGTGTCTAATGTATAGAAGATAATCAATAAAATGTCCTCCCTTTAGTGCTTATTTAATATGAGGTAGGAAGTGATAAGTACAACGTGAGGGCAAGCTCAAGAGTGAGATGTTGCACCCACCCAGGGCACTCAGAGAGGGCTCCATGGGGAAACTGATATTTGAATTGAACCAACCTTGAAAGGTGATGGGATTTGTACACGTAGCATTGGGACACATGAGTGTTTCATGACTCATGAAATATCTATATAAAGGCTGTTGGTAACATAATGGAGGATCCTTTACACCATGGTTTGGCTAAAGACACAGATCCACTCCTCCAGTGGATGAGCCTTACACTGAACCTTGTAAAAGCTGAGTGCCTGTTGTTAGGTCTCAGTGATGGTATTCTTGCTGGATGAGGAGAAGTACCAGGCTGGCTTCACTGCTGTCTGGTGGTCTTAATCCAGGAAGAGAGGTTAGAAAATCTAAGTGAGTGGTTGCTTTATATGTGTGTTTGGATTTTCCTCCAGAATGTCAGGTGTCCAAAGAAAGCTGGCAGTGAGTGCTGAGATGAGATCTGTGCAGAGTTCAGTTTTCTAACGAGCGCCAAAAGGCTAACTTCTAGGTAGTCACTTAAGATACCTTTTAGGCCTTGACATGATCCACAGGTGGTTTAGATCAGTGCCTCTCAGATTTTTCACGTTTGTCACACATATTTGGATATTTGAATTTGGGTGGCACACGTCAAGGATTTGGGTTGACCCCTTCCTTGGCCTTGCCCATACATCTTACTTGCAGCAAGTTGTGCCTTCCTCAAAATCGTATCTGAGGACCTGCTAGGCTCAGGGTCCCACCTGATTGATGTCACAATAGCCATCTTTCTTCAGTTGCGGCAAAGATGAATTTACCCTTTGATCAGAATTTAAAGAACTGGTTCAGAAGAGTTCATGGGATACTTGATGGGCTCGATCCTGGACAACATAGATGCCATAGACATTCAGCATCTCCAAGGCAGTATTACTCGTTTTCAATAGTTTAGTGCCCTGGGACACAGCATAGTTTTATTTTATTTTTTTTAAATGTATACTGAATCCCTAGATAAACTCATCCCTTTTTTAAGGCTTCTAATGTATCTCTCCAGCCTAGTCTATTGCCTGAGCTCTAGACCCTGATAGCCAAGTGCCTACTTAGGATCTACATTCTAGATCATACGAACTTGATAATATTTAAAGCATCTCAAATTTGAAGTCTCCAAAAGTGAGCCCCTGGTCCACCAGCCTGCCCCAGATCTACTCCTCCTACAACCTTTTCCATCTCAGATAATGGCAGTTCCATTCTTTAAGTTGCTCAGATCAGAAACCTTGATGTACGGTCTTTGACTCTTTCTCTCGTACCTACCCTCTCAGCAAATCCTTTCGGTTCAGCCTGAAGTACATCACTTCTTACCACCCCTGCCGCCAAACGCTGGTCCACGCCATCACCATCTCTCACTTGGATTATCGCAGCAGCTTCCTAATTGCTTTTCCAGCTCTTGTCTCAGAAGATTTGATCATTGTCAATAGAGCAGGGGAAGAAGGGCCACTGTTTAGGCCAGTATTTTCTCTAAAAGCAATTTAAAATTCCTTCAAGCCCTTGGACAAAAGTTCTCTGAATACCCCGTAGAGTTTCATGCCCCAGATTTTGAAAGGAGTGATTTTTCCCCCTGTGTATTGTTGACCATAATATAAGAGTTGCTCAGTATGGCTCCTGTGAGTGTCTGACTTGGAATTGACCAGTCTCTTGATTGACTGTTGCCCTATATACCTTAGATATATTACTAATCTTAAAGTAATGTAAATGTTATAAACTACACTCACTACCGAAAGTATACTGAACATAATCTCATATTCTTTTTTAATGATTTAGAATGAACTTCAGGATTTGGACCTGCTGCAGGCTGGTCGTTAGGAACATCAGTTACCACTGTGCAGTAAAGAAAGTGCTGGTTAGGAGAGATTTCCAGTTAAGTGTCAGAAAAAGCAGCTCTCTCTAATATTAAAAATAGTTTATTAAATTTTTCTGGTTATTTTTTTCCTCTGAAATTTGGAACATAAGGTCATCTATGGTATGATGGTAGTGTATTTTGTTGTGGACTTGCCAGCATTGATGGTTGACTGGTGGATTTTATATATCACTTAAAAAAGGAAAGTTCAGTAATTGACTTGTGCAGGTATTTTATTTGACTTGTATATGCCTTAACTTCTTTATTTTATATTTATTTCCCGACCGTGTAGCCCTGAGGCCCTTTCTGGTTTAGTGGCAAAGTAAATGAGAATGTCTTTGGGACATAATTATGTAGATTTAAAGGAGCAATGTCCTTTTAATTATGCCCTTTAGCTAGTGCACTTGCATATTAAACCCATTCATGTCTCAGTATATTTCCCTCTGAAACGTTGCTTTTCTCAGGCCTTAAATTACTAATCAACTCATGGGTGTACCTGAAGGTTATGTAAGCTGAGTTGAAGACTGCCAAAGAATGTGTTTAAACTATTAATCCAAAATATACAGATGTTTATAGTTAGAAAAAATGGCCTGTGGGTGTATAGTGTTCTTTGCTGGATTCATGAAGAGAAATTCCAGCATTGTGTGTGTCTAGGAGTTTCCTCCTTCCTTCCCTCCCTAAATAAAAAACACCCTTTGATTGTAATGAGTGCAAACATGTAATATATTGTTTCCCCTGGATAATTTTATTAAACCCAGTGAACTTGAAGTAACATAATCATAATTTTTCTTTAAGTTAAAAAGTTTTTTTACATCGTTGCTTTTTTGGCTTGTTTACTATCATTATAAGCTTCTAGATTTAGCAGAAAAGTAACTATCTTGAAGATATGAAATGACTTATTCATTTATAGGACAAAAGTGTGAAGCTACCTGAACCCTACTTTGTGGGCAGTTTTGTTTTTATTTCTGAGACGCTAAAATAGGGAAAATCCTTGGTAAATCTTAAGGAGAAAAGTTCTAAAAATCTTTTGAGGCTAAATTTCCTCTCAAATAGTGAAATGATAGAATTCAGAACAGGAGTATGTAAACTTTGTTTATAGGGAGAGATAGTAAATATTTTTGGCTTTGTGGACCATGTTCGTTGCACTTCTTCTGATGTATGCAGCCTGCAAGCACCCACAAACAATATCTGAATAAATGGATAAGATGATGTCATTATGACAAAAACAGGCAGTTGTCTGGATCTGGCCTGTGGGCCAGATATAGTTTCAGACACCTGATTTAGAACATGGATTCTTTAAGTTTTCCTCTTTATTCAGTTTTCAAACTGTCGTTCATCAAATACCTGATACATGTTTTAGCTGCTTTTATATACTTTTAATCAATGATTATCACAGTAACTTAAGAAACAGGTGGAGAAAATACTTCTTAAAACTTTTACATTATGAAAAATTTCAAACATGTACAAACACAAATCCACATATACTAGTTTGCAACCAGTGACTCTGGGACCAGGAAGTAGAGAGGAGGCTGTGGCCAGAGCTGGATTGGGTCTGGCCTGGTTCAAACTCCGCTCCAACCTGACAGGGAATACCAGCCGGTTTGGGGTCTCTGCCTGTGCCTCTAAGTCCCAATGGGACTTTTCCCCCCAAGGTTACTAATTAAAGATAAAATTTTTAAATAAATAATTTCTTGATGTGTCTTGAAAAAGATACGTCAAACAATTATTAGTTTTTGTATATTTCATTTATTTATCGCTTTTTATTCTTTACATTTTCTCTGAAGTGTTTTAAGGCAAGTTTTAGACTATGTCATGTGATGCCTACATAGTACTTTAATATGTAGAAAACATTTTCTTACATAATTGTCATACCATTATCTTACCACTTGGAAAAATTAATAATAATGTTTTGATAACATCTGATATCTAGGCCATGTTGAAATTTCCCCGATTGCCTAAAAATATACATATATATTTAACACCTTATTTCTTTGAACTAAGATCTACATATGTTACATTTGGCTGTTGTCCCATAAATCTCTTTTAGTGATCTGTTATTTACCTCCCCCTTTTTTTCTTTTTTTCTCTTTTTGCTTGTTTTATCAGGCTATAACTTACTGAAGAAATGAAGCAGTTATATAGAATTTCACATTCTGGATTTATTTGTTTGCTTCCTATGGTATTATTTAATTTGTTATTATTTCTCCTGTAAATTGAGTCAGCTGTAGACTTTTCTAAATTCAGATTCAACCTTTTGGCAAGAATCCTTCATAAGAGGTACTTTGTTTTTCATATTGTGTCCCATTAGGAGGCACATTGATAGCCTGAACTTTCCACTGTAAAGTTCCCCTTAACTTTTCATCTAATGGTTTTATCCATTGAATATCCATTGATTTCCCAAATCAGTTATCTTATTTTCATTTCTACATTTATTAGCTAGAATTCTTTAAAGAATGTTCCCACACTATCTTGGTATTTATTTCATAAGGAAGGCAGTATTTTTGAACCTCAGTTTCAAGTTTGGCATTGAATCTCAAAAAGGTTAAATGAACTGCCTCAAGTCACTAACCTACTAACCTAAGTAGCTCAGAATCAAACTGAAGTTTTTGATAGCCGTTCTGGTTGCCTCAGATACACATGAGTGGGAACCAGTGGACCAACATTGTACAAGTTCTTCTTGGTTCAGAAGTTAAAGAGTGAGAAATAGAGTGATTTGGGATAATTTCTCTTTACTCTCTCTGTCCTCCCCTCCGCCCCAAATAAATTCAGAAAAGAGTAGGTAGTTTTATCTGATAAACTGCAGAGATAGTTTTCCAGAGCAGTCGAGTGCTTGGAAATCAAATTACTTGGATTCCTATTCCTGCTCTACCTTTTAGCAGCTGTAATCTGACTTTTGGCAGCTTACCCTTTCCAGGCTCAGTTTCCTTGTCTGTAAATGAGGATCCTAACAGTATCTGCCTTTAAAGGGTTGCTGTAAGGATTAAATGAAGTTGATACAAGGAAAGGGCTTAGAGCAGTGGCTTGCATATAATAAGCACTCAGTACCGTTTAGCTTCTCAGAAATAAAACTGTCCCACAGTTAACATTTTTAATTCTGCTGGCCATCCAAACCAAACATTCGAAAAATGTAGTAATCGTTAGGTAAATAATATGATGTTGTGCTGTTGATGCTTAAAAGTGATGGTAGGTGAGAATTGAGGTGGTCTTATTTTGCAGACCTAAGAATAGCATGAACCTGAGGAGTGGCAACTGTGGCTGCCCCATTTCTATGATAGCTGTAATTGTAGAGAATCATGGTTTTACAGCTTTAGTTACACACATAGGATTATTAAATTAATTTGTGGATAGTGATTGAAGAGATGTGTGTTACCTGCATGTTCTGCATTTTAGACATTTTATTTTTAATTAATTTACTTATTTTAATAAATTTATTTATTTATTTATTTTTGGCGGCATTGGGTCTTCGTTGCTGCACGCAGGCTTTCTCTAGTCGTGGCGAGCGGGGGCTACTCTTCACTGCAGTGCACGGTCTTCTCATTGCAGTGGCTTCTCGTTGCAGAGCATGGACTCTAGGCACGCGGGCTTCAGTAGTTGTGGCACGCGGGCTCAGTAGTTGTGGCTCACGGACTCTAGAGCACAGGCTCAGTAGTTGTGGCACACAGGCTTAGTTGCTCCGTGGCATGTGGGATCTTCCCGGACCAGGGCTCGAACCTGTGCCCCCTGCATTGGCAGGAGGATTCTTAACCAATGCACCACCAGGGAAGTCCCCTAGATATTTTATGATTGAATTTCTCAATGTGAAGAATGTTTCTTTTTGGAGTCTAAAGCTTTTCTCTGAGCACAGTAGGAAAAGGTGTCATGTCATATGTTCAACAGGATTAAAATATTGTACAACATGTGGAAAAAGCAAAATGCACTCTGCCCCTCACCTTTCAATTACCTACATTTCTACTTGCTAGAGTTATAGATAGTATCACTATATTTAAGTTGTGTTTATAATCATGTCTTAGTTGTATTGGGAGTATTTTTAAAGACCAATTTTAAAAGATTCTTTTAGCAGAGTATTGTAAACCATTTTATAAAGCAACAGAAATCATAATTCTATATTTCAAGACGTAGTGCAGTGAAATCTGCTTTAACTTTATCATTTTGTATTATTTTCTTATGGTTGACATTTTAAGACTGGACTGAAGGTATGTGTATGCATTTGATTTGATCGTAGACTATTCTTTTTTGTTCACAGCCATTTCTTCTCTGATTTGTTGTACAGTATTATGAAAGGTTTTTCCCTGTTTGTTTCTTGAGTTGTCAAGTACCTTTTGAGCCATATTCAAAAGGACAGTTATGGCATAGATATGTGTTTTACCTCATTTAAAATTTTTCTGAGTATTTGAAAGTGTGTTCTGTTTGGCCATGTGAATCAGAATTGGTGCAGTGGTCCAATTTTCTAGATGTATAGTAGGCAGATTTTTTTGTCCATGACCAATAATGTGATTTGTTATGGTGTGACCCAAATGCAGTGAGTAGCTTGGTTTGGTTACTGTAAAGTTCCAGCTGTTTTTATCAGTCTCCCCTCATTATGTGAGATTGCATCACCCAGCCTGAAGTAGGAAGAGGCAGCATGCACAGAGCTGCAGGTTTGCAGGCCTGTGTTAACATTTCCATGAAAGAAAACACTATTTATTCCCTAAGCCAGCTTTTCAGTATTATTTGTTTACTACATGCCCCAGAATTTCTGTTTTTGGGAATGGAACGCCATTATAGAAAGTTCTGATTGAATAGAATACCATTAGGCACAGTAATCATAGCTTTTTAATTTTAACAGTTTTGATTTTCAAATAAAGGAAAATGTATATAAATTTCTATTCTTACAGAGCTATTAAGGGAATAATAAAAATGATCGGCAAGTATGTGAGTAAATGTGCAGATCAGCGAGCTCTCAGTCTCCAAGGGGCTGCGCCAGCCCAGGGCTTCTGATGCAGACACACCTCTCTCCAATTTCTGGCAGGGCCAGAGTGTCCAAAGGAACACTGGATCTGAGGGCTAAAGGTCAAAGAACAGCCCCTGGCCTCTGCCTACGGAGCTCTGCACCTCTACTTTCTCTTCTACAAAAAGAAGGAAATAATACCTGCTTTTTTTCTGTGAAAATCAAAGGTTAATAAGTAAGTTTCTTGAAGTGAGGATTCTCAAGTACAGATTGTTAGAGCATCGGAGATGGGCTGTACCGGTTGTGAAGGAGGGTGATGATGCTTGTCTGGGTCTGTTACGGTTTGACTTGGTTCATTTTATGATCTTGGTCAAGAGGAGCAGCCTTCCCCGAGGCCTGTCCTGTGCCCTCATCTCTGTGTGGGGACAGTAATCCCTAGTTTGCGTTGGTTCTGGTGAGGAGCAGTGATAGTGTCTGCCAGGTGCCCAACACGTGGCCAGGCACACTTAGGTGCTCTGTGCGAGGTCACTGCTGTTTTCGTTTGCTTTAAAAGATCGTCATTTCGTGCGTATTACTGTGAAAGGAACTGAATCCTTTTGGTAGAAGGAGGAAGTTGTAAATATTAACTAGCATGTGCCACTTGCGGAGAGTGTCAGTTTCTAGTAATTTCATTTTTTAAGTTAATAATATTAATTAAAAGTCAGTGTTGGAAAATTAAGTGAACAATATTGACTTTTCTTGAAAGCAAAACATTGATAATGAAAATAAGTAAGGAAGTTCGAAGCTTCCATTTCATTTATACTTAAGATCTTTCCTTTCATATACTGTGTTCATTACTTAGGCATTTAAAAAAATTAGAATTTGAACATAAAGTTGTGGAAGTAAAAGTATAATTAAATGAGAAATACTTGTATGTTAAAGTTCAGTTTCTGCTTGTGAATTCTAAGGTGAATTCATAGCCTCCCGCTTTCCTTTCATTCTCACTCTTGGCTTCGGTTAGCTCTGTGAGCTATCCTTGCCCATTGTTTTCTCGTGGACGTGGACATGAATGGCGTGTGCACAAGAAACCACCTTTTTAATTCATTAATTCATCATGGCAGCTGCCCAGCCTTGGCAGCATCTTTAAGAAAGGTAATAGAAACGCTTGTCTAGGAAAATGCGAGGAACCAAAGTTAACTCATGTGAAGGATAAGCCTTTTAAAATTCTGTTTTATGTAGGTTTATAGTACAAGCCAGATGCCTTTCTTTTAGCTTTTTGGTTTCATACCTTATCAGTATTGTGGAGTGGAAAATGATTTCTTACCATTTCTTTTGTGATCATTTAACAAATGTCTTCAATTTCCTTCTAGAATCCATGAACTTGATTGTGTTTTCCCACTCACTGTCAGTAATCTTGTCCATCACAATTCTCAGATTATAATCTGAGGACTTTCTCTTGGTACCTATAAACAGCATTGTTTAACATTCAGATAATTTTTCTGATTGTAAGTGTTGTAAAATACTTGGGTATTTAACATTGAAAGGATTAATTGCTTTCTGGGGATTTTAATGAAAAGGTATTAAGTGGCTTTCCAGGATGTCCTAGATAAACTAAGGATTCTCGTCAGCCTTTTGTCTATAAAACTGAAGTTTAGTTAGGCGGAAAATAAACCATGCCATTCAACATATTTTCTATAATTGACTTAATTTCATTATTGGAAGTAAAGCATTGGGATTTTTGTTCAAAAAATAAAATATCTTGTCCTACATGATAATAAGGAGCTAGGGATGCCACTATGACCATTTCATATTCTGTAATTCACAGCAGCCACTTGTTATATGCTCAAAATGTCAAATCTCATGACAGTTTTTGAAGAATGTTGTAAAAATGTTGTGTTTCTGTTAGTAAAGTTGATTTAACTTTTTACTTACATAAAGTAGATCTAATCTTATAACTAAACATAACTTTTGGTATAGTTATTCATGCTATGTCTGATGTATGAACAGTATGATCTAAAAGAATAATTGACTGTGATGTCTACTTTTCAATCTAGGAAAATAGGAGGAAAAATTGTACTTTGAAAATATTGTTATATGCTGGTTAATTTTTTTTAATTGAAATATAGTGATGTACAATATTATTTAAGCTACAGGTGTACAACATAATGATTTACAATTTTTAAAGTTTATAGTCCATTTATAGTTATAAAATATTGGCTGTATTCCCTGTGTTGTACAGTATATCCTTGTAGCATATTTGTTTCATACATAATAGTTTGTACCTCTTAATCCCCTACCCCTATCTTGCCCTCCCCCTTCCCTCTCCCCACTGGTAACCCACTGGTTTGTTCTCTATATCTGTGAGCCTTTTTCTTTTATTCACTAGTTTGTTTTATGTTTTAGATTCCACATATACGTGATTATCATATGTACTTGTTACATTTTATATTTCAGATTTGAAACACATTAATTTGATTAAAAACAAAAAAAAACTTTCAGAGCAAGTGCTTTAGAGTTAGTCAGACCTGAATTTAGATCTGAGTTCCACTACTGACCAGCTGTGCAGGCTTTGTGAAGTAGGTTGCTTTATTTCTCTAAACCTCAGTCCCTTATCTATAAAATGGGACTGAAGCCTTTTTCTAAGTGTTGTTGGGACTCAGGCAAAATAAAATATGTAAAAAAGTACCTAGAATGGAGCAAGCACTCAATAAAGGATGGCTGTACTGTGGTTAGAAAGTAACTTTTCTTTGCCAGAAAGTAGAACACAAATGTTGGAATATGAATTCAAGATTATTGTTGAATTTGAGCTTTGGACACTGTTTCACAAGTGATGAGAAGATATAGTTCACACTGGTTGTCAATTTTTAGTGAGAGACCTCAAAGTGCATAAAGTTTCTTAATCTTCAGGTTGTAAAGCTGAAGAGCATTTTTTTTTTATTGAAACTACCATCAAACTGGCATCATTTCTATAATTTTTTTGCCCCCAAGATATTCACATTAACAATTTATGCATAGAATTTCATTGGAAAAGAAAATCTATTTGATCTACATAATGATAAAACAATAAAGAATGCCAGTGTTCCTCTAGTCGCTTGTATTGAGGTATCAAAAACCCAAATCAAGGGGCTTCCCTGGTGGCGCAGTGGTTGAGAGTCCGCCTGCCGATGCAGGGGACACGGGTTCGTGCCCCAGTACGGGAGGATCCCGCATGCCGTGGAGCGGCTGGGTTCATGAGCCATGGCCGCTGAGCCTGCGCGTCCGGAGCCTGTGCTCTGCAATGGGAGAGGCCACAACAGTGAGAGGCCCGCATACCACACACACACAAAAAAAACCCAAATCAAAAATACATGAAAAGCATTTTCTTATTTTTTTTAAACTTTCAGTTACTTCCCTTTAGCGAATACCTGTCATCTCTGTCAGAAGATTTTGCACAAACTTAGAATTTTATTGCGTTATTGAGTTTTAAAATGGCAACATTGGAAATGACATATTTTCTTTAAATTATTATAAAGCAAGTGTTCCTATGTATCAGTTAGGTGATGAATAAGAGTTATGGATTTTTCTTCCCCCTATGATCTTTCTACACTGACTCTTATTAGAGCAAACAGCAGTGAATACATTCTTAAGTATGAAATACAATGAAAGTGAGGCTCACAAAACCAAAATTTGTTTGTGAGCTACCCAGCAGATTGGCAAATTACAGTTGTTATTAACCAGGTTCATAGTTTCCAAAGACTTAAAATCATAACCTACCTCCTAAGGGGATGAGTGGAAATGCACAATGCAGGTCACCTCCTTGAGTTACCAGAACAGCGCCCTCCTGACTTCCTGTGTTGTCTGTGTGTGTGACCTCCAGCCACCCCTGGTCCTGCTGTGAGTGTTAAATTCTTAACGTCTGTCACACTCTGTATTTGTTGAAATGTTTCTCTCTGTTTGTCTTATTATGAATATTTTGCATCTCTAACTAGAATTTTAAAACCCTTGATTTTCTTTTAAACTATGCTTTTATTTTCTGCCTTCTTTCTCCAGTGTCCAGCATAGCACTCTGCAGTCTATTTCTTTAAGGAAAAACATTTAATTAATGAACAAGATGCTGTCAGTGTAGTATAGTAAAAAGAGAAGAAAAGACAGATTAAAGCTTCTTTTTATTTTGCTTTTTTCAATCCCCAGTTGAATGGCCTGGTGTTGAGCAGCAGCCAAAACCGTGGAGTTTGAGATTACTTGTTTCAATATTGAATGAAGGCTTAGCTGAGAGAGAAGAGATGGGTTTTAGTGCATTTTCTTTCCCTTAGTGGAATTCAGGTGACTTTCCTTTGTACATTGTGTCACCACAATTTAGGAGCTAAACAGCTTGTGCTTGTTGGTCAGGTGGCTTGATTCTGCAGCTTTTCGGGGCATGATGTTTTCATAATAGAAGGGAAGGGTAGATAATCATCCTCTGAGCCTTTAAGGAATTCAGACAGTTCATTACACACTTATATGCTATTTTATGTGCATACCTATGGAATTTAATTTGTAATTTCTGAAGACCCTCAATGTCAAGGGTAGTGGGCATAAGGTAGAGAGATTTAAAGAAATAGAAGTCCCTGCCATCACAATTCACTGTTTGGATTGGATGTTATACAGCTGAGGAAGAGAAACCCAAACCACATGAGGAGTACATTCATTGCCCTAACACAGGGCAGCGAGTGTTGTGAAATGTGGATCATTTAGTATTAGAAGGCAAAACACGTTCTTCAGCGTTTATAGAAATCAGCTGATGCTGCAGCTGCTTGGTGAAAAGGTTCTCATGATCTGCTACTATTTAAGTTTCGAAAGTGATACTGTGCTTTTATTTCTTTAGAAACAAATTAAGTGCACCCGCTTGATTTGGGGATTATTCCTTTCAACAAATTACTCCTTAAAGCCACACATCAAAATATTATTATTCCTGTAATTTTACATGTGTTGTGCTTCTCATTACTGTTCTGCTCATTTGTGTGCTGTATAGAATACCAGAGGCAGCTTTCAGATTTAAAAAAAAATTAATCTACATAGTAAATAGCCAGTAGACTTGGGCTTCTAAATGTTGTCATGTCAGAGTATCATGCTGAGATTTTCACAGCTATCCACAGCTTTATTTTTTGTTATTACCTTGTCAGTAGATCATCAAGTTTGAATTAATGTTTACCAGGAGTTCTTATTTCTGGAACTGCTTTTCTTTGTAAAACAGAAATGGAAAATGATAATTTCTAGTAAATGCTGAATTTATGATATGAGAAACTGAAAAAGATAGCTACTCAAGAAATTTTTTGTAGCAATATGGTAATTTAAGGCATTATTCATATATATGTATTTTAAAGGTCATATTTATGTGTGCGTGTGTAAGAGAGGTGTTTCACATGATAATCTACATCTACCTAGGTAACTATGCAGGCAAGATTATAAGCGATGGGATTTTTTTCCCAGAAGTTTCTAAATGTGACATAGCATAGAAACAGTTAAAGGGGGAGAATCCCTTAATGTCATTAACTACTTTAGGAGCATAACTATACATATCTAGTATTTCTATATAGTTGGTGATAGAGGCAGGTTGTAATGAATTGAGCACAGAAGTGAATTTGGGGACTTTGAGCTTATTTCTCTACTCTTTTGCTATGGTTTGGAGAAATAATCCATCTGTCACTCAGTTATTTTCCTATAAAGTGGTGATTATAGTATTCAGAAAGGTATTGTAAATGTATTCAAAGTCAAGTGCTTGTATAATTTACAAGTGGTCTTTAACTTTCTAGTAATTACTTACAGGAAATATCAGGAAAAGGTAATTACTGGCATCATCATCACTAACAATAAATGTTTCTTTAGTGCCTATAATGCACTAGGTGTGAACAGGGAGCCCAAGACCCCAGAGGTCTTTGAGGAACAAGGACCACCCTCGGCACCTCCACTCTGCTGCTGCCATTCTTTTTCTAGCTCATGCCCAGAAGACAGATGGAAATGAAAAATTATATTATCATCTGTTTGATAAGTATTAGATGGAACCATATTAAGTTGCCATTTACATAGAACAAACATATGTAATGTCATAGCAATTGCATTTGGTCCCACTTAGTATTTACAGGGCCTCTGGCATTTGCCAGGTGTTGTGGGAGCTGAAGGCACGGAAGTTAGCAAAGTGGACACCATTCCTGCCTTCGTGGAGTTGACATTCTAATGGGTTCTCCAGCCAGACCTATCTTTATCTAGGATATCTAACTGCCTTCACTACGCCTCCACTCAGATGCCAAATAGGTGAATAAACAGTACACCTAGATATTATGTGGTCTGCCCTGTAGATAGAAATCACAGCCAGAAGGATCATGGATCTGTGACCTAGCTCAAGATTCTCTCTCTCTCTCTCTTTCTCTGTTAAGATAATAGAGCCAATAAATAAGACAGTAATTTCTATAGCACCAAATGGTGATTTTTTTATGTGTTGAATTTTGAAATGTACCCAGTCATGAGAATGGAGCCTGGTAGGCCACTAAACACAACTGTGATGTGTTTGCTCTAATACATTGGGCCAGGCTGTTCTGTGTCCCTCACTCTACATGGTGAGTGGCTGAGATGTGTTAGGATTCAGTGAACGTGCTCCTGATCGGGATCAACAGAGCTAGGTTGTGGTTTCAGGTTTGCAGTTGGGGAACTCAGATATCCATCAGGAAATGCCATACGTTAACTGTTCTTACATACTTCAGTGATGTGGTGAAAATAAATGACATAATAATCACTGAGTGGTTTGAAAATTCACTGTTTAAAAGAGGTGAGAATTGCATATAAAATATGGATAATAGCCATTTTCATATTCATAGTTTAATGTAATCTGTGTGCCTTTTGATTTTGTTTTTCTTGATTAAGCTACTACAGACTTCAAAATCTTATTTTGAGCAAAACCCAAAACACTTTGTGTTGCACTGTATCAAACTACCTGATTTCATCTTTGCCCAGCTGTTCAGTTGACCGTGTCCATTGTAATATATCATTCATAGGTTCATTTTCAAATTAAATTCCTGCAAATGAATAGATGAGATTTGTTGGGCTGTTTAAAGCATCTTCTAACATTTAAAAATACATGCTTTAAAATTTTTTAAGTTGATGGAATTGGGGAAAAAATGCATCTTCCTGGTTGTCTTGTTGTCCTTTCCTGTTGGCATGTCCCTGCAGGGCAAAATAAATTCAGTCTCTTAATGAGATGTCACATCAAAGTTAGAGGCAAACATGACCTGAAGCCATACAGCAGATTTACATAGTCTTGCCTTGACAGAGCTGTCTTCCCGCATTGCTGAGGACGCCATCCAGCAGTAATTCAGTTTAGTTACATTTGGTTCTGAGAAAGCAGCCACTTTGTTTTGAGACTTTAATTCTGATTCTTAGTCATAATTCACAAGATGAAGTAACTTATCATTACTGTGGTGCCTGTAACATATCAATAAAAGGGGAAAAAGGGAAGTTTTTCCTCCATCGTGAATATTTAATTATTTCTCTGATATTTCCCTGGAGTTTAATATCCTTCTTCTTTGTATTAAATAATACTTTTATGGTTATATACGTAAATGGTATAATGTTGCCAGGGGAAAAAGCCCACTGAAATAAGTATGAAAATTCTCTTGAGTTTTCCATGCTAGATACCTGTGAACTAGTTAAGAAAACACCTGTGCCTGTTAAAGTTGAACGACCCTTATAACCAACCACCCTTTGTTATACTTCATGTTGGAAAGCATAACGGTGTAATGTACTTTGTGGAGTTTTGCAAGACTTGCTAGGTGTTACAGGAGATTAAAGTGGCTTTACTTAAATAGACATTTGCCTTTTAGTATTATGGTAGAAACCCTTTTTTTTCTCCCTAATGCCACATATTTTTAAGCAAATTGAAAATTAACACTAAATTCTAAAAATAGTTTCTGCTATTTTTAGCATTGTTGACATTTAAAAATTTTAAGCTAGTTTCAGAGGAGATGACCTGTGTTTCCTGGGTAAATAAGAGCATTTCCATGTGTTTATCATAACATGATGGAAAGTACATGGACACTGAACAACTCATAAAGTGGCTTCAGTCCTGACACAACGTTTTACTGTGTGCGTTTGAACATTTCACTTAATAGTTCCAAATCTCAATTTTCCAGGCTGTAAAATAGAGATAATCACACTAATTTTGCAGAATTGTTAGGAGAATCAAATGAGATAATCAGTGTTATGCCTAGTCCATTGCCTGGTATATAAACTTTATTTTGAAAAAAATTTAGATATACAAACAAATTGCAAAAATGGTACCAAGAGTTCCATGTGCCACCCAGCTTCCCCTGGAAATAACATCTTACATAACTGTTATACAGTTATCAAATCC
The DNA here is from genome assembly GCF_005190385.1 of Monodon monoceros. Taxonomy (NCBI): domain Eukaryota; kingdom Metazoa; phylum Chordata; class Mammalia; order Artiodactyla; family Monodontidae; genus Monodon; species Monodon monoceros. The sequence goes on from NW_021703780.1 coordinate 44,439,919, forward strand.
AACAAGTTAACATTGGTTAATTGGAGATTAATCAGAGAGCTAATCTCTGTTAGCTGGAGATTTTGTTCAGACGTCACCAGTTTTCTCACTAACGTCTATTTGCTGTTCGAGGTCCCACCCAGGATCATACCTGGGACAGTTTCTGTCTTTCCTGGTCTTTCACGACCTTGATGTTTTTGCAGGGAAGTGGGCAGTTTTTTGGTAAGTTTATCTCTCATTTTGGGTTTGTTTACTGTATCTCTCACTTTGGGTTTATTTATGTTTAGATTGAAATTATCCATTTTTGGCAAGAATCCCACAGGAGTGATGCTTCCTCCTGATTGCAACGTATCGGGGCATGTGATATCAACATAATTTATTACTGGTGGTATTAACCTTGATCACTTGGGTCAGGTGCTATCTGCTGGGCTTCTCCACTGTAGTCACTATTTGCTTCTCAAACTGTCTTGGGGGAGATATTGTAGACCATGTAAATATCCTGTTTCCCCACTAATTTTAGCATCACTTGGTGGATCTTGCCAGCAGCTATTATTAGTATGATGTTCTAAGTGTTATTTTCTTTTTCCCTGTCCTTCTACACTTATCAGTTTGAATACTTCTGTAAGGAAAAGCTGTGTCTTCTTCCCGTTTTTTTTTTTTTTTTTTTGCGGTACGCAGGCCTCTCACTGTTGTGGCCTCTCCCATTGCGGAGCACAGGCTCTGGACACGCAGGCTCAGCGGCCATGGCTCACGGGCCCAGCCACTCCGTGTCATGTGGGATCTTCCCAGACCGGGGCACGAACCCGTGTCCCCTGCATCGGCAGGCGGACTCTCAACCACTGCGCCACCAGGGAAGCCCTTCTTCCCTGTTTATTTAGTCAGTTGTTTATATCAGTACATGTCCATTACTCTGTGAATTATACATTGCACTTTGCCGGCTGCAATTCATTACTATTGGTGTTCACTTTATTGCTCACATTGTTCCAGCTCTGGCTATCAGGCGCTCTCCCAGGTTGGTCCTGGTGCCCCTCCACAGGCCCCATGCTCTCTGAGCACATCCTCTCTGGCACCACAAGATGCTTTGGGCTCCTGCTGTGTTTTCCCTGCCTTGGTCCTAGAATCAACCAGTTCTCCAAAATGCCTTGTTGGTAGGCTGGCTGTAAGCAGCAGTGGAGGTGAGAGGCTTCTCAGGAGAATGAAATGAAAACCCTGTAGTCCAAGGCAACTTTGTGGATCAGGCGCTGTGGGCTGAATCCTGGAGAAAGAAAAGTCCAAGCTAGAAGAAACATTCATGGTCACTCAGAGCTGGAGACCCAGATGCAACTCTCCGACAGATGATGTTAATATCTCCATTTTCAAGGAGAGGCTCTAAGAACTTAAGTAACCTGTCAGCTGTCATAAAGGCACTGTGTGGCAGACTCAGTAGATCCACTTGGTACAAGTGCAAAAGAAGCCACAGATGGAAGCACACAGATGGATGCCCACTGATCATACAGCTGTTTCATTGTTGATCAGAAGAAGTGAGCTTCAAGGATTTTCTTTTTGTGTGTCTACGCCCAGCCTGGGACAGGCTGTGTGGATGAAAGGCTCTTGGTGCTGCAGCCAGGAGTCAGTGCTGTGCCTCTGAGGTGGGAGAGCCAACTTCAGGACACTGGTCCACAAGAGACCTCCCAGCTCCACATAATATCAAAAGGCGAAAATCTCCCAGAGATCTCCATCTCAACACCAGCACCCAGCTTCACTCAACGACCAAAAAGCTACAGTGCTGGGCACCCTATGCCAAACAACTAACAAGACAGGAACACAACCCCACCCATTAGCAGAGAGGCTGCCTAAAATCATAATAAGTCCATAGACACCCCAAAAAACACCACCAGATGTGGACCTGCTCAACGGAAAGACAAGACCCAGTCTCATCCACCAGAACACAAGCACTAGTCCCCTCTACCAGGAAGCCTACACAACCCACTGAACCAACTTTAGCTACTGGGGACAGACACCAAAAACAACGGGAACTACGAACCTGCAGCCCAGTTTCCCAGGAGAACCTGCAGCCCAGGAGACCCCAGACACAGTAAGATAAGCAAAATGAGAAGACAGAAAAACACACAGCAGATGAAGGAGCAAGATAAAAATGCACCAGACCTAACAAATGAAGAGGAAATAGGAAGTCTACCTGAAAAAGAATTCAGAATAATGATAGTAAAGATGATCAAAACTCTTGGAAATAGAATAGACAAAACGCAAGAAACATTTAACAAGGACCTAGAAGAACTAAAGATGAAACAAGCAACGATGAACAACACACAAGAAGTGAAATTAAACATACTCCAGATGGGATCAATAGCAGAATAACTGAGGCAGAAGAACGGATAAGTGACCTGGAAGATAAAATAGTGGAAATAACTACTGCAGAGCAGAATAAAGAAAAAAGAATGAAAAGAATTGAGGACAGTCTCAGAGACTGCTGGGACAACATTAAACGCACCAACATTCGAATTATAGGGGTTCCAGAAGAAGAAGAGAAAAAGAAAGGGACTGAGAAAATATTTGAAGAGATTATAGTTGAAAACTTCCCTAATATGGGAAAGGAAATAGTTAAACAAGTCCAGGAAGCACAGAGAGTCCCATACAGGATGAATCCAAGGAGAAATATGCCAACACACATATTAACCTGTCAAAAATTAAATACAAAGAAAACATATTAAAAGCAGCAAGGGAAAAACAACAAATAACACACAAGGGAATCCCCATAAGGTTAACAGCTGATCTTTCAGCAGAAATTCTGCAAGCCAGAAGGGACTGGCAGGACATATTTAAAGTGATGAAGGAGAAAAACTTGCAACCAAGATTACTCTACCCAGCAACGATCTCATTCAGATTTCATGGAGAAATTAAAACCTTTACAGACAAGCAAAAGCTGAGAGAGTTCAGCAGTACCAAACCAGCTTTACAACAAATGCTAAAGGAACTTCTCTAGGCAAGAAACACAAGAGAAGGAAAAGACCTACAATAACGAACCCAAAACAATTTAGAAAATGGGAATAGGAATATACATATGGATAATTACCTTAAATGTAAATGGACTAAATGCTCCCACCAAAAGACACAGATTGGCTGAATGGATACAAAAACAAGACCCATATATATGCTGTCTACAAGAGACCCACTTCAGACCTAGAGACACATACAGACTGAAAGTAAGGGGATGGAAAAAGATATTCCATGCAAATGGAAAACAAAAGAAAGCTGGAGTAGCAATTCTCATATCAGCCAAAATAGACTTTAAAATAAAAACTATTAGAAGAGACAAAATAGGACACTACATAATGATCAAGGGATCAATCCAAGAAGAAGAAATAACAATTGTAAATATTTATGCACCCAACATAGGAGCACCTCAATACATAAGGCAAAAACTAACAGTCATAAAAGGGGAAATGGACAGTAACACATTCACAGTAGGGAACTTTAACACCCCACTTTCACCCATGGACAGATCATCCAAAATGAAAATAAATAAGGAAACACAAGCTTTAAATGATACATTAAACAAGATGGACTTAATTGATATTTATAGGACATTCCATCCAAAAACAACAGAATACACATTTTTCTCAAGTGCTCATGGAACATTCTCCAGGATAGATCAAATCTTCGGTCACAAAAAAAGCCTTGGTGAAATTAAGAAAATTGAAATTGTATCAAGTATCGCTTCCGACCACAACGCTGAGAGACTAGATATCAATTACAGGAAAAGATCTGTAAAAAATACAAACACATGGAGGCTAAACAATACACTACTTAATAACGAAGTGATCACTGAAGAAATCAAACAGGAAATAAAAAAATACCTAGAAAAAAATGACAATGGAGACACGAAGACCCAAAACCTATGGGATGCAGCAAAAGCAGTTCTAAGAGGCAAGTTTATAGCAATACAAGCCTACCTCAAGAAACAGGAAACATTTCGAATAAACAACCTAACCTTGCACCTAAAGCAATTAGAGAAAAAAGAACAAAAAACCCCAAAAGTTAGCAGAAGGAAAGAAATCATAAAAATCAGATCAGAAATAAATGAAAAAGAAATGAAGGAAATGATAGCAAAGATCAGTAAAAGTAAAAGCTGGTTCTTTGAGAAGATAAACAAAATTGATAAACCATTAGCCAGACTCATCAAGAAAAAAAGACTCAAATCAATAGAATTAGAAATGAAAAAGGAGAAGTAATAACTGACACTGCAAAAATACAAAAGATCATGAGAGATTACTACAAGCAACTCTATGCCAATAAAATGGACAACCTGGAAGATATGGACAAATCCTTAGAAATGCACAACCTGCCAAGACTGAATCAGGAAGAAATAGAAAATATGAACAGACCAATCACAAGCACTGAAATTGAAACTGTGATTAAAAATCTTCCAACAAACAAAAGGCCAGACCAGATGGCTTCACAGGCAAGTTCTATCAAACATTTAGAGAAGAGCTAACACCTATCCTTCTCAAACTCTTCCAAAATATAGCAGAGGGAGGAACACTCCCAAACTCATTCTACGAGGCCACCATCACCTTGATACCCAAACCAGACAAGGATGTCACAAAGAAAGAAAACTACAGTCCAGTATCACTGATGAACATAGATGCGAAAATCTTCAACAAAATACTAGCAAACAGAATCCAACAGCACATTAAAAGGATCATACACCATGATCAAGTGGGGTTTATTCTAGGAATGCAGGGATTCTTCAATATACGCAAATCAATCAACGTGATACACCATATTAACAAACTGAAGGAGGGAAACCATATGATCATCTCAATAGATGCAGAGAAAGCTTTCCACAAAATTCAACACTGATTTATGATAAAAACCCTGCAGAACGTAGACATAGAGGGAACTTTCCTCAACATAATAAAGGCCATATATGACAAACCCACAACCAACATCGTCCTCAATGGTGAAAATCTGAAAGCATTTCCACTAAGATCAGGAACAAGACAAGGTTGCCCACTCACACCACTCTTATTCAACATAGTTTTCGAAGTTTTAGCCACAGCAATTGGAGAAGACAAGGAAATAAAAGGAATCCAAATCTGAAAAGAAGAAGTAAAGCTGTCACTGTTTGCAGATGACATGATACTATACATAGAGAATCCTAAAGATGCTACCAGAAAACTACTAGAGCTAACCAATGAATTTGGTAAAGTAGCAGGGTACAAAATTAATGCACAGAAATCTCTGGCCTTCCTATACACTAATGATGAAAAATCTGAAAGTGAAATCAAGAAAACACTCCCATTTACCATTGCAACAAAAAGAATTAAAAATCTAGGAATAAACCTACCTAAGGAGACAAAAGACCTGTATGCAGAAAATTATAAGACATTGATGAAAGAAATTAAAGATGATACAAATAGATGGAGAGATATACCATGTTCTTGGATAGGAAGAATCAACATTGTGAAAATGACTCTACTACCCAAAGCAATCTACAGATTCAATGCAATCCCTATCAAACTACCACTGGCATTTTTCACAGAAGTAAAACAAAAAATTTCACAATTTGTATGGAAACACAAAAGACCCTGAATCGCCAAAGCAATCTTGAGAACGAAAAACGGAGCTGGAGGAATCAGGCTTCCTGACTTCAGACTATACTACAAAGCTACAGTAATCAAGACAGTATGGTCCTGGCACAAAAACAGAAATATAGATCAATGGAACAGGATAGAAAACCCAGAGATAAACCCATGCACTTGTGGTCACCTTATCTTTGATAAAGGAGGCAGGAATGTACAGTGGAGAAAGGACAGCCTCTTCAATAAGTGGTGCTGGGAAAACAGAACAGGGACATGTAAAAGTATGAGATTAGATCACTCCCTAACACCATACACAAAAATAAGCTCAAAATGGATTAAAGACCTAAATGTAAGGCCAGAAACTATCAAACTCTTAGAGGAAAACATAGGCGGAACACTCTGTGACATAAATCACAGCAAGATCCTTTTTGACCCACCTCCTAGAGTAATGGAAATAAAAACAAAAATAAACAAATGGGACCTAATGAAACTTGAAAGCTTTTGCACAGCAAGGGAAACTGTAAACGAGACCAAAAGACAACCCTCAGAATGGAAGAAAATATTTGCAAATGAAGCAACTGACAAAGGATTAATCTTCAAAATTTATAAGCAGCTCATGCAGCTCAATAACAAAAAAACAAACAACCCAATCCAAAAATGGACAGAAGACCTAAATAGACATTTCTCCAAAGAAGATATACAGACTGCCAACAAACACATGAAAGAATGCTCAACATCATTAATCATTAGAGAAATGCAAATCAAAACTACAATGAGATATCAGCTCCCACCGGTCAGAATGGCCATCATCAAAAAATCTAGAAACAATGCTGGAGAGGGTGTGGAGAAAAGGGAACACTCTTGCACTGCTGGTGGGAATGTGAATTGGTACAGCCACTATGGAGAACAGTATGGAGGTTCCTTAAAAAACTACAAATAGAACTGCCATATGACCCAGCAATCCCACTACTGGGCATATACCCTGAGAAAACCAAAATTCAAAAAGAGTCATGTACCAAAATGTTCATTGCAGCTCTATTTACAATAGCCCAGAGATGGAAACAACCTAAGCGCCCATCATCGGATGAATGGATAAAGAAGATGTGGCACATATATACAATGGAATATTACTCAGCCATAAAAAGAAACGAAATTGAGCTATTTGTAATGAGGTGGATGGACCTAGAGTCTGTCATACAGAGTGAAGTAAGTCAGAAAGAGAAAGACAAATACCGTATGCTAACACATATATATGGAATTTAAGAAAAAAAAAGAAAAAAATGTCATGAAAAACCTGGGGGTAGGATGAGAATGGAAACGTGGACCTGCTGGGGAATGGACTTGGGGATATGGGGAGGGGGAGGGGTACGCTGTGACAGGGCGGGAGGGTGGCATGGACATATATACACTACCAAGCGTGGAATGGATAGCTAGTGGGAAGCAGCCGCAAAGCACAGGGAGATCAGCTTGGTGCTTTGTGACCACCTATAGGGGTGGGATGGGGGGTTGGGGGGGAGGGAAATGCAAGAGGGAGGAGATATGGGAACATATGTATATGTATAACTGATCACTTTGTTGTGAAGCAGAAACTGGCACACCATTGTAAAGTAATTATACTCCAATAAAGATGTAAGAAAAAAAAAACCCAAAATGCCTTGTTAATTCCCTTGAAAAATAAAGTAGCTGTCTGTCCCTCAAAATACCTTTTAATAACTCTTCATAGAATATTTCGTGTATTTCTCTTTTGATATCCAGGTGCAGCCTTAAGGGGATTCCCTCTAACCTTTAGAAAAGAAACACTTGTCTGCAACAGGAGGCAACAGATCCATATTCATCTTCTTTTTGTCCCTGAAATTGTTGAGGAAAAATCTGGCTTCCCACTGTAAATTAAAACTTTATCTCATGCCCTTTGTCATTTCAGGGAATGATATATTCTATAATATATTTACTTTAAAAATCCAATGTAATTTTTTCTTTTGGTTGTCTGTTATGTAGCCAAACTTAGATGATTAGAAGATGACATAGAATCGAATAAGTGAAATATTAACTGTATTATTGTGACTCTGGGAAAATCATTTAATCCTTAATTATGCTGGAGCTAATTTTATAATTATGATGGAAGTAAGAGTGTGCTAGAAATCTTGTCTTTTTTGTAGAGAGTCTGGTTCATTTTTGACATTGATAGAAAAAGTGTTTTCATATGCTCTGAGTAACCACTAGAGGGTGGTCATGGGTAGCCAGTTACCCATTTGCTATTTATACAAGACTTTCTGATGCAGAAGGATTGACAATAAAGGTGGAGAGGGGAGTACTAGCAAGTGGAATCAAAAAGAAAACTGGAGTGAAAATATTAATATTGTACAAAATACAGTACAAGAGAAAACTATTAAACAGGAAAACAGTTATATTTCTATATGTTGATAAAAGGTGTACTCTACCAGGAATATATGACAATTCTGAACCTTTATGCACCCAGAAGGATATCATTGAAATATATATCTATATATGTAAATATTTAAGTGTTTATTATAAAAATATTTAGATATTTCTTAACATCTGTAAGATGTTAAGATGTAAGAGTTACATTTTTGCAGTCATCCTGGCAGCTCTTCAGAACCTTAGATTTATTGCACATAATATGCACAATAGGTTATAAGCAGTATCTTGAGACATCTTTTTAATGATAAAGCTAGATCTTTAAAATTCTGTCATATTAGAAATTCAGTTCTAGAAAATACTAACACTGTGGATAACGTAATGTAGAAAAGCAAAGTATGGAAAAATTTTTGACAAAAACTAAATATGGGAAAATGAGTAAATAGGATAAAACTAATCTAGCAGAAGTTAAATAAATGTACATTTATTTTGATTTCAAAATGTTTATAAAAAATTAGTACTATATCTATGAAGAGGGAGCCTTTCATTGAGCAATGAAAAGCTCTCATCAGCTCACTTCTGTGTGGTCGCTGATTGCAGGCTTCAACAATGGTTTCAGTTTGCTTCTCTTGTTTCCAGTGAGTGAAAAGACCAGTTTACGTGGGCTGAGCTAGCTGGTCTTGGACCAGAGCATCAGGCAGCCTGCTTCTTTGCTTTTCTGTTAGGGTTTGTTTGATGTTGGCTCTTTAGCTACCAGTGAGATAGAGACTAAGTTGGCCACCTTTTAAGGGCTATTAAATTTGGTCTTTTAGGCTATAAGTATGTGATTCAGTAAATGCTTTTACTTTAGTGAATGAAGGTTTGTCTGTGGTTTCTGTCTTCAAATGTTGGGAAATTATATTTGGAATTTTAATAAATTTTCATTCACTTATGTTGGTGGCATCCATACCAGTGAATAAAGCAGATTTTCTAAAACAAGCGTTTCAGGTGAGATGCTGAAAATTCTATCACTAATCTGTCCTTTCCTAGTATCAGGCAAACTGTCTGAACAGTTGGAGATCTTTTTTTTTTTAATTGAAGTATGGTTGATTTACAATGTTGTATTAGTTTCAGGTGTACCGCAAAGTGATTCGGTTTTTTATATTTATATATATATATATGTATGTATACACACACACATTCTTTTTCATATTCTACATTATGGTTTATTACAAGATACTGAATATATAGTTCCCTGTGCTTGTTGTTTAAGGTGATTAAAGGCTGATTAGTGGCCCACCTCATGATTCTCCCAGCCCATCTCCTCTCGGTTGAATTGTCAAGGCCTCTATTTAAATAATGTTAAGATATGGTATTTAGCGATGGGAATTTGCCAACTCTCCTTTGTCACTGAAAACTAACAGAATGATCAGTATAAGATTTGCTTTTGGTCCTCTGGTGGGGCGTTCTGATGAGCACATGTACAAGGAAGATGCTCAGTGGTTCAGCCTTGTGAACAGCTGCAGTTTGCTAGGCTTCACGCTGGCCTTGGTTACAGCCTAGACCGAGAAGTACACAAAGTAGGCAGTGCGGAGACAAGGGTTCTTTCCCTCACTCGCCCTGTGGTTGAGGACTAAACCCCCTGCTCCTTGCTTTCCTACACCCTCAGGGCTACATTAGATGCTGGCTGATGCCTGCTCCAGCTCTTAAATTCCGACTGATGAGGAAGCTACATTTGCTGAAACTCCAGGTCCAGGTGCCAGGGAGGTGAGCGATGCTGTGTACTGCATCCTTCCTCTCTGCTTTCATACCCCCTTTTCCCTGATTTTGTACCCCAGTTCCTTGTCATGTGCCACCTAGAATGGTAGAGGGGACAAATATCAAGAGTGCCTAGGGCTTCCTTGGTAGCTCAGTGGTTAAGAATCCACCTGCCAATGCAGGGGACATGGGTTTGAGCCCTGGTCCAGGAAGATCCCACGTGCTGTGGAGCAACTAATAAGCCTGTGCACCACAATTACTGAGCCTGTACTCTAGAGCCCACAAGTCACAACTACTGAGCCCACATGCCACAACTACTGAAGCCCGCGCACCTAGAGCCCATCTGTGTTCTGCAACAAGAGAAGCCACTGCAATGAGAAGCCTGCGCTCACCGCAAGGAAGAGTAGCCCTCGCTCGCTGCAACTAGAGAAAGCCCGCGTGCAGCAATGAAGACCCAACCCAGCCCAAAATAAATAAATAAATAGATTTATTTAAAAAAAAAAAAAAGAGTACCTGGTAATTTGGAAGCATGATGAAATACTTTTTAGTGTTTCTTCATTTCAGATGGTTAACTTCAATTTTATCATTTTTAATGATTCTAAAATCATGGTAAATTAGGAACTAAATAAATGCTATGTGAGTGGCTTGTTAGAGTTACTATTTCTTTGAGAGTAGACTCTTTTCCCTGGTATACAGTAGAATCAGAAACATTTTGTTTAACTGTGGTTCAGTGTGACTTTCAGATGTCCCTGAAGCAACTGAGTGACAGCAGGGAAGCAGCCTACAGATGCATGTTTGCCATGGATAACTGACAGTTGCCTGTATTTATTTATTAATTTTCTCCATTTATAATTTTGTAGTAGTTTCTAGAAAGTAAAAGAGTAAGATTTTAAATTCCATCTCTTTTCTACTAAGTAATTGAAATAACTAATCATTTGACCTCTTGAAATCTTAGTTTGCATATTTATAAAATAGGGATACCTAACTTCCATACCTTACAAGTAGTAAAGGGTCTAAGAAGAATCATTTCGTCACCACTAAAGATCTGTGTAAATGTAAGCTATTATTATTGAAACATCACTAAGCATAATTTTGGTTTTATTGCTAAAAACAGTAGTACAATTGTACTAAATTCTCCATTAGGAATTTAGAAATGATGTTCTTTATTTAATATCTGAATGAATAGATACAGTTAGAATGATGGAGATCACAGAGCCCCAGGTCACAGAAGATCCTCATGTGTTGTCTTCTGAGTCCGTTTGGGTATAGTCCTTATAGCAGAATATGAAAGAGACATACCAACCCACTAACGCCACACCACCTGCGTTCATGAACACAATGCTCTCCACTTCCCTCTGAGGATTATGGCAGGTTTTTGATACACAGCTGATCTTTCTTTTGATCTATTGGCTCCACTGAAAGTGATCTGCTTAATCAACTACCTTATAAAATTACATAGGATCATTTTATTCAATACTTTTTTTGTGGATTTTTAGCATTTCACTATTTTTTATTTTCTAACAAAGTGGGGAATCCAAATTTTAAAATTTTAGCGTGATGCTGCCTCGGGAAATTTGAAGGAAAGAAAAATATGCATGTTCTCGAGTCTAGAACTGAAGATGTTCTGCATGGAAAGGGATTAGGATGTAAACATTTTTAATTTTTTAAGGAACCTCCATACTGTTCTCCATAGTGGCTGCACCAGTTTACATTCCCACCAACGGTGTAGGAGTGTTCCCTTTTCTCTACACCCTCTCCAGCATTTGTTGTTTTCACACTTTTTGCTGATGGCCATTCTAACCAGCGTGAGGTGATACCTCATTGTAGTTTTGATTTGCATTTCTCTGATGATTAGCGATGTTGAGCATCTTTTCATGTGCTTGTTGGCCATCTGTATGTATTCTTTGGAGAAATGTCTGTTTAGGTCTTCTGCCCATTTTTTAGATTGGTTTGTTTTTCTGATATTAATAACTCAAAAATATATTCAATTCAAAGCTTATTCTGTGTTAGAAGCTATGCCACGTGCTTTATGAAGATGAGCTGTTAGCTCATCTTCACACCAACCCTGCATATGAAGTATTACTCCTTTATTTTTATATACTGTGTAAGGGAATTGTTATAAAGACGATGAGTCACCTGCCCAAGGTCACACAGCTAACATGTGGTAGAGACAAGATTTAAACTCAGGTATTTGACTTAAAGCCCTTGTCTTAACTATCAGCCTTTGGTCTCTAAGTCTCCTTCAGTGTGTTGTTTGGTTAGAATGTATATGATGTTTCAGTGACCTCAAAGAGTTAAACTGTGGTTAAAGTTAAGAGTTAAAGAGAAGTATTTGCAATCTGTAGGTGACTGATTACAAAATTAGTTTTACAAATAATTGAGTAATTTCGTAAGTAAGCATTTAAAGGGTAGGCATTATGTATTAAATGCCTATGGCATGCATTCTGCTTATTAACATTGTAAGTAAAGCTTTAGGGAAGTGACAAGAGAAGGGATAATCAACGATCACAAGCTGTAGGAGAGTCAGCAAGAATGTGTGTCAAGGAGAGACCATGGGTGGTTTCACGCCCTTCCCCAAGTACAGGTCTGTTTACACGTGTGGCCCTGCTGCTGAGCTGTGCCTTCCTGTTGGCACTTGTGGCAACTAAACTTCCTGGGGCCCCTCGTGATGATGTGTGGGATGCTGGATCTGGGCATTGAAGGAGGGCCCTTTGTAGTTGGCAGACTTGCCCTCTGTGTATTTTTAAATATGTAAATTAGAATTCCAAATTCTTATGAGTAGGAAACAACTCACCAAAAAAGGATTGAAAATGTCTTTGTTAAAAATTACCATATCCTTACCCTGTTCTCTGCCCACATATATATGGTTGTTTTGCCTCGCTTAGGTCAAGAAGATTTTCCTTTTTGAATATAAATCTCTCTCTGAAGGGCACTTGGTTTGCAACCATTCTCACTTTACTGTGCAAGCTAAGCTTGACTTATGAAAGGCAGGTTTTGATGTTCTGACAGTGGGAGTAATACTTGGTCTGTGGGCTTTTCTTGGTAGGAAAGCCTTTCTTCTAAGGAAAACCATGCACTGCTCATGACAGTTAGAGGTTTACTCATGACCTCTGAGAGGATTTGGGTGTAAATACTATAAAAAATGTAATAAGATGCAGTCGCTGGGCCCCAGGTGGAGCTGGGGTGGGAGGCAGACTTGTGAGGGAGACTCTGAAAGAGACGGGTGGGAGCAGGATGAGGATGCACCTGCTTTATCATGTTTCTTGAGTTCTACTGGTAACATAGTGGCCCTGAAAATGATTTGCTGCTGACTTGAGCAGAAATGCAGATTGCAGTGCCACGGGACTAATTTGACAGGTTGCCAGCTTCCACTCAACCACCTTCAGGCCTGGTGTTGATTTTCTGGCATTTCCCGTTGCTGGCTGGAGTGGAATGGAGGAGCCAAGGCGGAAAAGCGTGTTTCCACCTGGTTCTCACCCCCTCTTCCCATGTGAACCTTACAGTTGTTCCTTTGAGTTGTGAATGTGGACACATGGAAAGTAAGTATTCCCTAAAAAACATTACCCAATAAATGTACCTTCTACACAATATTTCAAGAGTTTGCCAGTCTGAAAACTAGAGAAGACAGTTTGTATGATAAATACGTGAATAGCCCGAAAGCTTAGTAAGGTCCAAATTTTAGACATATGTACACATAAGCGGGAAGTAAATTGGAAAGGAAAGGGAGGGGAAAGATAATAATTACCGCTTTTCTTCCTTTAGAGAGGGTAGCTTTTCATTACTTTAACATAATGGCTGACTGAAAAGTTCTTTCAGTGTTTTCTGATGAATGTACAGAAATCTTATGTCTAATTAAATTCAATTCATACCTAAAAGTTTGCACAAGGAGATTGATTATAGTTAATGCTTATGACTAAACAAATAGAAGTCCATAAAATATGTTTGCTGGAACTTTTAACATTCTTGTTTTCACCAGTGAAATTTAATGGTAATTTGAAAATTTTCTTTCTTGAAACTTTTCTGTTGAAATGCCATTTGTTTTCCTGGTTGTAGATTGCTTGTGGGCAGATAGGTAGTTATGAAACTGTAAGCTACTGACTGCTGAAAATTCCAGCAGTCTTTTTTTTTTTTAAAGTAGAAATTGATAAACTGATTCTAAAATTTATATGGAAATGCAAGGACATAAAATAGCCAAAATAATATTGAAAAAAACCAAAGCAGGAGGACTTACATTATCTGAATTTGAGACTTATTCTAAAGATTTTGTAAAGAGAACAGTGTGGCATCGGCAAAAATATGGAACTATAGAGCAATGGAATAAAATATCTTCAATAAATGGTGTTAGAAAAAGTGTTATCCAGTTCACATGGGGGTGAAGGATACCGGATATGCCATCCAAAATACGCTATTTTGGCATGTTGACTGAAAAAAATGCACAATGTGAGAGTTGTGAGTTAAGTTTTATTTGAGGCAAAATGAGAACTATAGCCTGGGAGACAGCCTCTCAGATAGCTCTGAGGAACTGCTCCAAAGAGATAAGGGGGGAAGGTCAGTATGTATGTGATTTTAGTGACGGGGGTACATGCAGTCAAGCACACATTTCAGCAGAAGGTTGCTGCTCATCACGAGGAAGATGCAAGAAATTAGGCTCATAAAATTAGGCTCATAAAATCTTTACCTGAAAGTATCTAACTATCTGAAGGCTTGTTCACAGTTATACCAGAGCACAGAGTGCCTCCTTCCTGATCTCAGCCCTGAACTCCTTTCAAGCGGTGTTGAAGGTCAGCAATTGCAGTGGCCAGGGACCTCATCCTTGTAGAGGCAGATGGCAAGTGACAATTTCCAATTGGCAGGCATAAGGATTATTTTGAGCTAAAGGACGAGCAGATGCAGGAAAAGCTCTCTCCTCCCCTAACTGCCTAAGGATACAGTATAAATTTCCCCTCTTATAAAGGAAATTTACATTTGTAATGTTATCTCTGTACAGACCAGGAAGAAAGCTACCCAAGTCTTATCTGCAGAACAAGCCAACCCTTACTTACCCTGTATTTCCTCCCCTCCCCTTCTCAGAACTTGCTTCCCCAACCCAGAATTCCTAAACCCCTTTTCCTTGATTTAGCCTAAGATGATGTTTAAGCTTCAGTCATCAGCCTACCTCCTTGAGTCGTATCTCTTTGTACATGTACTTATGTACAAATGTAATTAAGTGGGGGGTTTTTTCCTTGTTAATCTGTCTTTTATTAGTTTGATTCATGGGCCCCAGCCATTTAACCTAGGAGGGTAGAGGGAAAAATATTTTTCTTTCCCTACAGGGGATAAAAAGAGAACATATGAAAATTAACTCGAGATGAATCAGGACCTAAACTGAAAAGCTAAAACATTATGGCTTCTAAAGGACAATACAGAATATCTCTGCAACCTATCTTAGAGAGGGCACAGAGAGCACTGCCATAAAAACGTGATTTAATTAGCATTCATCAAAAATAAAAACATCTGCTCATCTTGTCAAAAAGTAACGTCAAGAAAATAGACAAGCCACAGACTGAGAAAATATTTGTTAACACCTAACAGGTTTGTATCCAGAATATATGAAGAATTCTTTCAATGGAATAATTGTCAACCCAGTTTCTAAAAAGACTTGAACAGACACTTTACAAAATAAGGCATATCACAGCCAAGAAAGCACATGAAAAAGTACTCAACAGTGTTTGTCATCAGGGAAATGCAGAATGAGATGCCACTACCCATCTATTAGAATGGCTAAAATGAATGAAATTGACACCACCACACTTTGGGGAGAATGTGGAACTCTCATGCATTGCTGATGGGGTATAAAATAGTACAGCCATTCTGGAAAATGGTTAGCAGCAATTCTACTCCTGCATATTTATCTGAGATAAATGAAAATAATGTCCACAAAAGTCATCTGCAAGAATGTGCATGGCAGCTTTACTGATAACGGCCCCAAACTGGAAAAGCCCAGGTGTCCATCTGCAGGAGACTAGGTAAACTACCTGGTATATTCATACAGTGGAACAATCTGCTGGTACATGTGACGATACATGTGATGCATGGATCAATCTCAGAAACATGAAAAGACATGAAAAAGTCAGACACAAAATACTTAAGACTGTACAGGGCTTCCCTGGTGGCGCAGTGGTTGGGAGTCCGCCTGCTGATGCGGGGGACGCGGGTTCGTGCCCGGTCCGGGAGGATCCCACATGCCATGGAGCGGCTGGGCCTGTGAGCCATGGCCGCTGGGCCTGCGCGTCCGGAGCCTGTGCTCCGCGGCGGCGGGAGAGGCCACGGCGGCCGGAGAGGCCGCGGCGGCGGGAGAGGCCCGCGTACCGCAAAAAACAAAAACAAAAGACTGTACAATTCCATTTATGTGAAGTTATAGAATAGCTAAAGCCACGGTGACAAAAGTCAGACCAATAGTTGCTTCTGGGTGTGGAGGGCAGGGAAGAATGCTGAGGGGCTCAGGGGGCCTCTTGGATGGTGGAAACATGCTGTCTCTTGATGCGGGTATGTGTTACATCAAACTGTAGACCTGAGATCTGTGCATTTCACTAAATGTAAATTGTAGCCTCAAATTTAAAAATCTCACCCCTAAACAACAGGGACCTACTATGTACTACAGGGAACCATATTTGATATCTTGTAATAACCTATAGTGGAAAGAATCTGAAAAAGAATATAATACATATAAATATAATTGAATCACTTTGCTGTATACCAAAAACTAACACAACATTGTAAATCAACTATACTTAAATGAAAAAAAAAATCTCACCCATAAAAACCCACAGTATTTTCCAATCTCTTATTCTGATTCTCTGTCCTGCTTTCCTGAAAGTATTAGATAGCTTAGACCCACTATACTGAGCCTTTCAATAAATATGAGTTCCTTTTTTCTTCTTATCCCACCCATTTCAAAGTCCTTCCTATGCCATTACCTTGCATTTTGAACATGAGTCAGGAATTCCAGGCAGGAGGCAATCACAGTAGTTCCTTCATCAAGCATTTGCTGACTGGTTGTTTTGTATAGTGAAAATCCAGAGGAAGGTATTAATTAGTTAGGAGACACTTCAAAAGTAGAATAGGCAGGATGTGGGAATTCAGGGAAGACTAGGATAAAGGGAGTAGAGAAGATGATTTACATCTAGCATGATCTTTGGAATCAAACCAAGAAATGAGCAAATCGATTATTCTTCTCAGGAAAGGATTATCCTCATCTTTAAACATATAAACATAAGGTGTCTCTAACCTGAGAAATGTGTTTCCTTTAAGTTTTTTACCTTTAAAAACCTGTAAGGGACCCAAATGTTGTATTGGTATAAATGTACATCTGCCTGTGAATGCTAAATTTATTTTAGAAAAATCACTTTGTACTCTTCGATTCCAGTGGGCACTGTTGACACCACCAGTACAATGCTGGCTTACTTTGTCTCTTCTTTCTTTTTCCTCTCATCAGTTTGATAAAGGCTACTCTTACAATATCCGTCATAGCTTTGGAAAGGAAGGCAAGAGGACAGACTATACGCCTTACAGTTGCCTGAAGATTATCCTAACCAATCCACCAAGCCAAGGGGATTATCATGGTAAGTGCTTCCTCTGGATGTGTCTGTGATGTACAGGAACCCAGGAGCTCTGTAGGAAACACTGAAACAGTGGAATGGTTTTTGCATTACTAAGGGGAACGGGTTTGTAGCTTGTGTCGGTCATCAGGTCAAGCCAGAGCTCCACTAAATTCTAGTGGTATGTCTTATTATTGAGCTGGGTCAGCACAAAAAAGTGGTTCTGCTGTGCTCTACTTTGTGCTGGACTGGGCTCTTTAGTCCTCCGTCCCCTTCACCTGCTATTCTCTTTCTCCTGTTCTGCATGTGTCTTAGAAGGCTGATGCGAGTTCTTCAAAGCTTTTAAAAATTGAGTGCCTCGCATTTTGGAACAGTAGATTGATCAATTTTCAAAGACTACTGAGGGAGAGTGTGTTTTATTCTCATTACTATCATCTGATTGACAAAGATTGAGGGATTTAACAAGTCACAGTTTCAAACATCTATCAATTTGCCTAAGTTGTAGGTTAAAAAGAAAGTTAATCTGTTTTCTGTAGATTTCTGAGTTTAACAACTTTTTTCTAAAATAGTTCTCTGAGCATACCTTGAAAAGCTCCTCACTTGTCTGGTATGTGAGAGGATGATTTAATAGTCCATATTAGTTAAATTTTCTAGATTACCAAAGCTGACTGCAATATGTGTCAAAACTTTTTCTTGTTTTAGCATCTTAAATGAAATTCTTTTTTAGAAGATCACACACTTGCAGGCTGTTAAAGATCCAAAAAATCTCAAATGGAATTTTAAGAAAGATGCTTCATGTGTCCAGAGCATTCATATTTAGTAGATGGCAAAGGTGGCCAGTCCTGGAATACACAGTGAGCGGTTTTCACCACTTGTGTCAGGCACTTACGGAACTTTTAGAAATACAGGCTCAGGCTCCACCCTCAGCCGCATAAACTCAGATTTATTTGCTAGTTCTCTGGGTGATTTTGATGTCTTCTAAACTTTGAAAACAACTGACCAGATACTTGTGGTGAGAAAGTCTGTAGCTTTTCCCAGTGGCCACACCAGGGAGTAACTTACACTGAGCTTGGCCAAGTGAAACTCCCAGTGGTTCTTCTGTCGGTTTCCAGGTCCTCACACGCAGCACTTACTTAGTTGATTTTTATTAGCTTAAAGACAGGATTTTATATTTCTTCTTCCTGTTTTTGTATCTTATTTATTCTGGTCCATTCTGTTTGTTTTACTTTGTTTTTAATTTAAACTCTATCAGCTAGAAAATAATACACAGCTAACTCTTGAACAGCAGGGGTTTGAACTGCGTGGGTCCATCTTACACGCAGATTTTTTCCAACAAATATATACAGTACTACACGATCCAAGGTTGGCTGAATCTGAGGATGTGGAACCTCGGATACGGAGGGCCAACTGTGGGACTTGGGTACCTGCAGACTTTGGTATCCCAGGCTGGTCCCAGAACCAGTCCTCTGTGGATGCTGAGGGACCACTGTACTTAGCAAACACTCAATGAGGTCGTATTGTTTTTTTAGACACATTGATCTACCCTTTCTTTAAGTGAATAAGCTATATTTTTGTGGAGCAGTTTTAGGGTCGCAGCAGTACTGAGCAGGAGGTATGGAGAGTTCCCGGGTGCCCTCTGCCCCACACTTGCTCAGCTGTCCCCATGTCAACACGGCCCGCAGCAGAGGGCTTGTCCCTATGAGCTGAGGATGTGCTGTCTGCCGCTGTTGGGTGTAGCCAGTTATGGATATCATTTCTGTCCTGGAATGATGGTGCTCGTGAGCTCACTGTGTTGTTGCAGATTCTCCATCTGCGGGATCTGTCCAGCTTGATGGAGGTGGAGTCCAGCAGTGGAGTCAGCACTTCTCCTTGCAATTCTGTCAGGTTTTCCCTGATGTGTTTTGATGCTCTTTTGTTACATGCATACACATTACGGATGGTGATGTCTTCTTGGAGTATTCACCCCTTATCGTTATGTAATGCCCCTTTTTATCCTGCATAAACTCCCATCCTTTGAACACTGCTCTGTCTGAAAGTAACATAGATACTCCCACTTCTTTGATTTGTGTTAGCATGATGTATCTTTCTCTGTCTTTACTTTCAATCCATATGAGTCTTTAAAGTGGCTTTCTTGTATACAACATACCGTAGGGGCTTGATTTTGATCCATTGTGACAATCTATTTTTAATTGGTGACCACTGACGTTTAAAGTAATGATTGGTATAGTTGGATTAATGGCTGCCATATTTGTTAGTGTTTTTTATTTGTTGCCCTTATTCTTCATTTGTTTTTGTCTTACATACATTTTCTGCCTTTTGTGGTTTTAACTGAGCATTTTATATGATTCTATTTTTTTCTCAGCATATCTATTGTATTTCTTTTGTTACTTTTTAAATTAGTTTTATTTTTTAAAGAGTTTTCACTATATGTGTACAACTAATCCAACTCTCTTTTCAAATCATCACATCACACATAAATAATGCAAGTACCTTATAATAATGAATATTTCTACTTCCCTGTATCATTCTGTCATTCATTTCATTTATACTTAAGAATATATAAACACACACAGATATATACATAAACATGCATAACAGAATACACTGTCCCCATTACTTTGAACAAACTGTTATCTGTCATATTAGTTATGAATAAGGAAAATAAAAGTTTTTATATTACCTTTCCTTATCATACTCTGATGTTCAGATTTTCTTTGGGTAGATCTGAATTTCTGGTTTGTATCATTTTATTTCTCTTTGAAGAACTTCTTTTAATGTTTCTTGCCCTGCAGGTCTGGCAACAGATTACCTGAATTTTTTTTTGTCAGAGAAAATCCTTATTTCTCCTCTTTTGAAGGAGAATTTCTCAGGGTACAGAATTCTGGGTTTGAGGGATTTTTTCTCTCAACAGTTTAACTGTTTCACTCCACTCTCTTCTTGCACAGTTTCTGAGGATAGGTTAGATATAATTGTTTTCTTTGCTTCTCTGTAGGTAAGGTGTTTCCCCTTTGGCTTCTTTCAAGATTTTTCTTTGTTATTGATTTTCTGAAGTATGAATATAATATGCCTAGCTGCCTTTTTTTGGCATTTATCCTGCTTGGTGTTCTCTGAGCTTCCTGGGTCTGTGGTTTGGTGTCTGACATTAATTTGGGGGAAATTCTCTGTCATTATTGCTTCTGTTTCTTTCTCTCTCTCTCCTCCTCCTGGTATTCCCATTCTCATATGTTACACCTTTCATAGTTGTTCACAGTTCTTGGCTATTCTGTTCTTGTTGTTTTTCCTTTTGTTTTTTTGGTTTTGAAGTTTCTATTGACATATCCTCAAGCACAGAGATCTTTTCCTCAGCTGTGTCTGCTAATAAGCCCATCAAAGGCATTCTTCATTTCTCTTACAGTGTTTGCATCTCTTTTTGATTCTTCCTTAGAATTTCCATCTGTCTGCTTACATTACACATCTGTTCTTGCATGTTGTCTACTTCTTCCGGTAGAGCCCTCAGCATATTAATCATAGTTAATTTAAATTCCCAGTCTGATAACTCCAGTATCCCTGCCTTATCTGGCTCTAATTCTGACACATTTTCAGTCTCTTCACACTGTTATTTTTTGTTGAAAGGTAGATGTGAGAAACTCCAGTACATAGGTCTGTAGTGATGCGGTGGTGAGCAGGGGGTTGTCTATAGTGTTGGATTGGGTAATTGGGTCTCAGTGTTTAGTGACCCTGTGGCTGTGGGCTGTGAACTTCAACAGTGATTCTCAGCTTCCTCCCTTTGAGGGGACAGGACGGCCCCAGAAGGCTGGAGCTGGGCATTTCTCTTCCCCCCAGGTAGGTCAGGCTCTGGTAAAATAGTTTCTCCTGAGGGCAGCCTTACTAAGAGGAACAGAGTACTCCAGAGTATTTAAAATGGTACCTTTGCTTACCCCCGTGCTAGAGCATGAGGGGGATTTCTCTGTTATTCACTGTGAGCACCTGGTAGAGCCCCTGAAGTTCAGCTACAAAGTGTGGCCCTCCTCTGACTGGTCTCCCTGGAGCTTCTAACTCTCAGACCTGTTCACACAGAGACTCCAGAAATTTGTCAGTTACAGGTTAGGTTTTCCTACCCCAGTGCTGGTTCCTACAGAGATTTCTGCTCTGGTTTGTTGTGATTCTCTCTGTCTGCCTCTCCCTCCAATTTTGGGGGCAGTGGTTTGCCCTGTGACCTCATTTCTTTGACAGATCTGAGAGGAGTTGTTGTTTTTTCAGTCTGTTCAGCTTTTTTTTTTTTTTTTTTTTCACGGTATGCAGGCCTCTCACTGTTGTGGCCTCTCCCGTTGCAGAGCACAGGCTCCGGACGTGCAGGCTCAGCGGCCATGGCTCATGGGCCCAGCCACTGCGCGGCATGTGGGATCTTCCCGGACCGGGGCACGAACCCGTGTCGCCTGCATTGGCAGGCGGACTCCCAACCACTGCACCACCAGGGAAGCCCTGTTCAGCTTTTTACTTGTTAGGATGGAGTGACAACTTCTAAGCTCTTTCTGTGCCAGACTGGAAACCAGAAGTCTCTATCCTTTTAGATTTGTGTAGTTTGCAAAGCCCTGTAGCCCCTAGGT
Organism: Monodon monoceros; assembly: GCF_005190385.1. NCBI lineage: Eukaryota > Metazoa > Chordata > Mammalia > Artiodactyla > Monodontidae > Monodon > Monodon monoceros. Next base: position 44,461,756 of record NW_021703780.1, read on the forward strand.
TGACATATTTCATTAACTAGCACTGCCTGGAATGGTGTTGTTCAGCCAGTCAGAGTTGATGTAGGTAGAACTATATTCCAGACTGTTTATCCATCCTTTCCACAAATGTGTGCTGGGAAGTTCTGTTCAGCACTTGGCTGGAATCAGCATTAGTTGTGTCTACATTCACTTCATCTTCAGTTACCTGTGGGTTCAGCCCTTTCCAGTTTGGAAGATTGTTCCCTTTGATGTGGAAGATAGAAACAAAGTAGGAGTTGTCAAGTTCTGTTTTCTTTCTGTCATTTGTCAAAATAACACCAGCTTCCCTGCTCCTGAGGTGGTTTGTTTCTTCTGTTTTCTTCTTCTTGTGAGCGTAGCTTTGAAAGACTTTTTTGTGACCTCTGGTTTTTTGTCAATCTTCAGTTTCTTCTTGGCTTTGCCCTTTCTGATCCTTTTCATTACAGGTATAGCCATTATTTCAAATGAAATTTGGACAGTTCAATTAATCTGTCTCTTTTTGGTGTCCTTTAATAATTCTGGGCTTAACTAAGCCTCATTTCTTTCTCATTGGGAACCTTTGCCATTTCATCATCAGACTTTTTTTAGAGTAATAATGTTGGCTAAGCCATGTTGGGTGCTTCCTACGAGCCCAGAGAGTGTAAGGGCTTTATCCTCCATTGTCACAGGAACTGTGCGGGTGTATTTCCACACATGACAGACAGTGAAGCTGAGTCAACAACAAGACACGAGACGTGCCCATGGTCCCCTGACCCATAGCTGGTAAAGTGAGATTCAGATGCAGGAAGGGCAGCTCCAGACTCTTAACTACGTGCTGTACAGCTGCTCGTCACACTTCCTCGTACTAAATGGCATTACAGTGTTGATCTTAATAAACTATATACTACGGTGAATTTTGTGACTTTCATAATTTGTAGGGATCCAGTGTTATCATGGATGCTTTTACTTGTAGTTAAGACTTTTGGTAAACACATTTGTTTAGCATCTAGGCTCTTTTTCCATTATTTTTGCTGCGACCAATTTTCCATTGATTTCATTAAAAATGCACAGTTGTTTCTAATTAACTTACAGGTCCATCATCTGTATGACTGAAAAAAATTATCTGGTTTCCTGTATTAAATTTTAAATTAAGTATGTTGACTTATCATTACAGTTTCTTATTAAAATACCTAAAATTTCCTAAATTTTGGCCTAATACAGCTTTTACATTTCAATTCTTCTGTGTTATTTATGCATATTTTTTAGTAGTCCATCCATATTTTTCTCATGAAATAATATAGAGATTACGTGTACCTACTATAAGTTGTTTTTCTATGAAGCAGTTTCCTATTTGTCATCTCATGTCCATCTGGGATTCCTTTAAATTTATATGGATTCTACTCTTTGGGAAGTAGGCATAAAATTAACATGTGAAAATGATGTGAGATTTTTATATTTCTTAGAGTTTGCACGTTTTTCTTTTTGTTTACACCATCTGTCTTCCTGTATGCCTTTATGTAATTTTTTTAAACTAGAAAAAAATGTGAGATTATATAAAGTTTTTAGGTAAACTGTTTTATAGCTACTTGGTGATTATCTCTGCTTGTTAGCTAGTAGCATAATTAAAACTGCTTCCTCCTTCTAGTGAGTGGGCAGCCTTGCCTGAGAATGCTGGAATGTTTTATGTAAGTCTTGAGGCTGTAGTGCCCTGGTAACCGCACAGCTCAGTCGTCATTTAAAGAGAGGAAAGCAATTGCACCCATGGGCAATTAACTTTTTTATTAATAAGCTGTTAGACAATTAAGGGGCGCTGAGACAGTCTTTTGAGTGTGGTGGTGTATTACGTCCGGGTGAATAACCTTGCTGCTGTGCTGCTTGTCGTTGTCAGGGTGCCCCTTCCGGCACAGTGATCCCGAGCTGCTGAGACAGAAGCTGCAGGCATACAAGATCCCTCCCTCAGGGATCAGCCAGGTAGGTCGGACCCTGCCCTGCAGCCTCAGTAATGAGACAGTGGACAGGCCCTTTAGTTTCATGTCATGTTCTTGCAGCGACACGGTGTACTACCTGCTGGGCCTCACGCCAAACATCCTATCTTCTGGGTGAATTAAGCCAAAGCTTTGGCTTTTCTGCTTTAGACTCCTTGGAAATTCTAGTTCTTCTGTCTGCTAGGCTGCATTTTTACGTAATAACAGAAGCTGAAAACCTTTTTTTTTCCTCTCAATTTGTTTTACTGTCTCAATGGGGGGATTTTAAAAAAGTTTTTAGAGGAATGCATTGAAGCTTATTAATGAAGCTGAAAATCAATGATATCATATTTCATTTTGGAGACTTTGTGCTGCAGGGAAGTTGAAGGAGACGATAACGCAGTATGGATTGGCTGGGCATTCTCATTTACTACGTCAGATCCACACTTCCGAGGATAGTTCATCAGGTCGAACAGTTTATCAAACTACTTTGCCTCGTAAACCACTTAGATAAAAAAAGAAATGCTCAAATGTAAAACCAAATGTTTAAGAGTATATCGTTTAATAAACATGCGTTTAAAAAACTTGTGCCCTCACAGACCTACTGTCTCTCATGTGCTTTGTAAGTTGGCTTGGATTTTGAAGGAGTTCAAGAGGAGCTTCTGCTTCCTTAGCTGAAAAAGAACAATATCTGTTTTAGAGCCGGAACATCTAAATCATTATATATCAATTTTTTTTTCTTGAAAAAAAAATTATTCTAGAAAACTCTACTGCTTCTGCTGCATCCAGAGTATATATTGAGTTTAGTCAATTCAGTTCAAATCTTACGGTTTTTCCGTCCTCTGGGGAAGGCAGTGCTCAAGGTGCTCTTTGCAAATGCTGAGAAGTTTCAGATATAAACCCTGCTCCTTCATAACCAGAATCTGGAGGGAAACATGTGCCAAGTGTAATGAAAGAGGCACACATAGAGTGTCTCGGCTCTTCTGAAGATGGGGGATGGCTACCAGATTGGGAGGCTGAGGATCACTTCCTGGAAGAGATGCTCTGTGAATTAGGCCTTGAGTGTATGGGGGGTGGTTAAAAAGAGAGAAAGTGTGAATAAAAGACGGTAAGTGTATAGGATTACTAGCATTTCAAGCTTACGGTATTGGTGGCACCAGTACATCAACATTAATAGGCAACCTAAAAGAAGTTGCTGGTTTGAGAGATTAGGTTTGGAGCTGGGACAGTTAAATGGCAGACAGAATGTGGATTTGTCAGTGCATTAGACAAATTCCAGCTGGAAATCTGATGTTCTTTAGGGTTAGAATTGTAGAACTGTGGGATTGGAAGGGACATTAGAAGAGATCTCTTCACTTTTGTGGAGTTGTGGGGTGTTACATGCCCTTGGGTGCACAGCAACTAAGTCAGTAGAGACAGAAATGGAAGCCAGGCCTTTGGACTCCACATTTTCTTCTCATCCCCAGTTTACTTTAGAGCTGATTATCGTGAGTTTTCTGTGGGAGAGGAGAACAAATAATGGAGGAGAGGGGGTAGGGAGTCAAAAGCCAGGACTCAGAACAGAATCTTGGCTGATGCTTCCCTTTGTCAGGCAGTAGAAGGACAGAGCAGAAATGGGGGGAAGGGAGGGAGTACTTCAGGAAAGTGCAGTGTACAAAAGTCAGGAGAGGAGTGTGAGAGGAGGTGTGGACCACAGGGTCCTCCGTAGCTGAGGGACTGGGTGGGATTAGGACTGAGGAGAGGTGACTGGATTTGGTGAGAGGCAGCTGTGTCCTGGGGGAAACCAGAGCAAGATCACAGTCACTTAAAGATGAATGAATGAGACAGTGGCTTGGATCTGCAGACAGTGAGCATGTTTCACGGAAGGTGCTAGTGAAAGGGGTGTTGGCGCTATCAGCGTAAGCCTCATGGGTGGTTTGTTTGCGTGTTTGGGGCCAGAGGAGACCTGAGCCTGTTTGTAGGAAGAGGAGAAAAGAACCCATCAGAGAGGGTGGGCTTGATAAAGATAGAAACAAAGATAATCCCTCTCTAACCGAGCAGAATTAGCTTATGTCTCCATTACATCATGACCACAGTGTACACCCCTTTGCTCTTTTTCTTTTTCTCCAGTTTTCTTGAGACAAGATTGACATACAGCACTGTATAAGGTGTACAGCACAGTGCTCTGACTTACATACATCATGAAGTGATGACCACAGTAAGATTAGCAAATATCCATCATCTCATATAGATACAAAAGTAAAGAAACAGAAAAAAGTATATTTTTTCCTCGTAATGAAAACTCTTTATTTTCACATGTAATGCACAGCAGTGTTAATTATGTTTATCATGTTCTACATTACATCCTCAGTAATTATTTATCTTATAACTGGGAGTTTCTACCTTTTGATTGACTGCCTTCATCCAGTTCCCCCTCCCACAACCCCACTTTTGAAAACCACAAGTCTGACCCTTTTTTCTATGAGTTTATTTGTTGGTTGTTTGCTTTTTGAAGTATAATTGACTTACAATGCCATGTTAGTTCCCAGTATACAACATAGTGGTTCGATATTTCTTTATCTTTCAAATAATCACGATGATAAACTCTAGTTACCATCTGTCACCACACAAAGATATTACATAGTTATTGACTATATTCCCCACACTGTACGTATCATCCCTGTGACTCATTTATTTTATAACTTAAAGTTTGTACCTCTTAATCTCCCTCATCTGTGTCTCTCCTCCCCTCAACCGACTCCCCTCTGGCAGTCACCTGTTTGTTCTGTGTATCTATGACTCTGGTTCTGTTTGGTTATGTTCATTCATTTGTTTTGTTTTTTTAGATTCCACATATAGGTGAAGTCATATAGTATTCGTCTTTCTCTGTATGACTTGCTTCACTTAGTATAATATCCTTTTGGTCCATCCATGTTGTCCCAAATGGCAATATTTCATTCTTTTTTATGGCTGAATAATATTCCATTGTATATATGTACCACATCTTCTTTGTCCGTTCATCTGTTGATGGGCACTTCATGAAGAATCACTTTTTTAAAAATATAGGCTATTATCATGTTTATCAAGAAGAGTAATGCTTTTATTTAACAGTAGTGAGTATGTATGTACACTCTTACCTTTGACTCCATTGCATTCCTCCATTTATACTCAGTCCACAAGTAGATTCCTTACTTAGTTGCTGTGATAATAATTTCCACGTCATGCTTTGGACCTGCATTGTAACTTTTTGTCTGAGATGAACACAGATGCAGAGTGCATGTGCGCAAGCTGTAAATAATATTTTGCTCTCATTTAATGTCTTTATTGAGTGGCTTTTCAATAGAGTGAAGCCAGCTCAGGAGCTGTGTTCTAAAGGGAAGAAAGTTGTTGAATGAAAAATCCATGTAAAACATCTTGATGAGTACTTAGTTGCAGGCTGGCATAAGTGCAAATTAGAGCTTAAAAACTCCAAGTGCATGTTAAAATACTGAAAGTCAAGAAAAATACCATTTAAATGCATTTAAATGCAATGTAAGACTCAATGGAGCTACTTTTATTTCAGAGAAAAACTACTTGAAAAAGATACCTTCAACATTAAGAAATACTTAGATCTTAACAATCAGAATTTTGATGATCAGAAGAGAGATAATTGTGACTTAATTGGCATCACCTACTTTTTAAAGAAGCATATTTATAGGATCATCCTTTTTGAATGAGCTTGGTATCCAGCTTAGGAAGACTGGAACTGAACAACAATAAAGCCAAAGATGATGGGCAGTCCTGCATTTATTCCTCAGACCTCCCCCAAAAGAGAAAAACATGGAGGTCAGGTCACCAGCAAGACATCAGAATCCTAAGTGTTCATACCCCAACAACGTAGCTTAAACACACACACAGTAAGAACAGAGAGAAATGAGTGGAGAACCAGACAAATCCACAGTTACATTTGGAGACTTGAGCACTCCTCTTTCAGTAATAACTAGAATAAGCAGACAGAGAACGAGTAGGGATGTAGAAGACTTGAGCTATAAACATACTGCCCCACAGCAGGTGAATGCACACCCACATAGGTCACATCCTGGTCTTTAAAAATCCATTACAAAATTGAAATGAATTGAAATCAGACAAAGTACGTTCTATGACTGTAACCAGTACAGTAAGGGAAGAAAAAGAAATAGGAGGCAGGTTAGAAGGGGAGAAAGAAAACCTTCCTCTAATCTCAGACAATGTGATTATCTATGAAAAAAAATGTCAAAGAACCTACCAAAATGCTATTATAACTAATAAATTGCAGGATACTAAGTCAGTATACACAAATCAATTATATTTCTTCCAAAAAACAACTGGAAATTTAAAAATTTTTAATTATCATATGCAATAGTACCAAAAAGATGTAAATGTTTTTTATATGTATTTATCTACAGAATATGTGCAAGATCTTTATGCTGAGACATTGATGAAAACAGTCAAAGAACAGAGTTAGAGGTACACACTACCTAATTTCAAGAATTACTGTAGGGCTACTGTAATCAAGACAGTGTGGTTCTAGGGAAATGATAAACATAGAGATCAACTGGACAGAATAAAAAGTCCAGAAACAGACCCACATATATATGGGCAATGGATTTTTAAATAAAGGTGCCAGAGCAATTCAATAGGAAAAGAATATTTTCCAACAAGTAGTTCTAGAAAAACTGAAAGTCCATATGTCAAAAAAAACCAAACAATAAAACCTAGACACATACCTCATACCTTTAAAAAAATTAATTTGGAGTGGGTCATAGATCTAAATGTAAACCTTCTAGGAGAAAACAAGAAAATCTGAATAACCTTGGATTCAGTATGTTCAGTAAAAGAAAATGTTGATAAATTAGACTTTATCAAAATTAAAACTCTGGTCTGCAGAAACACTGTTAAGAGAATAATAAAATAGCCATAGACTGGAAGAAAAATATTTGTAAATGATGTATTTCATAAAGTACTTATCTCCAGAATTATAAAGATATAAAGTCCTCTCAAAGCTCAATAATCAGAAAACAGTTTTTTAAGTGAGTAAAAAGTTTGAACAGACATTTCACCAAATATTTGAATAATAAACACGTGAAAAAAACGTTCAGCATTAGGTATTAGGGAAATGCAATTTTAAAAGTATACGTCAATTAGAATTGGTCTAATTAAAAAAAAAACAATACCAAGTGCTGATGAGGATGAGGATGCAGAGTGAAGTCTCATTCTTGCTGGGGGCCCACATGGTAGAGCTGTTGTGAAAGCAGTTGGCAATTTCTTATAAAGTTAAATTTGCACATACTGTTTGAGCTAGTTACACCACTATTAGATAATTATACCATTGAAATAAAAGCCTTAAGTCCACACAAAAACCTGTACGTAAGGGTTTATAGTGGCTTTATTCTAATCCCCCCAAACTGGAAAAAACCCAGTGTCCTTCAGCATGTAGTTGGATAAACAAATTGTGTTATACCTCATTTTATTGTGGCTCACTTTTTTGTGCTTCACAGATATTGTGTTTTCTTAACAAATGAAGGTTTGTGGCAACCCTGCATCAAGCAAGTCTGTCGGTGCCATTTTTCCAACAGCATTTGCTCAGTTCGTATCTCTGTGTCAGGTTTTGGTAGTTCTTGCAATATTTCAAACTTTTTCATTATTATTATATTTGTTATGGGTGATCTGTGAGCGGTGATCTTTGATGTTACTATTGTAATTTTGGGAGGCACCACGAACTGCGCCCATGTAAGATGACAAACTTAATCAGTAAATATTGTGTGTGTTCTGACTGCTCTGCTGACCGGCCGTTCCCTCATCTCTCTTCCTCTCCTCTGGCCTCCCTCTTCCCTGAAACACAACAATATTGAAATTAGGCCAGTTAATAACCCCATAATGGCCTCCAAGTGTTCAAGTAAAAGGAAGAGTCAAACGTACCTCACTTTAAATCTAAAGATTAAGTTTAGTGATGAAGGCATGTCAAAAACCAAGACAGGCTGAAAGCTAGACCTCTTGCACCGAACAGTTAGCCAAGTTGTGAATGCAAAGGAAAAGTTCTCGAAGGAAATTAAAAGTGTTACTGCAGTTACTGCAGAACACATGAATGATAAGAAAGTGAAACAACCTTATTGCTGATAGGGTGAAAGCTTTAGTCTCTGGATAGAAGATCAAACCAGCCACAACATTCCCTTAAGCCAAAGCCTAATCCAGAGCAAGGCCCTAACTCTCTTTAATTCTGTGAAGGCTGAGAGAAGTGAGGAAACTGCAGAAGAAAAGTTTGAAGTTAGCAGAGGTTGGTTCATGAGGTTTAAGGAAAGAAGCCGTCCCCATAACATGGAAGTGCAAGGTGAAGCAGCAAGTGCTGATGTAGAAGCTGCAGCAGGTTATCCAGAAGGTCTAGTTAAGATAATGAATGAAAGTGGCTGCACTAAACAACAGGTTTTCAATGTAGGCGAAGCAGCCTCACATTGGAAGAAGATGCCATCTAGGACTTTCATAGCTAGGGAAGAGAAGTCAATGCCTGGCTTCCAAACTTCAAAGGACAGGCTGATTCTTGTTACGGGCTGATGCAGCTGGTGACTTTAAGTTGAAGACAGTGCTCATTTACCATTCCAAAAATCCTAGGGCCCTTGAGAATTATGCTAAATCTACTCTGCCTGTCCTCTGTAAATGGAACAACAAAGCCTAGATGACAGAACATCTGTTTACAGCATGGTTTACTGAATATTTTAAGCCCACAGTTGAGACCTACTGCTCAGGAAAAAAAAAAAAAAGATACCTTTCAAATTATTACTGCTCATTGACAATGCACTTGACCACTCAAGAGTTCCAGTGGAGATATATAAAATTTATGTTGTTTTCCTGCCTGCTAACCTAACATCTTCTCTGCAGCCCATGGACAAGGAATAATTTCAACTTCCAAGTCTTATTTAAGAAATACATTTTGTAAGGCTATAGCTGCATAGGATCTGGGAAAAGTCAATTGAAAACCTTCTGAAAAGAATTCACCATTCTAGATGCTGTTAAGAACATTTATGATTCATGGGAAGAGGTAAAATATTAACATTAACAGGAGCTTGGAAGATGTTGATTCCAGCCCTCATGGATGACTGAGCGGTTCAGGACTTCAGTGGAGGAAGTAATTGCAGATAGGGTGGGTATAGCAAGAGAACTAGAATTAGAAGTGGGGCCCAGAGGTGTGATTGAATTGCTACAATCTTATGATAAAACTTGAATGGATGAGGAATTGTTTCTTGTGAATCAGCAGAGAAAGTGGTTTTTTGAGATGAAATATAATGCTGGTGAAGATTGTTGAAATGACAACAAAGGATTTAGAATATTCTATAATCTTAGTTGATAATGCAGCAGCAGGGTTGGAGAAGACTGACTCCAGTTTAGAGAGAAGCTCTCCTGTGGGTAAAATGCTTACACAGCATTGTATCCTACAGAGAAATCATTTGCAAGAGGAAGAGTCAGTTGACATGGCAGATTTCATTGTCTTATTTTTAGAAACTGCCACAGCCACCCCAGCGTTCAGCAACCACCACCTTGATCAGTCATCAGCCACCAACATCGAGGCAAGACCCTCCCCCAGCAAAAAGATTAAGACTTGCTGAAAGCTGATGATGGTTAGTGGTTTTTTTTGCAATGAAGTATTTTTAAATTAAGACATGTGCATTGTTTTTTTTAGGCATATAGCTATTACACACTTAATAGCACTGGGAAACCAAACAATTTGTAGCTCACTTTATTGTGATACTCGCTTTATTGCAGTGGTCTGGAACTGAACCCACAGCATCTCTGAGGCTGCCTAGAGGCATGCAATGGAATATTACTCAGCAATAAAAAAGGAACAAACTACTGGTATACCCAACAGCAGGCATCATGCTAGGTGAAAGAAGCCATATGGTATGATTCCTTTTATGTGACATTCTGGAAAAGACAAATCTATACGTACAGAAAACAGTGATTGCTGGGAATGGAGGAGGTGTTAGTTACAAAGGGATGGGAGGTCATCTGGGTGATGGAAATGTTCAGTCTGATTGTGGAGGTGGTATCATGACTGAATTTGTCAAATTTTGCAGAACTATACACTAAAGGGGGAATATTTTACTGTATGAAAATTATACCTTTTTTAATGGAAAAAAAGAGAATAGGTAAGTGGTAGCATAAAGAGCCAGTTACTCATCTTTCATAGCAGGAATTCAATAGGTTAAGTTAATAAATAAAGAACCCAAAATATCAGCATGTAATTTAGAATTATACAGGCAACAATCTAAATATATGGCCCAAAGTGGAAGTGATGAAAAGTAATTGCATCTTGGGAACAGACCAAGCAGGGAAGAAATGTGGTGTGGAAGCTTTTGATATTAGTAATTAGCTGCACTGTATACTAAAAAACTTATTTTTCACTTCCACGGGCTTAGAGGTTGAATGGGACAGTCTCATGTTATGTATGAAGTATAAATTAAGTGGTGTGTGCCTAATGGGTAGGTGGTAATAGCAGTAGTAAGAGCTGATGTGAGGTCTTTGGATGTGAGGGTTTTAACCTTTATCCCTCTGTCCTCCCACCACCTACCGTAGTGTCCTGTCCATGTTAAGGGCTGTGAAAGATCTGAGATTTTGTCCTCCTTGCTACCTGAGAACTTAGCTGCCACAATTTCACAGATGATGGCAGAAGACCTGAAGGTTGTAGCCGTAGCAGTATATCAGCGTTTTCTTGTGTCAGCTCCCAGAGCCCCAGTTCCCACAGAGCAGTGTGAGGAAGGCCAGGTACTGTGGCCTGTGCAGTGGGTTCTTTCGGAGGAGAGAAACTCCAAGTGTGGGGTTCTGGATCTTTCCTCTTGGACAGTGCGCATGCCTACAGTTCCATTCAGTGGAAGGTTCTGTATGTAAGGCTGTTGGTTACAGGAACATCCTTGAAACAGTGATCTGGAGCAAAGGCCATTGTTTTCTGTGCTTGTAAAATGTTCAGAGATTTGAGACCCTGGAAAATCCTCTCTTAACTGTCCAAGCTGGTGACCAAATGAATAAATAAGTATGTCTACAAGCTGTATTGGCCAGTTTTTTTTATTGGCACCTTCCCTTTTTCCTCCTTAAAATACTGGTATGCATTTTAAGCTCAATTTCTTTTAAGAATTTCCAGTGAGGTAATAATCCTTGCAGTGCTTTGCTAGTTTGTTCAGTTAACCATATCTGTCAGTAGTTCCTGCCTAATTTAGGTGTCTTGAGTTTTGGTCTTTACTTTTCATTTTGCTTTCACCCTTTGCATAAAAATTGCAATTTTATGATGAAATACTAATATTTTATGATACAGACATTTTAAGAATCTGCATTCAGAATATTGAATAAAATCTCTAAATGATCTTAAATACGTTTATTTCTCTGAAGAGGTTGGTTTTTTTTTTTGTTGTGAAAAGACACACTTGAAATTTTCAGATTGCAGTTTTTTCACTGGCGCCTGGAACAGTGTGCTATATCCTTTCTTACTAGTAAAGTTGTCTTTTTACTGTGCTGAGTAACATATGACATATCTTTAATTCTCATACAGTTTAATAAAGAACAGTAATTGCTGCCCACAGAGTACCTTTAAAGGTGATAGTTCTTTGTACTATGTGTCATAGTAGAGCTAACACCTTTTGTTGTAATCTGTGAATGCTTTTACTCCTCAGTAGCTTTTCTCTCTTATTAGGTAGAAGTGAGCGGTGTGGTTGGTCTGTCACTGGACACAGGACTTCCTTTCTGGTTTTATATTCTGGTCTGCTCTGCACGATTGTGCCAAGGGCTGGGATGGGGGCTTTACACAGTGGACTGGGCTTCCCTTGGCTCTCGCCACCCTGTCATCCTGTGATGAGGGGTTCAGACCTCAAAGCAACACTGGAGAAGGTGGGACCCATGCGCCCCGTGGCCCTGATGCTACAGAGCTTTGTTCCTCTGCAGCACTTTCCTTTCTTATTTTTCTTTTTACTGTTAATTCAGTTGAAATTCTTTTTGGTTTCTTTCAGGGAAAGCCTTTACTGTGAGGTGAATAATGATCTGGGGGTACCTACATTTAGGAATATGTTTAATACATTATTTAAACACTGGCAAATAATATGAAATAAAGATAAGAATAGCTCAGAGTATAAATTACAGTTGGTAACAGGGTTTCAAAAATCCCCGTTACTTTTTTTTTATTTAAGTAAAATTCACATGATGTGAAATTAACCATTTAAAAGCATACAATTCAGTACACTTAGTACATTCACAGTGTTGTGCAACCACCACCAGCCAGCTCGTGACCCCAGTGAAACCCGGTCCCTGGGAAGTAGCCCACCCAGCCCTGGCAGCCTGCTGTCTCCATGGATCTGTCCATGCTGGGGATTGCATGTAAATGGAGTCATACAACAGGTGACCTTTTGTGTCTGGCTTCTTTTACTGAGCGTGTTTTCGAGGTTCCTCCTTGTTGTAGGATCTGTCAGTACCTCATCCCTCTTTATGGCTGAGTAGTATTCCATTGTGTGTTTATCCATTCACCCCTTGATGGACAGTAAGTTGTTTCCCCCTTTCAGCTGTATGGTCTGAGAGCACCACTGTGAACATTTCACATACAAGTAACTGTCTGAGTGCCTACTTTCAGTTCTTTTGTGTATACACCTAAAAGTAGAATTGCTGGGTCATAACGTAATTCTGTGTTTAACTAATTGAGGAATTGCCAGGCTATTTTCCACTGAGGTGATACAATTTTACATTCCCACCAGCTGTGTTGTGAGGGTTTTATATGTTCTCCGCTTCCTTGCCAACGTTTGTAATCCCACCCCCCTTTTGTTTCAGTTATAACCATCTGTGTTAGTTTTCTAGGACCGCTGTAACAAAGTGCCACAAAGTGAGTGGCTTAAAAAAATTATTGTCTATAGTTTTGGAGGCTAGAAATCTGAACTCAAGGTGTTGGCGGGTTTTGCTCCTTCTGAGGCTGTGAGGGAGGATCTGTTCCAGGCCTCTCCTGGTTCCTGGCGGTTTGCTGGTGTCTTTCGCTTTGTACATGCATCACCCTAATCTCTGCCTTCATTTTAACGTGGCGTTCTCCCTGTGTCTTTACATCGTCTTCCCTCTGCGCGTCCTCTTTCCTCTTTTTGTAAGGACACCAGTTGTATTGGATTTGGGCCGACCCTGATGACCTCATTTTAGTTTCATTACCTCTGTAAAGACCCTGCCTTCAAATAGGGTCCCGTTCTGAGGCAGGAGGGATTGGGACTTTAACATGCCCTTTTTGAAGGAACACAATTCAGCCCATAACACCATCCTGATAGGTGTGAAGTGGTACCTCACTGTGGTTTTTACTTACATTTCTCCGATGACTAATGCTGTCATTATTTTTCATGTGCTTGTTGGCTGTTTGTATGTCTTCTTTGGAGAAATGTCTGTTCACATCTTTTGCCCATTTTGAATTGTGTTGTCTTTTCGTTATTGAGTTTAAGAGTTCCTTATATATTTTGGATACTAGATATCTGATTTCTGTCTTAGTCCATTTTGGCTGCTATAACAAGTTACCATAGGCTGGATAGCTTCTAACAACAGATGTATTCTTATGGTTCTGGAAGCTGGGAAGTCCAAGATCAAGGTGCTGGCAGATTCAGTGCCCACTGAGGCCCCATCTCCTGGTTCATGGATGGTCATCTTCTCACTGTGTCCTCATGAGGCAGAAGGGGACGAGAGCTCTCTGGGGTCTCTCTTATAGAGCACTGATCACTTACCAAAAGCCCTACCTCTTTGTACCATCACATTGGGGGTTAGGATTTTAACATACATATTTTTGGAGGGGATATAAACATTCAGTCTATAACAGTTTGCAAATTTTTTCTCCCATTCTGTAGGTTGTCTTAACACTTCTTTGACAGTTTCTTTTGATGGACAAGAGCTTTTAATTTTGATGAAATCCAGTGTGTTTTGTTCTTGTTGGTTGTTACTTGTAGTTTTGATGTCATATTTAAAAGCCCATTGCTAAATTCAAGGTTATGAAAATGGACACCTATATTTTATTGTAGGAGTCTTATAGTTTGAACTCTTATATTTAGGTCATCAATCCATTTTGAGTCAATTTCTATATATGATGTGATATACAAGGATCCATCTTCATTCTTTTTCATGTGGATGGCCTGTTGTCTCAGCACCATTTACTGAAAAGACCATTTTTCCCATCATAATGGTCTTACACCCTTGTCAAAACTTCACTGGACCTAGTTATATGGGTTTATTTCTGGACTCTCGATTCTATAGTGTTGGTCAGTATGTCTCTCTTCTTGCCATATAACAATTTTTTGGTTGCTTTAGTATTGTAGTAGGTTTTGAAATCAGGAAGTTTGAATTCTCCAACTTCACGTTCCTCTTTTTCAATATTGTTTTGGCTATTTGGAGTCCCTCGCAATTCCATATGAATTTGAGGATTGGCTTTTCCATTTCTGTAGAAAAGGCCATTGGAACTTTCATAGGGATTGCGTTGAATCTGTAGATTGCTTTGGGTAGTATTGATATCCTTTCAATATTACCTTTCAGTCTGTGAACAGGGGACTTCTTTATGTTTGTTTAGGCATTTAATTCCTTTCAGCAATGTTTTGCAGTTTTCAGCATATGTGTCTTTCACTTCCTGGGCCAAATTTATAGGCATTTTATTCTTTTGAATGCTGTTGTAAATGGAACTTTTTCTTAGTGTCCTTTTCTGATTGTTCACTACTAGTGTTAGAACTACAACTGATTTCTTTGGGTTGTTCTTGTATCTGGCAACTTTGCTGAGTTCATTTATTAGTTCTAATTGGTTTTTTTTAATGGATTCTATAAGATTTTTTCTGTATATAAGACCGTGTCATCTGTGAATAGGTATAGTTTTGCCTTTTCGTTTTCATTTGGATGCCTTTTTATTTCTTGCCTAATTGCTCTGATTAGGACTTCCAGTGCATTGTTGAATAGCAGTGGTGAAAGCGGGCATCCTTGTCTTGTTCTTCATCTCAGGGGGAAGACTTCTGTCTTTCACCAAGGATATGTTAGCCATAGGTTTTTCATAAATGCCCTTCATTATGTTAAGGAAGTTTCCTTCTATTCTCTGTGTGTGTTTAACCATGAAAATGTGTTGGATATTTTCAGATACTTTTTCAGCATCTGAAATGATCATATGGTTTTTGTCCTTCCTTCTATTAATGTCATATATACATTGATTGATATTCATGTTGAACCACCCTTGCTCCACTGGGATAAATCCCACTTTGTCATGGTTTATAATACTTTCAGTGTGCTGCTGGATTTGGTTTGCTAGTATTTTGTTGAGAATTTTTGCATCCTGTATTCGTAAGGGATATTGGTCTATAATTTTCTTGTGATGTCTTTCTTTGCCTTTACTATCAGGGTAATGCTGGCCTCATAGAATGAGTTAGGAAGTGCTCACTCCTTTTTTGGAAGGGTTTGAGAAGCACTGGTATTCTTCTCTAAATGTTTGGCTGCCATCTAGTCCTGGGCTTTTCTTTGTTGGGAAGTTTTTAAATACTCAGTCTCTTTGCCGATTACAGGTTTGTTCAGATCTTTTGTCTTCTTAGGTCAGTTTTGGTAATTTGTGTATGTCTAGGAATTTGTCCAGTTCATCTAGGCTGTCTAATTTGTTGGTGTGAAGTTGTTCATAGTTTTCCCTTATCCCTTTCATTTCAGTTAAGTCGTTAGTAATGTCCCCACTTTTCTGATTTTAGTTATTGTGTCTTGTGTCTTTTTTTCTTTGTCAGTCTTTGTCAATTTTTATTTTTTGCAGGGGGGGTATGCGGGCCTCTCACTGTTGTGGCCTCTCCCGTTGCGGGGCACAGGCTCCGGACGCACAGGCTCAGCGGCTATGGCTCACGGGCCTAGCCGCTCTGCGGCATGTGGGAATCTTCCCAGACCGGGGCACGAACCCGTGTCCCCTGCATCGGCAGGCGGACTCTCAACCACTGCGCCACCAGGGAAGCCCAGTCTTTGTCAATTTTGTTGACCCTTTCAAAGTACCAAGTTTTGGGTTTGTTTTTTTTTAATTTTCTCTTGTATTTCTGTATTTCTCTTCTCTATTTTATCTCCACTTTAATCTTTATTTCCTTCTTTCTATTGGTTTTGTGTTTAGTTTGCTCTTTTTTTTTCTAGTATAAAGTTAGGTTATTGATTTGAGATTTTTCTTGTTTTTTATTGTAGTGTTTACAGCTAGAAATTTCCCCACGAGCACTGGTTTCTCTATATTCTATAAGTTTCAGTGTGTTGTATTTTTGTTTTCATGTGTCTCAAAGTATTTCCCAATTTCCCTTTTCTTTAATTTTCTTTTTTCCTTGACCCATTGGTTGTTTATGAATGTGTTGTTTAATTTTTACATATTTTTGAATTTTCCAGTTTTCTTTCTGTAATTGATTTATTTCATCCCACTGTGGTCAGAGAAGATGTTTTCTATAATTTCAGTATTTTTAAATTTATTAAGACTTATTTTGTCACCTAACATATGATCTATCCTGGAGAACGTTCCCTGTACACTTGAGAAGAATGTGTATTTTGCTGTTTGGGATGGAGTGTTCCATATTGTCTGTTATGTCTAGTTGGTTATAGTGTTGTTCAGGTTCTCTTTCCTTGTAGCTTGTCTGTCTAGTTGTTCTACCCATTTATGAAAGAGTTTCCAACTGTTGTTGTAGAGCTGTCTATTACTACCTTCAGTTCTTTCGATTTTTCCTTCATGTATTCTGGGTCTCTGTTTTTCAGTGCCTATATGTTTGTAATTGTTTCATCTTCCTGACAGATTTATCCTTTTATCAGTATATAATGTTGTTTTGTCTCGTAACATTTTTTGACTTAAAATCTGTTTTGCTTGTTGTTAGTATGGCCCCAGCTCTCTTTTGGTTACTATTTTCATTGAATATCTTTTTCCATCCTTTCACTTTCAACCTGTTTTTGTCTTTGGATCTAAAGTGAGTCTCTTATAGAGAGCACAAAGTTTGATTATGTAATTTCAGGCATTTTTCCATTCTCTGCAATTGGAGAGTTTAATCCATTTACAGTTAAAATAATTACTGATAAGAAAGGATTCACTTTTGTCATTTTGCTGTTTTCTGTGGGTCACATCCCTTTGTCCCTCAGTTCTTCTATTACTGCCTTCTTTTGCGATTGATATTTTTGCAGTGTACTGTTTGAATTCTCTTCATTTCCTTTTCTGTATATGTATTTTTATTTATTTTCTTACTGATTACCCTGGGGTTTGTAGTTACCCTCTTAAACTTACGACAGTTAGTACCAGCTTAACCTCTGTAGTATACAAACCTCTGCTTCTGTTTAACTCTGTCCCTCCCCCTTTATGTTGTTGTTGTCACAAATTACATCTTTATACATTGTGTGCCTATTAACATTGATTTATAGTTATTGTTTTATGCATTTGCCTTTTAAATCATATTGGAAGAAAAAGAGGACTTATATATCAAAAATGCAGTAATACTGGCCTTTATATATGATGTAGTTACCTTTACCAGTGTCCTTTATTTTTGTGTGGTTTTCAAGAACTGTCTAGTGACCTTACATTTCTGCCTGAAGGACTCCCTCTAATATTTCCTGTAGGGCAGGTCTACTAGCAACAGACTCCCTCAGCTTTTGTTTATCTGGGAATATATTAATTTCTCCATTTTTAAAGGGCATATGAATCTTGGTTGACAGCTTTATTCTTGGAGCAAAATATGTTATCATGCTGCCTTCTGTTCTCCTTGGGTTCTGCTGAGAAGGCCGCTGATACTCTTGCTGTTTCTGGTAAGTGAAGAGTGGTTTGTCTTGCTCCTATCCGTGTTTTCTTTCGCCTCTTTCAGTGGTTTCTTTATAATGTGTTTCTGTGTGTTTTGTCCTCCTAGGAGTTTGTTGAGCTGTTTGGATGTGTAGTTGTACGTCTTGTATCGAGTCAGGGAGATTTTCAGCCGTTTTCCTTCAACTGTTCTTTATACCCTTCTGTCCCCTCCTTCTGGGTGTCCCATGTGCATTTGTTGGTGCACCTGCTGGTGTCTCACGTGTCTCTTTGGCTGTGTGCATGTTTCTTCATTCTTTATTCTTCCTACTCTTCAGACTGGATGATCTCAACCAATCTACTTCCAAGTTTGCTGATTCTTTTTTCCACCTGCTGAAATTGGCTACTTTTTCATTTTAGCTATAATTTTCAGCTCCAGAGTTTCTCTCTGGTTCCTTTTTATAGTTTTATTCTCTTTATTGTGATTTTCTCTCTTTCTTTCCTTTAGCTTTTTGTCTATGGTTTCTTTTAGCTCTTTGAGGGTATTTAAGACAACTGATTTAAAGTCTTTGTCTGATGAGTCTAATGTCTGTGCTTCCTTGGGACCAGTTTGTATTCATTTCTCCTGTGAATGGACCCTACTTTCTTGTTTCTTTCCAAGCTTTGTAATAATTTCTAGAAAACTGGACATTTCAAATATTCCAAGTTGCTAACTCTGGAAGTCTGACTCTTTGTGTGTGCCTGGTCTGGGCTGTCCACTAGCAGCCACTAGCTACAGGCAGTGACGGTTTAGCACTTGAAATGTGGATGGTCCTCACTGAGATGTGCTGAAGGCAGTGGTGTATTGGTAAACCAGCTCTGGGGGAAAGAAGCCTTGACTTATGTCATTTGCTGATTTCTGTTGTGTAAATACTCCTACTGGACTGATGTGAAAGTACCAAAGTGATGTTTCAAACCCTAACTTGGGAAGAGTTATGCACAGTCCATTCTCACAAGCCAGTGGGGTCAGCTCCAGCACACCGCCTGTCGTGAGTAGAAAATATATGCCAGGTTGCAAAGAATTACCATGAAAAAGCATTGTAAAATATCTTAGTATGATATTTTTATATTGATTACATGTTGAAATGACAGTAAACAATATTTATTTAAACAAGATGTATTATTAAAATTAATTTCGTGTTTCTTTTTACCTTTTTAATTGTAGCTATAGAAAATTTTAAATTACAGATGTTACTCGTATTTCCATTGCAGAGTATTGCTCTAAATAGTTGAGACTATTGAGTATTAGAGTGATTAGGTTCTATTTCCATATCATATTTGCTTCTAGCATACAGTTGTGTTTGACCTATTACAGCCAATATTTACATGTTGACCCATAAATGAGTAAAAATAAGGCTACTCATTTTTCAGGTTTTTTATTAAATGATTCATTATTTACAAGTATATTTCTGTATGAATATTGTTTAAACTGTCTTTTTATTTTTCATTTTAGTGTTTTTTTTAAGAGAGGAAGAGAAAGTATTTTAGTTATTTACTCAGCATAACCACTAATGATTATTTTAACAGCAAAATCTAATTGGTGCTTCCCGAAAAATTAATAGTGATATTAAAACCTTGAAATATGTAAAAATGTATGGTCTTTATGCTTTTTGAGAGGTTGGTTAACCTCTCTTTTTCACAGTCCAAACATTCTCAAAAAGTTAGTGACCATGTTCAATCTAAAACTGGTAAATGCCTTTTAATGAAGAAATCTTTCAAAATGGACAGTTTAAAAGACTTAAAAGTAACACTATGTCAAGAAAATTTTATGGCAAAGATAAATCTCAACGACTCCTTACTCAGTGTTCATATAAATCTAAACTACCTAAAGCTCCTGTGATTTTCTTAGGTGAGGGGTATGAAGAGTACTTATCAGTAGATGATGGTATCCATCTGTCCATTACTTTATGAACAGCAACTGCTCTCAAGAGCAGCTTTTCTGTCTTTCATCTCCATGAGCATCTCTTCTCATTTATGAGAATTGCTGCACTTAGCTTTGCTTTTCTTGGTGATGTAGTTGAAAATGTGTACATTGTTCTTGGTAAATCTTAGAACAGCATTAAGGAAAAGATGGGAAGTTGAGCTTTAGAATTGGTGTCAGGAGGATATGGTTCCATTTTTGGCTTTATCATAAAAATCCCTGAATATCTAACTTGATTTCTGTGTATATCTTTCCTTTTCATTAGGCTGAAGATAAATGGTCATTTGAAGATTATTTAATATTGTTAAGGTGATTCAAAGAAGAATCACTTTGAAAGTCAAATAACACTCCATTTGTTAGCCAAAGCCATGAAAGTTTACTTTCATTAAAATTGCATTAAAATGGAAAACATAGTCTTTATTAAAAGAAAATTCAGTACTCTATTTATAGTTATGTATCTTTCTATAATTATTTTATTATTTATTCATTTATTCATAAAAAATTGCTGGTATCTGTAGAGGAATTTCATTCAGTAGCATATGGTAACTGTCATTTATAATACTTATAATAAAATCTACCTGCCTATCTATGGACAAAAAACTATTCTCCCTACAAAAAACTATTCTCCCTAGCTTAGTTCTGTTTCATGATCAGTTTTATAGACTATTCTCTCAGAGGACCCTCCCCACCTTTTTTTTTTTTTAAGAAAAGCAAACTTTAAGTATCCAGAAAGTTGAGTAATTTATCTTTTTTCATAAAGCAAGTGTTTCAGATTCTCAGTCTGCTTACCGTTAAGCCATTTCAGGGGACTTTCCTGGTGATCCAGTGGTTAAGACTCTGTGCTTCCAATACGGGGGCGCGGGTACAATCCCTGGTCAGGGAACTAAGATCCCACATGCCGTGCAGTGCAGCCGAAAAAAAAAAAAAAAAAAAGCCATTTCAGACTTCTTGGTAGTGTTGACCATCAATTTACAATGTAGTTTTTGTTAGACGAAATTTCTGTTTCTGAATATATATATATATACAGACACACACCTATATTTATATGTAAACATGTATAGTTATTTATTTCTCAATCTTCCAGTCCTTGAAAAAACCTCATTTGAGTGACAGATGTTAAGTTTAGTTTCTTTCTTCTAGTTTAGTTTCTGTTTTCAAGCAAATAGGCTACATCTCCTTTTATAGGTAAGATCTTTGAAAATAACTATTAAGTCAAGGATAAATCTTTTTCATCATTTCCATGAAGATCATAGGACATAGTCATTCTGAAGTGGCAAGCTTTTATATTAAGCAAAAAAGTAGGATACCCGCCGCACAGTTGTGATTAGTGAGTAAACTGTGGGGTTGCGGTCTGGCTGCACTTCTGTCTGCCCCTCCCAGCAGACTTGACAGGATTCTCACTTGCCTTCCCCTTCCTCCGTCCTCTCCTCAGCATTCTCTTTTTCTCCCTCCCCTATTCCAAGTTCACTTAGTTGTTTATGTTCCCCTAAAGCTTAAATCCTTTAACCCAAATGTTGGAGGTATTTTTAATGATTCAAAACCTTTATTCAAATATAGTAAGTTAAAAGACAGTGGGACATTTTCAATATTAGGGTATCTATATTGTGGATAAAAATAAGGGAGTAATGTAATATGATTATTAAACTTGAGTGTTATATACCTTTCAGAAAGCCTCTCTTCTATTTAGAATTCAGCTGACTTGCAGGACATTTCAGGATTTATGAGGTGTGGCACACTTTTCTAACTGGGGAGGGTCACAGTTTTGATGAGATTTTCCCAGGCATCTCAAAGGCCTAAAAAATTGCTATAAGCATTCTTTTTCGCATGTGTTTTCATATATATGTGAAAAACAGATTTAGAGAGCTGGTAATTAAGTAAAATAACCAGAACAATATCTGATACAGACAGAGCAGGTGTATAAGATGTTGTTATAGACCTTATTCTTCCTCACCTGATTCCCATCCCTCTCCCTGCAAAAGCAAACAAACAAGGAAAACACAACTTGCACTTTTTCGGGGTCTGGTTTGCTGTGGTGGGGTTTGCATGCAGGACGTTTGCTGGGAAGTGCTCTCAGGGTCAGCACCTGTCAGGGAAGGAGCAGGCAGGACGGAGCAGAAGGGGACGTGGTCTGTAGGTGGCCCCACAGGGAGCTGTGACTGGTCCTTGATTAGGAGCGTGCTGCGTCATCGGCTGGTCATTGGGTCTGGGGAAGATGGCTTTCCCCAGCCGACGGGACTGCTGCCAGCTCTCAGTCGTCAGCACTCTCTGAGCCTGGAGACAGTGTGCCCAGGTCCTGGCCCTGGTCCTGAGGAGTGGGCCGTGTCCTTGGTACTCTGCCTCTGGGGAGAGCGAGTGCAGCACCAGATGCTCAAGCCGGAAGTCAGGACAACATCCACGACCACTCCCAGGGCTCTTGAGTCTGTCCCTTCTGCTCTGCTCTCTTCCCATTGTCCACAGCCCCTCTTCCCTCCAAAAGTCCTTCACACTGATGCCAGGTCATATTTCTAATATACTTTACATTCTTCCCGTCCCCAAGCATCTTGCTTGGAGTTTCTGTGCCTCCTTTGCATGTCGTCTCCGTGTCTGGGTTGCCCTAACCCTTTCTTTATCTTCATTGTTGTGATTCATTATTACCACTTGGTTCCGTTCTCCCCTGAAACTCATATTGAGCCCTTTCCCCTCCCCTTCCGGTAGCATCCTGTGTTCTCCTGTATCAGGTCAACACCTGTTTGGTACTGTTTGTTCCCTTGTCTGTCCTCCCTTCCAGACTGTCTTTATAGCCTTATCCTCCTCGAGGACATAAATGGTATCTTTCATCTCTATAAACCCAATCCTGGAGTCCCTTCAAGGGGCTAAGTGAATGTGGGCTGCGTGGATGGAGTGAGAGAGTGACCAACTGACTCGGTCATAGTCTGAAAGCTCGTTTGAGAGGTGTGGGCAGGGGCTGTTGTGTACACAGACCGGGATGTTTTCCTGTTTGTAGAAATCAGCGATGGCAGATTTCTACATTTGGATTCCAGTTAATTTGATGGAGTGGTGTCGCTCTCTTCTCCAAAGTGTCCTCAGATATGAGTGGAGAAACCTCTCAAGCCCTTTTAAAGCCTGTGGAAGAACTAAATTAAGTTAGTAATTTTTTTCCTGTGGTGCTACACCAATAAAAAAAAGAGAGAGAGAAATGGAAATCAACTGTCTAATTGCAAAGGCTCTGGTAAAAGTGCTCTAAGATGGATTCAAACAGAATGAAGTTTCTTTGGGGAGGAAAAACATTTATTTTATGGCTCAATAAACTTCCCGAGCACCGTCCATGTTGCTGAGTTTTCCGTATGTTCAAGTCTGGAAACAAAAAGATTTAAGAAGCTGTGTTAGAGCTCTTAGTCGAGTGGCATTACAAGACATAATTAACTATAATGAAGTAGGAGAAGTGCTTTAAAAAATTATTCTAAATGCTAGTTGAAGAGCCAGAGGGGAAGATCTGCTGAGGAGGGAGGAGTGACATCAGGGATTGCTTCACGTAGGAAGTGACATTTGCATTGGGTGTGAAGGTGGGGTAGGAGTTCCCCACTGGAGGGAAGTCAGGCTTATCAGGCCGAAGGGGGAGCATCCATTCAATGTCAGCAAATGTGATCGGGTGTGACTGTATTCCAGTTACCATTCAGGACCCTGGGAATATAGTGATGAACTAATAGCAAGGCCCCTCCTCCTCAGAGGTGATACTCCAGTGGAGGAGACAGACAGTAAAGAAATTCAGTGTGGTGAGAGAAGGCTAGACAGGAGAAGGGCTAGAGTGAGACTCAGGGGAGGTGAGCACATTCAGATAAGGCGCCAGGGCGTGTTCTGAGGAGCCCTAGTCCTGTGAGATCTATGAAAACAGGTTCTGGAGACAGACTAGTTGAGAAACACCACCCTGGTAAGTCCTGCCCTGAAGAAACTTAGACAATTCTGGACTAAACCAAATCAAACAGTGCATCAGACAAGAAAACCCTCTGCGTTATCACAGGAGTTTTGTGAGCTAAAATTCCAAACCATACACCCTGGGAGAAGCTGGACTGGAGTGTGAGGACCCAGGGGCCAGGTGGGCAGGAGGGTCCTGGGTGGGGGCGGAGGCGAGACTGTGGCCTGATGGTTCGTGGCCTTTTGAACCACGATGAGGAGTCTGGGAGCCAGCAATGCCAGGGTTAGATCTGGGTTTTAGGAAAGTTAGTTACTGTGGTGGCAGTTCAGAAGCTGTCTTGAATGAGGAAGGGATAAATCAAGAAGCTTTGCAATAAAAAGGGATTGATCAGGGCCTGAACAATGGAGAGGAAAAGATTAATTTTAAAGACCTTTGGAGGGAGAATCAATTTATTTGGATAGCTATGTTTATAGACAATGAAGAGTGACTCAGAAAAATTCTTGGCACATAATGTTTTAAACGAAGGAAAGCACATCTTCATGAGTGGGAAACTTGCCTCTGACCCCCCAGTAGGTGAAGGTCACAGCAGAGTTGTAAGTTTTGTGGGAGAGACAGGGGCCAAGTAATAAGATCAAAAGTGTTCCAGACTCTACATCACAACTGTGTTTTCTCTCACCTTCGAAATGAAGATTAGAAATGGAGCGGGAAAATATCAGCAAATATCTCCTCTTGAAAGGTTGATTTTTTAGGAAGAAACAAGCTTGTTATCACTTTTAAATAAAACAGAACGTGACCTTGAGTTAGAGACAGCTGAGCCGCGTGTCTGGTTGGTGAGGTCAGCGTCTCCTCCCTGCAGCCCAGGATGGGCAGGTGGCTGCATTCTGCCGCCAGAGAACCATCTGGACCTCATGGCAGGTGCTGAAGCAAAGGCGGAGAGGACGTCTCAGTGGCTGAGAGTATGAGCATCAGAAGGGAGAAGGAAGGGTGGCTCTAAGTTATAAAATGTTATCTATATTTCTATTTTCATATACGTATATATGTGTGTGTATAAGTATAAATATAACATTTCCCACCAGTACTTTGTATCGCATATGTTTGTCAATGGCTATGATCTGTCACCAATCAAATGAGAAAACTGTCGCCTTATTTGCTCTTTGCCCCTCCCCTGCAAGGATATCTTGGTTATTAGCCACTTAATTTGGATTCTAAACCAAACAGTAATTTGCCTTGAGGATGAAATAGTCGATGAAGTGTAATTAATGATTTTACCAAACTTAGGAAATACAAATATGATGAACATTTTCTTGTAAAGATGACAAACTGCATTGTTAAAAAAAAACAAAAGAAAAACTAATATTCTTCTTGATGGACTTTAGTCAGCTGATAAGTAGTTTAAGATATAGAGAGAAAAAAGTTAAAGAATATGAGTTACCAAAATATAGTAGTTTAATACCACTATTCCTCTTAATTTTTCTTAGCCTTTTGACTACTGATGTATTAGAACAGTTGTTAAGCTTCACATTTTGTACTTTAGCCTGGAAATATTGGCATTAGAAACCAAACTCGAATTGCCATTTGAGCAATATTCTTAGACCTTCACTGGAATTTTTCTTTAAATAATAATCTTTTGTTTTCATCAAATAAGCCTTTATTTGATAAGATTCTTCAGATTGTCTAATTATATTTTTCTAAAGCCTAATTAGGAAACATCTAGCCTAGGAATCGGAATTGACACTTGATTTGCTTTCCTCCTTAAAGAACTGTTAGTCTGGTATTAATGCTGGTTCACGAGGAAACCGTGGTGTGCTGTGGCTCTTCCAGAAGGACCATGGGGGCTCCTGGAGGGGGTTTGTATCCTTGCTGGGTGAGCACAGCTGCAGGCTGCGGGCTGTGTGGTGACATCTACGGGCCATGCAGAGAGTGGCTCTGTCTCACTGACCACATTTCTTGGGCTTTCTACACTTTCCTCCCACCTGCTTCTTTCACCTTCCTATTTATCTTCTCTTATCTCCGTATATTCCTTCTTCTTGTAGAGTTTTCCACTCTGTGTATATGTGTTTGTCTCTCCGGTTCTTTTTCGAACCCTCCCTTTGGCCAGCCTTGCCTCTGAGCCCCCAACCTTGGGGAGCTGGCCCTTCAGGACCTCTGCTGGCAAGACAAACACTGTCCAAAAGCACTACTGCCTATTTCCTCATTCTGGTTTTTCTACAAAATGTTTTTTCTTAAAAAAATTTTAATGTCATGTTCAACATATGACTAACACAAAAAATATATGTAAACACGCACATTATGAACTAACTAGCTATGCACCCCTGCCCCCCAAGCAAAGCATATTTTAAAAAACATGGTTAGGTAGGTAAGTTCAACATTGATACATCATAAAATATTACCACATCCAGTATTTCTTCATTCTTGAGAAAACATAAAAGAAAAATTACAGCTTCAAAGAAAAGCATACCACTTCTGGTTGAACCTAACATCTCTTCAAGCTCACAGTCATCTGGCTGAGTCAGGCATATCTGTCCACAGCCCAGGGAAACGGACTCTTCTGTTAAAACTTAGCACTTTAAAAAAAGGTCACTTGAATTATGACTACACAAAAAATTTAAATTCTGAATGAGACCAACTCTTCCTAAGACCCTGAATTTCAGGAAGGAAGGATGGCTTAGTGATCACAGCTGTCATGCGTTTCAGACGTTGCTGTAGACCCCTCCCTGGTCAGCCCGGCCAAGTTGGCAGTCAGTCTTCTCAGTGTCTCTGAGTTCTTCCAGGGCTGTTTAGACATATCGCAGAGAATTGAAGCTTTGACTCCAAGTTCCGTTACACAGCCCTCCGGACATCTGTCCTTCTTGGCTTTTGGTGTTTCATTGCCACATTTCGGTTTTTGCTCCTGTTTGACGAACTACATTTTAGTGTCTTGCTCACACCCCACTTCTCCTTTCCCTTCCTGTTGATTGTTAGCTTTGTCTTTCCTGCCCTGGAGTCACCCAACCATCAGCACGTGGGACCAGCACCATCCTCAAAATAGACGTACCTGTGGGATATCTTAATACAGTGTTTGCCAGGGGTGTTTGTATCAGAAAATTTAAGAAGAGAAGGTGCAGGGGTGGTTTGCAGTTGTGCTGTGTGCAGACAGCAGAGCAGCAGACTCACCAGTGCAAAGGCTGAAGTCAGCAGGGGGTGGGTGCTGACTCCAGGGTGCTTGAGGCCTCACACTCTTACTCATCACGTTGCCTAGCGACTAGTAAGCGGTATTTGTGGTGTTTTACATTTATTTTACATGCTAGTTCCTACTGATATGTGGGCATCTTACTGCATTTTATTTAGGAAGTCAGTTGGGGTAGGGAAAGGGTTCTTTACTCCAGAACATGGGGGGACAGGCCCTTGTGGAGTGTTATCACATAGAATAGCTGTTTTTCAAAAACAGCCCATGGCCACAAAGTGGGAAATGCTTCTATCTCTAATTGCACCCCTTCTCCCCACAACGACTGTCAGCACCTGGTCCAGGCCCCCCTGGTCTGTCCCCTAGACTCTTGCAATGAGTTCACTCTCCACCCCACCCCCAGCACAGCAGGCAGAACATCCTGTGAAAATGTGAGTCGTCCGCTTCACTCCAGTGCTTAGAGCACTGCAGCAGCTCCCTGTTCCACTCAGGAAAACCAAACCTCATTCAGTGTCCAAGACCCTTCCTTGTCTTTTCCTGTATCTCTTTAATGTAGATCATAATGGGAAACTAAAGTATGTATTTTTATTTGTTGGATTTCTTTTTAGTAATATTTCTCATTTTCTATCTGTATTTTATTTATTTTTAAAATTGTATTTATTTTTGGCTGCATTGGGTCTTCATTGCTGCACGCCGGCTTTCTCTAGTTGAGGTGAGCGGGAGCTACTCTTTGTTGTGGTGCGTGGGCTTCTCATTGCGGTGGCTTCTCTTGTTGCAGAGCACGGGCTATAGGCGCGCGGGCTTCAGTAGTTGTGGCACATGGGCTCAGTAGTTGTGGCTCGCGGGCTCTAGAGTGCAGGCTCAGTATTTGTGGCACACAGGCTTAGTTGCTTCGCAGCATGTGGGATCTTCCCGGAACAGGGCTCAAACCCATGTCCCCTGCATTGGCAGGTGGATTCTTGACCACTGCTCCACCAGGGAAGTTCTATCTTAATTTAAAACATGTAAGTTTTTTAAGGAAAAACTCTCTTAAGGAAAACAAGATCATTCAGTTGCATATGATTTTTCAGTTTTTTAATTCTTTCTGCAGTTAAATGGCCCACACTAGACAGACACACTCCCCTATTTTAAGAGGGTATATTTTTTCATCTGAGAAATGAAGACAGTCCCTACTAGTAATACCCAGTCACCTCAGAGCAGTCTTTCTCTCATGTTTCTCCTATTGGCTCACTTACTGTCTCCCTGACCTGTTAGTTGCTATCTTTCTTCTTCCCTCTCTCTTCTCCTTGGGACTCAATTTATCTTCCTCTGAACAGCTTTCCTAGCCAGTGAAAAACACCCTGTTGCCTCTTTTCCCCATTACACCTCTACATCTGTGCAGAAACTTTCATCCACTCAAATGTGCTGCAACATGATAGGTGAAGTTATTTAAGGATAGATAGGCAAATGATTTATTTATGAATTTGCAAGGCAACTTCAAATAAAAACTCTTCCTAGAAAGATGAAGAAAAATGTCAGAGGAAAAGTGAATGATTTTCCTTAAGGAAGAGCCTAGTCTCTGGAGTGGAGTAGGGGATGGGGTGGAGAGGGGATTGTTGTGTGATTAATCTAAATTTAATTTTTTGATGGAACCTAAAATTTCAAGGTACATCAGCTTTTCTCACATTCTGTGGCTTCTCTGTCAATTTCCCATAACTTTTGTATATGTGTATGTCACCCAACTAGGTATTTTTATTAGTAGGGTTCTTATAAGTATTTCTTTATAGCATGTTTCCCAAACATATATATTAGATTGTTATATATAATGTTACATATTTATTTTGCAAGGAAGATATCTAAATATACCATATATGTGTATATATATAAACAAGAAATGTATATACACAGAATAAGATGTTAGATTCATTGTTTTGTTTTTAAATAAAGGGAGTTTATTACATACCATACAGTTGGGATTTTTGTCTATTTCTGTGAATTCATTTTCTCTTCAGGTAATTTATGGCATCATTTAAACTTAAGTTTATGTTTGAAGACCTTGCTTCTCCAAAATTGTAATTCATAGATATTCATACCTTGGTATCACTGATGTTTGCCAATACTCAACTGCAAGTTTATCTCAGCACAGTTTGAATTATCTATGTTTAAAAACATAGGCAAATATGAGCTCAGAATTACTTTAAAAACCTTGTGACTTTCTTCATTTTAAAAGTTTATAGTCATTCATTTAAAACTGATTTATTTTTCACTTTTGCTCTAATAATTCAAGAAAAGTAGACAGTTCAAATAGGCAGACAGCAGAATCCTGGGTGCTGTGATTGGTTGGCATTTACACAGGTCTTTCACGTAGGATTTAATAAAATGTGACCTGAAATTTAGAAATGTAATCTACAAGACAGTCAGAGAAAAACAGTTCTTTTAAGCATACTCTTGTCAGTATAATGTGATGCCCATTCTGCACTGTAATTTTTTGTGTGTATCTGTTAAAAGATGTAAGCTATATTCAGTAATGAGGATAGCAAGAATTTGAGACTTCATGTACATTTCTTTTTGTCATAGGAAGGTCAGCCTTTTGAAAAGGGATAGAAATTAACATTTCTCCAGAATTATTTTTTCCTTCACTTGAGGCTGTCTGTTAATTTAAGCATTTTACTGTGTTTTATGAACAGGCCAAATATATATTCTATTTATTTGTCAGGGGAGGTGATAAAGGTGATAAAACTTTACAAATTTCAACTGTTATTGCAGCCTACTGAGAAGGATGGGAGTTTGTGCTGTTCTGAAGAGATTACATGAAGTAGAATTGGATAGCAAATTGTGTTTACAAAAGATAGGATGATGTTCCTAATAGGTGGTCAGAATAGACTATTTACTCTCACATTCTGCTGAGCTTTACTAGAAATAACTTCATTTCAGAAAAGGACAAATCTGATTGAAGGCAAAAGCATTCCCTCTCCACAGATACTCATCCAAAGGGTTTACATTAAATTTTTCTGATGGGCACACAGCTGTATTTTATGCTGTATCTGTACAAACTGGTAATGTGGAAAGTAAAAATCTAAATAGTATACTTATTGCTTCATGCAGCAACCATTTAGATTACTAGATTTATATCTACAGTTTTGGAAGAGATGTTGCAATATGATATTCTGACAATAACTGTCAAAGTCATAATACTAGGATCTGTTTTCATCTTGTTGTCAAGGTAAAGTTACTGAAATTCACATTTGGTAGGTCAGCAAGATCACTTACTATCTCTTGTCATCAGTGGTTTAATGCCAACCTAAACAGCTACTGTATGATGTCAACATTATCACAGTGTCCAGGCTGCAGGGGTAGAGCATGCTACATGATTTAATGCATTTCCTATCTGGAATGAAGATTATGAAAAGGCTGGCAACCAGGAGCTACAGTGGTTTAGAAACTTAATTTCTAATTTTTCTTTCACTTTATTCCCTTCATTTTAGATTTTGGATTTAGTAAAAGGGACACATTACCATGTAGCCTGTCAGAAGTTCTTCGAGATGACACATAATGTAAGTAAATTTTTAAACTTTATAACCTGATCCTTTGTCTTTTGTTACTCTGTGTTTCATTCAGGATTTTTTGCTGTAGCAGTAGAAACCACTCCAGCTGTTTTCAGTGGAAAGGGAATTATTACACAGTATGAGGTTGCTTATAGAAGGGCCAGGGAATTAAGCTTGGATGCTACAGAACCAGGAATATTGTAACTAAGAGAAGCTAAATCCTGAGAAAATCTTACTATGGCTGCCACCCACCACCCCACGGCTAGGGATAAGACCAAAGGTTGGCAAACTTTCTGTGAAGGGCCAGGTCGTGAAAGTTTGAAGCTTTGTGGTCCACGTGTTCCCTGTCACAGCTGCTTCCATCTGCTGCTCTCGTGCAAAAGCAGCCCAGACAGTGTGTGAAGGCGCAGGCATGCTTCTGTCCCAGTAGAACTTTATTTATAAGAGCAGATTCTGGGCCGGACTGGACCCACAGGCCTTAGGTAACCACTTCTCAGAGTAGGTCTGGAACACTGGCTTCAGCTGTCCAGAAGAACCAAAGGCTTTTGCCATCTTTCTTGTAGAAAACTGGATGCTTTTACTTGTGGTTGCCAACTCACGTTGCCCGAATCTAGTTCCCAAGTCTTGTGTTTATCTACATGGCGACCTAGGTTATACAGTGGACCCCTAGCTGCAAGAGAGTCAGGGAAATGTGTTTGGTTGTTTTCTTGCCAGCCTCCTATACAAAAGGCCTGCTAGTAGGTCCTGAGAGGTGTAAAGCATAGGTCACAAACTCAGAGGCCTGCAGGGGTCAGGCAGATAACCCAAAAAAGTGAAACTACCTGAGATGAACACCACTGAAGAAGTCATGCTGTTAGAGACGTTCACATTGACAAGTTTTAAGGCCGTGTGCAGGCCAACAGCACATCTGCAGGTCGACTTAGCTCACAGACCCCCAGTTTGCAAGTACTGGTCCTGTTCATGGCTTCCTAACCTAGGAAAGACAGCCAAGAATGCACCAGAGGTCCATGCACCTCTTGAAACATTTTTTTCTCTAAGTACATATGAGCATTTTTGGAGTCAAGCATTTATCAGGTTTCAAAGGGATTCGTGACCTTCCCAAAAAAGATGCTGCATGTATTGAATTCATCATCAGCTACCACAATGTGCTGAGTTTTTTTTTTTTTTTTTTTGGCCTCGCCGCACAGCACGTGGGGTCTTAGTTCCCTGACCAGGGATTGAAGCTGTGCCCCCTGCATTGGAAGCGCGGAATCTTAACCACTGGACTGCCAGGGAAGTCCCCACAATATGCTAAGTTATAATCACTTTTACGTTTTCTAGTTTTCATGAAATAACTTTTCTTTCGTGGTTATATAATTGCAGAATTTCTTACATATTTCATAGCAAAAATATAACATCACTGATAATAATGAAAATAATAATAGTAATATCAGCCAACACCTACAGAACCCTTCACATGTGCCAGGCCTAGCAGTTAGTGCTCTGGACACACTGGCTCCTTTGGTCCACACTGCAGACCACAGCTGGGCATGATTTGCATCCCCATCATGACAAAGCTTAGAGAGGCTGAGAGCCTAAGGTCCTAAGGAGTGGAGTTTAAATTTGAACCAGGCTGTCGAGGACCTCATCTAGAGCTCATGATCTAACCCTGACTGCTGTTCTGTAAAACCTGGGACTGTATTTGTAATAACAGCTGTGGACGCCATTAGTATTTTCCTGTCTAGATTCATGATGCAGCCTTCATAGTTTATGGTGAAAAACAAATAGGCCTAGTGACTCTGCATGATGCCCTAGGGACCACAGCTGGTTAGTGGGAGGTCTGGAGCCAGAACCCTGGTCTGGTCTGGCCCCTGGGTCCAGTCCTCTTACTATTACACCTAACTGTTGAAAACTGAGTTTGTGACATCACTAAAAAGTAAGAAGTGCTTTTTTATTTCTCAAATATGCTTTTGTAGCATCTCTCCTATTGATTATTCCTGCAAGAGTATTACTACTATAGCCAATTTTTAAAACTTGCCTTAGATTAATGAAGATATTAAAAAGACATATGTCTAAATCCTCCCACATATAGAAGTAGTCTACTTTAAGCCACATATAAATCAAGGGAATAAAAAGGCTGTTTGCATCCACTAGATGTCTCACTATAGATTTTTTGTTGTGAATATGTTTCTTTGCTTATTATTTTTTCTAATTTAATTTAAAAATAGAATCTATTTTTATTTCATGTTGCTGCCATTCTCCTCCCCCCCCAAAAAAAAACTCCTATGTTTATTTTCTTGAGGCCTCTATGATTAAACTCACTTTAATGAAAGTTTTGAAAATGAACCAGTTAACTGATAACATTTACAGCAGTGCTGCAGTGGTTCCATATGGCTTTTTTGGTAAGACCAGCTGCTTCATTATAAGGTGTCATTGCAAAACCTCTTGATTAAAACCCAAACGTCCCATAGGTAAAACAGTATTGCTTCCAGTCCTTCAAAATCCACATTTTCTGTGGCAGAAATATGAGACCTATGTTTGTGTGAAGGTCATTGTGTGCAGAACATGCTCATTCCAAGCTCATGTTTGAGAGAGATTCACTTGGTAGATATCAAAAGCTGGCCTGCTTGAAATCTGTTTTCCTCAG
This sequence comes from Monodon monoceros, assembly GCF_005190385.1. Lineage (NCBI taxonomy): Eukaryota > Metazoa > Chordata > Mammalia > Artiodactyla > Monodontidae > Monodon > Monodon monoceros. The sequence continues at coordinate 44,494,570 of NW_021703780.1, forward strand.
TATTTTTAGGGAACAATGTTTTATATTGAAGTGAATTTTTTTTTTCTTTTGGCATACGCCATTTGTAAATGAAAACACTAGGCCTTGTGTAGATTAAACTCTGGATTTTAATTGAAAAGTTTCTTTAGAAATAGATCTCTTTAAGCGCTGAGTCATTCTGAATACTTATTTTGCAAATAGCTGAGCTAATTCTCTTTTCACCATAGAAATCTTGTTAAAATCTATCACACATTTTCCTGCAATCTTAAACGGTATACCAAGTACATTTAAGCTTTGTAATCATCACTCAGGATCATTGTGGAGATCAGTTAAAACCCTGAGCCGGGAGCCCCACCGTCTCTCATGCGGGTAACTCACTGCAGTGCCTTCCTGACTCCTTTCCCAGCAGCTGCACACATGCACCTGCCCAGTTCTTTCTCCTCCACACAGCTGCTAGGGTGATATTTAAAACAGAAAAACCTGATCATTTCAGTAACCTTCTTTTAAAAAAAACTTTAAAAGCCTTCCCCATCGCTCTTCAGGTGAAATCCAAAATTTATAATGTAGCCTATAAAGGGCTCCATCCTACTTCTTTCTTCTACCAGTCTTGTTTTAGCTCTTTATGGTACTGTGGGCCTTCCAAGACAACAGGACAGAATGAAGATGCATCACAGAATTTCCCTCTCCTAGTATTTAACAAAATGTACAAAACATAATAAAAAAATCATCAACCACAAAGAAAAAACATCACCATAGCAACCAAACAAGAAAAAAGGCAAGGAAAGAAACAAGATTCATATCAAACAAAATGGTGAAAATTCTCACTTAGTATTTCCATATCTAGAATGAAGCAAACTGAATATTCCTTTTTTTTTTTTTTAATGAGGAGTAAAGGAAAGAGCTGCTGACTTTGAAGCAATAATAAATGAAATGTGGCATTTAGATGTGGGTAAATCTCTTTCTCTATTCTTTTTACTAATTTTAAAGTAAAATCTATTTTAATTCTATTTGGTTTATGCTTCTCCCCTTCCTCCCTAAAAATCCCTAATTTTATTTTCCTGAGCAAAATGAAAGATACCTTCCTTCAGGCAAAAATAAAAGTGAAAGAGGGAAAACACTCAAAAGAAAGAACCCATCCTAGAAGAAATACAATCCAGTAAGCAGAAGGAAACTCTTCATAAGTTCATCATGCTACCAGACATCTTAATAGATGTTTGGTAAAATGAGCTTACTTAACAAAATGAGTTAAGAAAGGGTGATTGCAGACCTAAGAGAGAAATTGAGAAACATGACATCATACAGAACCATGGTTATAGGCCCTCATTTCAAGACCCCTGGCATTGTTTTAGTTGGTTAATAAAAGTATTAATTAAAATGGGCAGTCATAAAAAAATGTATTTTTTAAACATTACATTTTAAAGGTAAAACATTTGAATGCCATTTGTTTACTAATCTTTTGATATTAAGGGCAGGGTCTTTTGTTTGAATGTAGGTTTGGGATTGGAATTTGATTTCATTTTTTTTCAAAAACCATATGCATACTACACCATCACCAATTTCCAGTTTTGGTTTCTTTAAAGTGGAAAAGGAACTTAATTATAATACAAAGCAATCTGATCTTTCTCCCTATCTTTGGGAAGTTCGGTTTTGTTTTCTTTTGTTTTAAGTAACTTGCCTTTCCTGAGTCTTTCCAAGCATTTAATTTAGATTTCATAGAACCAACAACTCTTTCTTTTTACACTCCTATTTCTTTGGTTTTCCTCATAGCAACCCTATGACATAGCTGCTATTATTACCTCCATTTCATGGGGGAGGAAACTGAGGCTTAGTATAAAGATTACCATATTTCATTTTGTCCACACTGAAATCTAATCATTCACTTTAATCTGCAGTCATCTTCTGTGATAGATATATTGACACTTTTAACAACTTGAAGCAAGGTGTAGAAAATACCTGATATATAATTAAGTATCACAAAAGGTGCTAGCTTCTTTTTGCATGAAATGACACCACTGTGTTTTTTATAATCTTTATAGACAAGTTTATCTCTAGAAATAATATTTATAATGATACGATTGTAAGTTTGTTTGACTTTCCATAAAACCTCTTAAAACAGATTTCAGAGTAACTAAGTGAGCTAAAGGCCTGAATTCTAATTCAGACAGATCCAGTTTCTGGTGCTCTATGACTTTGCCTAAACCATGTAAAAAATCTCTTTGGGCCTCAGTTTCCTAGTCTGTACATGGAGAAGATCCAGTTTAAAGTATTCCCTACATCTTTCCAATCTCTAATATTCTCTATTTATAAAAACCATAAAGTCTTCTGATTGAAACGTGCTAGGCAATAAACTTACTTTTCATGGAACACTTTGTAAAATGCAAACTTTATATTGAATCTCCCAGTTTTTTAATGAATTGGGTGAAAAACAATATAATGAAGAAGTTCACAAATGACTCCGTTGTTAATAAAAAATCCTAGATAAAACATTCAGGAAACATTTTGAAATTAAGCAGCAAAGTAGCAGGTAAAAAATTGTTCTTAGTGATCTGAGTAGTAACTCTTAAATCAGTGTGTACACTATCAATCTGCTATACACTGAATTGTTATAAAAGTATTGGTCTGGGGCTTGCCTGGTGGCGCAGTGGTTGAGAGTCCGCCTGCCGATGCAGGGGGCACGGGTTCATGCCCCGGTCCGGGAAGATCCCACATGCCATGGAGCGGCTGGGCCCGTGAGCCATGGCCATTGATCCTGCGTGTCCGGAGCCTGTGCTCCGCAACGGGAGAGGCCACAACAGTGAGAGGCCTGCGTACCGCAAAAAGAAAAAAAAAAAAGTATTGGTCCAACATGTATCAACAAGTGACTAAAGAGAATCAGGAGAATCCTGAGGTTCTGAAGTAAGTTTTAGAAAAGACCTTGTTTCTGTTTATGGGTCTACCTGTTAAGAAGGTTCATCCTGAACTGTGACGGTAACTTTTAACTCCCTGCTAATCCATTTTAATCTACCATAAGATTACACATATCTTTAATCGCATCACTTCCCTTAAGGAATTTTAGTGACTGTGATGCCTACAAAATTAGGTCTAGGCTACTTACCCTGGTTGTCAAGGCTCTCCGTGGTCTGGCCCCAGCCTGTCTTTCCAGGCTTATTTCCTGTTACCCCCTTTCTGTGCCTTTCACAGCAGCCCACCTGCACTACCTGCTTCCCCAGACATTCCTCTTCACCCTGCCCCTGGGATCCTGCTGCTTGATTCACCCTGGACCTCATTATCCCAGCTTTTCACTCTCTCATCTTTCCAAACCCAACTCATCTGGAAAGATCCTCCCTCCTTTTTTCGTGTTTTTCTTTTTTTTAAACAAATATTTATTGGCCAACAAGATGCCAGGCATTTCTTGGATGTGCCTTTGAGCCGTCTGAGGTGGCAGGTAGGAGTTGGGTGGGGAAGCAGAGCCAAGTGCAAGGGGTCTGGGCTGGACGTAGAGCGCAAGATTCGTAACTGTCAGGCGGTGGCTGAAACTCCCTGTGAGGGAAATCATGTAAGCAGTGGTTTGAGTGTTTTGAACAAGAATCTGTGTTTCGTGTATTGAGTAGGTTTTGAATGAGATCTGGGTGGTTCTTGACGTCCCTTTATTTGTACTTTTGTTACGTATTAATTTGCTTGCCTGTACAGGTAGATGATTGTGGCTTTTCTTTGAGTCATCCAAACCAGTTCTTTTTTGAGAGCCAGCGGATCCTCAGTGGAGGTAAAGACTTCAAGAAGGAATCCGTCCAGCCAGAAACGCCCCAATCCAAACTGAGTGTCCAGAGAAGCAAGGATGCATCATCTGCTCTGGCTTCGCTCAACTCCTCTCTGGAAATGGATCTGGAGGGACTGGAGGAGTTGCTTCAGTGAACGATTCTTGGCCTGTCCTCCTCACTAGTTTTTATTTCCTACTTTATGATTTTATGTTTTTCTTTTTTGTCTGCTTCTCCCTCCACCCAACCCCCTTTCATCCATCCACACGTTCACGCGCTTCACGGGAAGGCCACCTTGCAGGTAAAAACAAAGACCTCGTATATTTTGCTGTGACAAAAGAGAAGAGGAAGAATTTCTTTTGAAATCTAATGCTTGAATGGTGTGATTTAAGTCCCGTTTTAGGAAATAAAACAGCTTTCTGGACTGGTTACAGTCCCCTAGAAACAGTATGACTAAGAACAGCTTTTATTTTAACACTTACCACTATAATGTTGACCCAGGCCTTTTCTAGACCATTTTTGTTAATAAATATCAAAATGTATAATGAGTGTGTCTGCGTCTAATTGTGAGTCATATTATGCCTTAACAGAGGAGATATTATCTCAGCTTTTAAAGTGGTATTTGGGAATATGCAATGTATTGCCTAATCACCAGTGAAGATTTTAAACTGTTTTTCCTTTTTCTCTTGAGTTGGTCATTTGAGGTTATTCCACGTCAGCAAGGAGAACTTTTACCCCTTTGAGTGGTAGCAAACTTTACTGAAGTGAGTTATGACTCAGGAATTAAGAGAAACAGAATGTGTACAGTCATACTGTTAACAAATAGAAGGATTTTATTATATAAAGTGATGGTCCTCCTTATCCACTGTCGTCTCCATTCACTCGGGGAGAACACCCCATCACTAAGGTGAGAAGGTTCTAAGGAGAGTCTGCAGTGTTTCTTCATTCCACTCCTAGCTTCCATACCTCATTGCTTCTGTGGTTGCTGTGAACTGCCAAGTAGGTTTGGTAAATTCATCAGCTTCAGTGGTGAATATTCCCATATTTGTAATAATGCCTGTTTTGGTGCCAGCAGTGGAGTTGGTGGATGTTGTGGCTGGCCCCAGGGGCACTGGATCAGCACCCTGCTCTCTGTCTGCCCTTGGTGAGTGACTAATGCACCATGTGCCTGGAGAGGCCCTGATCTGACACATTTCCTCCCTGTGGGCTCTGCTTACTCACCCAGAGGATTTGGACTTGTAGAGGGGAGACCCAGGTTGAAATGTAACCTGTCCTCACCTACTCCCTTGGGTTATGTAAAAACACGATTCTGTGCAGTCCTCTTTTCCTGGGGAAAAGGGCACTTGCCCTTTATCCTCTTTTTTTTTTTTTTTAATTCTTATTGGAGTGTAGTTGATTTACAGTGTTGTGTGTGTTAGTTTCAGGTGTACAGCAAAGTGATTCAGTTATACATATACATATATCCGCTCTTTTTGCCCTTTATCCTCTTGAATCACATGAGACACTGTATTGCATTCAGAGAACTGGACTGTTAGAAGAACTACATTCTAAGTCCTGTGGGAAACTGCAGCGATGAGAAAAGGATTTAAACAGGGTCAGAGCATCAGAACCTAAAAATGTCAGCTCATCAGGTTTTTATCTTAGGCTGCTGAGCAAAGATTTCTTGGAATATTTAGTAACATATAATTAAATGAGATATTATCTGAACCTTTGCTTGTCTTTTGTGAATTATTACCTAGTTCAGAAAATAGTGTTATTCCACTACAAATTACCTCTATAAATCTCTCCCTTCTGAAACCATCTGCTATTCCTTGTATCATGTATAATTCTCAGCAGGAATCCAATGACTGCCGACCACTTAATCCATGGACTGCAGAACCACGCCCTTTTTTTTTTTTTAATGTTAAGAACAAGTGCTTCATGTGGCTGTTTTAACCACAGAATTAAGTTAGTGATGGAAAGCCAAGCATAGAAAGGTAGGTCTCTGTTGTATTAGAAGGGAAAAACAAGCATCAGTCTTACTACTGTAGCTCAGTGAGAAATCTTAGGGCAGGGTATTTCATATCTGTCACAATGCAAGGCTCTTTTTTTCTCCTGCTGCACGTTCTCCTTTCTTGAAGTGTGTGTGCCCACCAGCTAACAGATCAGAGCCCTCGACAGCAAGCAGATGTGTCTGAGTTGACTATTTTATCCTAGCAGCCTCAAGAACTTGAATGTTTTGTGTCTAGTCAAACTCCAAAATAAAACTAGTTTAAATATTAGTTGTATTACCAGTTCCATTTCTTTGTAATAAGGCTTGATCTCCTGTCATGTATTATACAGAAGAATATATAAATATTTTGTGAAGTGTGTAAATTGGAGGATAGGGGTTAGAGGTTTATGTAAGAAAATAGACATTAATGCCTTTCTGGTGGTTTGTGGACTTGGAAAAAGCAATTTATTTTTCATGCTTCACAGGTCTACACAATTTTGATTGTTTTCTTTGAAAGACCTGTTTGAATCAGATGATGTAGGAAGAACTCAAAAGAAAAATCAAAAGCCAGCAGCCTCTTTTCAAAACAGTAGCCAATGAAAAAGAATATGGGCCTTCCGGATCTTTTAACTTCTGGTCTTTTATTACCTCTTCAAGGAGGAGAGGCTGTACGATTGTCAGAGACAAAAGAAGAGACAGTCGAAGCCAGAGACCAGGTTGGAAATTTGCACCTGGTAGAAGCACTGACATTGTTTGTGGAGATTCTATCCCATTTCTTTCATTTTGTTTTTCACTCTGCCAAGACAGTATAAAACTCTTAATTGCAATGTGCATAAAAGAACACTAGGAAGATTTTAAGTAAACTTTTATGAATACTTATTATAGTTGTGAAAGTGAATAGTCACAGATTTTGAATGAGAGGGAGCAGAATAAAGCAATGGGAAGGATCTTTAATTCATACGGAATTTTAAGATGAGGGATTTCTCTCTGTAAAAGCATGGGGAGCATTTGCTTCTTACACTTTGCTGCCTTACTGATACTCAGGGTCTTTGCAAGCAAACTTCTGTAATTCTTTGCAAAGAAGAAAAAAAACTTCTGGGATTTAAGCTTGAAAGGCGAAATGAGACAACTCTCAAATTCTGGTTTGGTTAGAGTCTACTGTTTGCAAATTTAAGCAAGGTCTTCCACAGGCATCAGCTTGACATTAAATTTAAGTGTGCATTAAACAGAGTTGACAGCCGTGCTGAACATGAAGCTCAGTCTGAGGACATCTTTACAGCTGGAAGAGAAAGAAAGTCAAGAAGCCTCAAACCACTGTGGTAATTAGATCCATTTGTTAACTTCTTTTCTAATGTTGGCAAAGGGAGGAGAGAGAAGGCTGGCAGGGAGCCAGAGGGACTGGAGCCAGGAAGGCAGGGCGCTGCTCCCAGAGGAAACTGAACAGTCAGGGAGGGCCCTGCTGCAGAGGAAGGGGCAGCCCTTTCAATGCACAGACAGGAGCACTGTGTGCGAAAGGTGCGTTTTGAACAGGTGTGCGGGTTTGGTTGTCAGGTGCCCTGGAAGGTGCACAACATTACCTGGGAATGGGCTTCCCAAAGACACTGTCTGCCCAGAGGTAGTGTTTCTCACAAGGGTGTCTAACTTACATGCAGGTAATCACTTATTTACCCAGAATGTCTGGCCTCCTTTTCAATATGGAGCTTCTTTTTGACAGGTAGCTATTGTCCTGGTCTAAGGCTTTTCACTCTAATTGGCATTGTAGGCAATTAGCTCTGTGATGCTATGGAAATCTTGTCACCTGTAGGAAATTATCTTCCCACTTATCTCACCTTCCTGACAAAAGTGATACGATTTCCTGTTATTGGATTTGCTTTCTGTCCCATAAGCTTTTTTTGTCCATTCTTCATGACATTTTATTTTCTCCAAGAATTATCACTGTAGAACCTTATCAAAAGCTAAAGAATATGTCTGTACATAGAGCTTCTGTATTTTCCCTGAGCCTTCAGGTGCAAGACTGTTTTTGAACGTTGATGACAAGGTAGTGAAACAGCACTGCTAATAAATGCATGATGGATTTTTCAATTCAGCCCTGTGTTTCTAGGTATTCATTCACCATAATGGAACTATGAGGCTCTTTGAGGGGTTTTGGTTTTTTGAATTTTTTAATTGAAGTATAGTTAATTTACAGTGTTGGGTTAGTTTCAAGCGTACAGCGCAGTGATTGTTATACATATATTCTTTTTCAGATTCTTTTCCATTATAAGTTATTACAAGATGTTGAGTACAGTAGTAGGTTCCTGTGTTGTTTACCTATTTTATGTATAGTAGTGTGTTTGAATTTTTACACTGAAAGCATGGAGAGAAAGTAAATTCAGCAAATAATGCATTTAATTTAGAATCTGTGGGGGCTGCAATCAAGATGGCAGGGTAGAAGGACATGGAACTCACCTCCTCCCACAAGTACATCAAAAATACATCTACAAATGAACAGTTCTCACAGAACACCTACTGAACACCAGCAGAAGACCTCAAACACCTGAAAGGACAAGGAAGATCTCCACGTAACCAGGTAGGGTGAAAGTGGGGGTGGGGGAGAGGAAGCAGGATGGGACCTACATCCCTGAGAGGGAGCTGAAAAAAAGGAAAGGCTCTCGCATCTGGGAAAACCCTGTCACTGGCAGGGAGATCAGCCAGGACAGAAAGGGAGCTTCAGGGGCTTAGAGGAAAGTGCAACAATCGGTTTGTTGGGCAGGCAGAACAGAGAGAGACCTGCACAGACAGTGCAGGCCACCTCCCTGTGTGCCCCAGCCTGAGATGCGCATCCACTGGTATGGGTAGAGGCTGGGTGCTGGAGTCGGGGTTAGGAGGAAAATCCCAGGGAGAGGACTGGGGTAGGCTGTGCAGAGACAGCCTGAAGGAGCTGAGTGTGGTATGACTGTAACCGACAGTGTATGTGGAAGAAGCCTGGGCCCTCTATAGAAGCAAAGTGCTGTTGTCAAGTGGCACGTGAAGGGAGGGGCGGGACGTGCCATAACAGCCTCTTTCTCCACATGCTGGCCCCTACCTCCATGAGGTCCGGGAGTGCACAACCCAGCCGCCACCTCGGCAGGTGCCCACACCCCAGCTGCTGCCTGGCCAGGCATCCACGCCCTAGCTGCTGCCTCGGTGGGCTCCCGTGCCAGCCACCACCTCAGCAGGCTCTGGGAGCAGGTGCCAGCAGGTTGCCCACACACAGGCGGGGCTGAAATCATAGTGAAGCCCCAGGGGCTGCGCAACTTAGGAAATCAGGGCGGAAATCTTCCCATGGCTGCACAAGCTGCAGATTTACACCTCCACCACTGGCTTTGTAAATTCAGCACCTGCGGGACATCCAAGCAGACAATGGGTGCCCCTGCAGCTGGGACGGGTCTGGCCTTAACAGCTGTGGGCTTTGTGGTGTGTGCACGCAGGGACTGGGCCACAGCTGGGCTGCTTCCACAGCTCCCATGGCGAGTCAGGTGCACGACTACTACAGGCCTGGGACCTGACTTCAGTGGATCTGTGTTGGTGGCCTTCTGAAAACAATGCCTGAGGGACATCAGGTCCAATTGCCGACATTCCCATGGTTGAGGTGAGGCTAAGAGCAGAGCCAACAACAGTGTACTTTGTGAGCCTGCACAACAGGTGACAGGTGGCACCACAGAGCACACTTCCCAGTAGACAACTCCGGGGGAGGAATTGTCAGTGGATCCTCTCCCAGCAGGAGCGCTCCAGTCCTGCCTACCTCATGCCTCAGCTCAGAAACAGATTTGGAGCTTCTACTCCAACAACGAGGGAGCAGACCCTGCCCCCTGACAGAGCTGTGACAACCACAGAGCAAAGAAGAGGCCCTGCTCAATATCCAGTGCAGACTCTGGTCACTACAACACCAGTCACAACCTCTATCAAGGGGATAACTGCCAGCACATGCTGAGGAAGGAGGTGGCAGGCATCCATACTAAAAACAGCCCTCGCACCAAAAATATTAAACTCACACAAGCTACACAGGGATGGTCCTACATAAAAATAGCCCTCCGAGACCACAGTAGATAATTGTTTCTCCTAAACTCATAGAGTAAGAGAAATATAAGTAAAATGAAGAAGCAGAGGAACCACTCCCAATTTTAAAAAAGAGATCCAGAGAATTCCTCTGAAAGAACAAAAAGTGAAACAGACCTCTTCAGTCTGACACCAAGTTTAAGGGAGATAATGAAAATACTGAAGGAATTAAGAAAGGCTATTGATAGAAAGGCAGATTATTGTAAAAAGGAACTAGAAACTATAAAAAGGAACCCAAAAAATACGAAAACTTATTTGCTGAGACAAAAGCTGAACTAAAGGCAATGAATAGCAGAATGATATAGTTCAGGAGAATGAATAAGTGATCCAGAAGATAGAATAATGGAAATCACCCATTCAGGACAGCAGACAAAAAGCCAAATTGCAAAGAAAAAAAGCAAGCAATATAAGATACCTATGGGATAATATAAAGTGTGCCAATCTATGCATAATAAGTATCCCAGAAGAAGAAGGTGAAAAGGGGATTGAAAATGTATTTGAAGAAATTATGACTAAAAACTTCCCAAACCAAAAGAAGGAAACATATCCAGATACAGGAAGCACAGAACGTCCCAAACAAGATGAACCCAAACAGACCTACACCAAGATATTATAATTAAAATGACCAAAGTTAGAGGATTTTCAAGGCGGCAAGAGAAAAAGTTAATTACAAGGGAACCCCCATAAGGCTATGAGCTGATTTCTCTACAGAAATATTGCAGGCCGGAAGGGAGTGGCAAAATATACTCAAAGTCCTGAAAGGGAAAAATCTGCAACCTAGGATACTCTACCCAGCAATATTATCATTTAGAATAGGAGAGAGAAAGAATTTCTCAGACAAGCAAAAACTAAAATACAGCAATACTAAACCTATCCTAAAGGAAATATTGAAAGGTCTTCTCTAAATAGAAAAGTTAGAAGCTATAGGAAGGAGAACATCACAATTGGAAAGTAAATCATTTAAGCCAGTACACAGATTAAAAAAAAAAACATTTCTGTAAAAGCAATGAACATCAAAAGGATGCACATAAAGTTGTAAAAGAGGACAACAAAATCATAAAATGTGGAGGAAGAGCGTAAGAGAATTTTTTTTTTCTACAATGTGTTTGAGCCTATGTGACTACCAGTCTAAAGCAATTAGATATAAGACAGGGTTAACATACTTGAAAAAGCTTAACCACAAATCAAAAACATACAGTACATTCAGAAAGGCCATAGAGAGAACACAAGCATAATACAAAAGAAAATTATCAAACCACAAAAAGAAAAAGAGACAAAGAAGAAATGTAAAATCAATGGGAAAACAAAGTTTAAAATGGCAATAAATACATATCTATCAGTAATTACCTTAAATGTTAATGGACTAAATACTCCAATCAGAAGACAGACTGGCAGATTGAATTTAAAAAAAAAAAGTCTACAATATGCTGCCTAAAAGAGACCCACTTTAGGGCAAAGGACACACATAGATTGAAAGTGAGGGGATGGAAAAAGATTTCATGCAAATGGAAAGGTCAAGAAAGTGGGGGTCACAATACTCATATCAGACAAAATAGACTTTAAAACAAAGGCTATAAAGAAAGATAAATAAGGACACTATATGCTGATACAAAGAGCAATACAAGGAGAGGATATTACACTCGTCAACGTATATGCACCCAATATAGGAACACCCAAATACATAAAACAAATACTAATAGACATAAAGGGAGAAACTGATGGGAATATAATAATAGTAGGAGACTTTAACACCCCACTCACATCAGTGGACAGATCTTCAAGACAGAAAATCAGTAAGGCAACAGAGATCCTAAATGATACAATTAGACTTATGTGGTATGTTTTCAGGATGTTACATCCAAAAAAGCAGAATACACATTCTTTTCAAGTGCACATGGGACATTCTCTAGGATTAACTATGTACTAGGGCACAAAACAAGCCTCAACAAATTTAAGAGTATAGAAGTATTCAAGCATCTTTTCTAATCACGGGAGCATGAAACTAGAAATCAACTGCTGAAAAAGAAACAAGAAAAAAACAATTACATGCAGACTAAACAACATGCTACTAAAAAACCAGTAGGTCAATGATGAAATCAAAGAAGAAATTAAAAAATACCTTGAGGCAAATGACAATGAAAACACAACCCAATGAAAAATCAATGGGATGCAGCAAAAGCAGTCTTAGAAGGAAGTTTATAGTGATACAGGCCTTTTTCAAGAAGCAAGAAAAATCTCAAATAAACAACCTAACATACCACCTAAATGAATTAGAAAAAGAAAAATAAAACCTAAAGTCAGCAGAAGGAAGGAAATAATAAAGATCAGAGAGGAAATAAAGTAGAGATTTAAAAAAAAAATAGAAAAAAATCAATAAAACTAAGAGCTGGTTCTTTGATAGGGTAAACAAAATTCACAAACCTCTGGCCAGGCTCACCGAGAAGAGAGATCCAAATAAAATAAGAAATGAACGAGGAGAAATCACAACTGATACCACAGAAATACAAAAAAACATGAGAATACTATGAACAATTATATGCCAACAAATTCGACTACCTAGAGGAAAGGCGGGGAGGGATAAATTAGGTGTTTGGGATTAACATAAATACCCTACTATATATAAAATAGATAACCAACAGGGACCCACTCTATAACACAGGAAACTATACTCAATATTTTGTAATGACCAATAAGGGGAAAGAATTTGAAAAAAATACCTATAACTGAATCACTTTGCTGTACACCTGAAACCAACACAACATTGTAAATCAACCATACTTCAAAATAAAATTTTTAAAAAAGGTGAGCATTATGTTTTATTCAGCAGATATACTGAGGACTTCAAGCCTAGGAGGCAGCCTCTCAGCTCTGAAGGACTGTTCCAAAGAGGTAAGGGAGGAGCCAGGATATATAGGAGCTTTTGCAGAAAAAACCCCCAAAACACACACAAAAAAAGTAGGTGGAATATAAAAAGATTACTGTTAATTAAAGAAAACCTGACATCTCAAGTTAATTAATTTACCACTTTTCTATGTATGGGAAGATGCAAGAGTCTGGGCTTTTTTTTTTTTTTCAATAGATCTTTATTGGAGTATAATTGCTTCACAATACTGTGTTAGTTTCTGTTGTACAACAAAGTGAATCAGCCACATGCATATATATATCCCCATATCCCCTCCCTCTTGATATTCCCTCCCAACCTTCCTATCCCACTCCTCTATGTCATTGCAAAGCACTGGGCTGATCTCCCTGTGCTATGCTGCTGCTTCTCACTAGCTATCTATTTTACATTTGGTAGTGTATATATGTCAATGCTAGCCCCAGCTTCCCTCTCCCTGCCCCATGTCCTCAAGTCCATTCTCTATGTCTACATGTTTATTTCTGCCCTGCCACTAGGTTCATCAGTACCATTTTTTTTAAGAGTCCATATATATGCGTTAGCATACGGTATTTGTTTTTTTCTTTCTGACTTACTTCACTCTGTATGACAGACACTAGGTCCATCCACCTCACTACAAATAACTCAATTTCGTTTCTTTATATGGCTGAGTAATATTCCATTGTATATATGTGCCACATCTTCTTAATCCATTCATCTTTCGATGGACATATAGGTTGGTTCCATGTCTTGGATATTGTAAATAGTGCTGCAGTGAACATTGTGCTACATGTCTCTTTCTGACTTATGGTTTTCTCAGGGTATATGCCCAGTAGTGAGATTGCTGGGTCATATGGTAGTTCTATTTCTAGTTTTTTAAGGAACCTCCTTACTGTTTTCCATAGTGGCTGTATCAATTTACATTCCCATCAATAGTGCAGGGGAGTTCCCTTTTCACCACACCCTTTCCAGCATTTATTGTTTCTAGATTTTTTGATAATGGCCATTCTGACTGACATGAGGTGATACTTCATTGTAATTTTGATTTGCATTTCTCTAGTAATTAGTGATGTTGAGCATCTTTTCATGTGCCTCTTGGCCATCTATATGTCTTCCTTGGTGAAATGTCTATTTAGGTCTTCCACCCATTTTTAATTGGAGTGTTTGTTTTTTTGATATTAAGCTCCATGAGCTGTTTGTATATTTTGGAGATTAATCCTTTGTTTGTTGTTTCATTTGCAAATATTTTCTCCCATTCTCAGGGTTGTCTTTGCATCTTGTTTATGGTTTCCTCTGCTCTTCAAAAGATTTTAAGTTTAATTAAGTCCCATTTGTTTATTTTTGTGTTTATTTCCATTACTCTAGGAGGTAGATCAGAAAAGATCTTGCTGTGGTTTATGTCAAAGAGTGTTTTTCCTCTAAGAGTTTTATAGTGTCTGGTCTTACATTTAGATCTTTAGTTGATATGGAGTTTATTTTTGTGTATGGTGTTAGGGAGTGTTCTAATTTCATTCTTTTACATATAGCTATCCAGTTTTCCCAGCACCACTTGTTGAAGAGGCTGTCTTTTCTCCATTGTATGTTCTTGCCTCCTTTGTCATAAATTAGGTGCCCATAGGTGCATGGGTTTATCTCTGGGCATTCTATCCTGTACCATTGATCTATATGTCTGTTTTTGTGCCAGTACCATACTGTCTTGATTACTGTAGCTTTGTCATATAGTTTGAAGTTGAGGAGCCTGATTCTTCTGACTCCGTTTTTCTTTCTCAAGATTTCTTTGGCTATTTGGGGTCTTTTGTGTATCCATACAAACTGTAAAATTTTTTGTTCTAATTCTGTGAAGAATGCCATTGGTAGTTTGATAGGGATTGCATTGAATCTGTAGATTGCTTTGGGTAGTATAGTCATTTTCACAATATTGATTCTTCCAATCCAATAACATGGTATATTTCTCCATCTGTTTATGTCATTTTTGATTTCTTTCATCAGTGTTTTGTAGTTTTGAGTACAAGTCTTTCGCCTCCTTAGGCAGCTTTATTCCTAGTATTTTATTCTTTTTGTTGCAATGGTAAATGGTAGTGTTTCCTTAATTTCTTTTTCTGATTTTTCGTTGCTGGTGTATGGGAATGCCAGAGATTTCTGTGCATTAATTTTGTATCCTGCAACATTACCAGATTAATTGATTAGTTCTAGTAGTTTTCTGTTGGCATCTTTAGGATTTTCTATGTATAGTATCATGTCATCTGCAAACAGTGATAGTTTTACTTCTTCTTTTCCAATTTGTATTCCTTTTATTTCTTTTTCTTCTCTGACTGCTGTGGCTAGAACTTTCAAAACTATGTTGAATAAGAGTGGCGAGAGTGGACATCCTTGTCTTGTTCCTGATCTTAGTGGAAATGCTTTCAGTTTTTTACCATTGAGTATGATCCTTGCTGTGGGTTTGTCATATATGACCTTTATTGTGTTGAGGTAGGTTCCCTCTATGCCCATTTTCTAGAGAGTTTTTATCATAAATGGTGTTGAATTTTGTCAGAAACTTTTTCTGAATCTATTGAGATGATCATATGGTTTTTATTCCTTAATTTGTTAATATGGTATATCACATTGATTGATTTGCATATATTGAAGAATCCTTACATACCAGGTGGATAAACCCCACCTGATCATGGTGTATGACCCTTTTAATGTGTTGCTGGATTCTGTTTGCTAGTATTTTGTTCAGGATGTTTGCGTCTATGTTCATCAGTGATATTGGTCTATAATTTTCTTATTTTGTTATATCTTTTTCTTGTTTTGGTATCAGGGTGATGTTGGCTTTATGGAATGAATTTGGGAGTGTTTATCCCTCTGCAGTTTTTTGGAAGAGTTTGAGAAGGATCAGTGTTAGCTCTCCTCTAAATGTTTGATAGAATTTGCCTGTGAGGCCATCTGGTCCTGGACTTTTGTTTGTTGGAAGATTTTTAATTACATTTTCAATTTCATTACTTGTGATAGGTCTGTTTATATTTTCTAATTCTTCCTGGTTCAGTCTTAGAAAATTGTACCTTTCCAAGAATTTGTTCATTTCTTTGTGGTTTTCCATTTTATTGGCATATAGATGTTTGTAGTAGTCTCTTAGAATCCTTTGTATTTCTGTGGTGTCAGTTGTGATTTCTCCTTTTGCATTTCTAAATTTATTGATTTGCGTCCTCTTCCTTTTTTTCTTGATGAGTCTGGCTAAGCATTTATCAATTTTGTTTATCTTCTCAAAGAACTAGCTTTTAGTTTTATTGATCTTTGCTCTTGTTTTCTTCATTTCTATTTCATTTATTTCTGTTCTGATCTTTATGATCTCTTTCCTTCTACTCACTTTGGGTTTTCTTTGTTCTTCTTTCTCTAGTTGTTTTAACTGTAGAGTTAGATTGTTTATTTGAGGTTTTTCTTGTTTCTTGAGTTGAGATTGAATTGCTGTAAACTTCTCTCTTAGAACTGCTTTTGCTGTGTCCCATAGGTTTTGGGTCATCATGTTTCCATTGTCATTTGTTTGTATGTATTTTTTAATTTATTGTTTGATTTCTTCAGTGATCTCTTGGTTATTTAGTAGTGCACTGTTTAGCATCCATGTATTTGTGTTTTTTACAGTTTATTTTTCTGTAATTAATTTCCAATCTCATAGCATTGTGGTCAGAAAAGATGCTTGATACGATTTTAACTTTCTTAAAGTTTCCAAGGCTTGACTTGTGACCCAAGATGTAATCTATCCTGGAGAATGTTCCATGTGCCCTTGAGAAGAAAGTGTATTCTGCCACTTTTGGGTGGAATGTTCTATAAATATCAATTAAACCTATCTGTTCGATTGTGTCATTTAAAGCTTGTGTTTCCTTATTTGTTTTCTGCTTGGATGATCTGTCCTTTGGTGTAAGTGGGGTGTTAAAGTCCCCTACTATTATTGTGTTACTGTCAGTTTCTCCTTTCATGGTTGTTAGCATTTGCCTTACTTATTGAGGTGCTCCTATGTTGTGTGCAGAAACATTTATAATTGTTATATCTTCTTCTTGGATTGATCCTTTGATCATTATGTAGTGTCCCTCCTTTTCTCTTGCAACAGTCTTTATTTTAAAGTCTATTTTATCTGATACAAGTATTGCTACTCCAACTTTCTTTTGATTTCCATTTTCATGGAATATCTTTTTCCATCCCTTCACTTTCAGTCTGTATGTGTCCCTAGGTCTGAAGTGGGTCTCTTGTAGACAGAATATATATGGGTCTTGTTTTTGTATCCATTCAGCCAGTCTGTGTCTTTTGGTTTGGTCATTTAATCCATTTACATTCAAGGTTATTATCAATAGGTATGTTCCTATTACCATTTTCTTAATTGTTTTGGGTTTGTTTCTGTGGGTCTTTTTCTTTTGTGTTTCTCGCTTAGAGAAGTTTCTTTAGCAGTTGTTGTAAAGCTAGTTTGGTGGTGCTGAATTCTCTTAGCTTTTACTTGTCTGGAAAGCATTTGATTTCTCTGTCAAATCTGAATGAGATCCTTACTGGGTAGAGTAATCTTGGTTGTAGGTTTTTCTCTTTCATCACTTTATGCATATTCTGCCCCTCCCTTTTGGCCTGCAGAGTTTCTGCTGAAAAATCACCTGGTAACCTTATGGGGATTCCTCTGTTATTTTTTCTTATTCCATAGGTTATTCCTATGTTATTTTGTTTTTCTCTTGCTGCTTTTAATATTTTTTGTTTGAATTTAATTTTTGTTAGTTTGATTAATATGTGTCTTGGTGTGTTTTTTCCTAGGGTTTATCCTGTATGGGACTCTCATACAGGATGCAGGATGCAACATCCTTTGTTTATTGATATGGCAGGTGACATTTTTCCTCCACACCCTGGAAGGAGCTTGTGCACATGTCTGGGGCCCTGGGTTTTGTAGCTGCCACCAAGGGACACAATCTTTGATCACCTGGCTCTGGTGGCCAGAAGGCTTGCACTTCTGGGTCCTACAGGATTTCAATAAACAAAGAAACAGCTCTTAACCAGCTGTATCCCCAGGGCTCAGCACAGAGAGAGTAGAAAGAAATCACCATTTCCTGGTTTTTCCCTGAAAGTGGTTTATATGCATACTTGATAACTTCTGCCAGAGGGTCTGGTTTCCACTCAGTCTAAATCTAGGTGCTGACTGAGATACTCCTCTTTGGGACACTGACAGGTCTTGGTACAGCCTCAACTACTGGGAGCCTCTAAAATAAAATAATCTGCTTAGACAATCACAAAGGTTTGAGAGATAACTGAAAGGTGAGGCTGGGTTGAATGATAAGGTTATTCTCCTGCAGGAGACCACTCTGTCAAGACTGGGACAGGTGGGTGTTTAATCTGATGCATTGAAATCAATGCAGAGAGTCAAGAAAAGTGAAGAAACAGAGGAATATGTTCCAAATAAAAGGCCAAGATAACACTCCAGAAACAAACCTTAATGAAATGGAGATAAGTTATAAAGACCTGATAAAGACTTCAAAATCATGGTCATAAAGATGCTCACCAAGGTCTGGAGAACAATGTGTGAACAAAGTGAGATTTTCTACAAATGGTTAAAAAACATAAGAAAAGTACCAAACAGAAATCAGAGAGCTGAAGAAAACAACTGAACTGTAATAGAGCCATTCGACAGCAGACTAGATCAAGTGGGAAGAAAGGATCAGTGAACATGTAATCAGGGCAGTGGAATTCATCCAACCAGAGAAGCAAGAAGAAACAACGAAAAAAAGCAGAGATAGGAGTCAGGTTCAGGATGGTGACGTAGGAGTGTTCTGAACTCACCTCTTCCCTTGTATATGCCAAATCTACAGCTACATATGGAAAAATTTCCTCTGAAAAGAACTCCAAAATCTAGCTGGCTGACTCTGGGTAAATGAGAAAAATCCCACATCGAAGTGGGTAGGAGAAGCTGAGGCACAATTTTGCCATAAACACCAACCTGGTGCCATGACCAACAATTGAGAGGGAACTTACAAACCTGAGCTTCTCCCTGAGGAGAGAAGGGCTTGAACCTCACATCGGGGACCCCAACTTGACTGAGAGACAAGTCCCCCAAACATCTAGTTTTGAAAGCCAAGGGAGCTTGTGTCCACAAGGCCTACAAGGCTATAGGGAACTGAGAAACAGCCCTTAAAGGGCTCACGTGGACTCACCCATCTCAGGGCCCAGTGCAGAGGCAGCTGAGTGAAAAGTTCCCAGACATTTTGTGAAAGAGGCTTACTTGTATATCTTAAATCATCAGCCAGAGGGGCCGGCATCTAATTTAACACGCACATCTAGGAGCCTATTGAAATACTCTCCAAAGACAGAGGCCTGTGGGTGCCATCTTTGCACTGCCCTCTGCCTTCTCCAGCTGGTAGGTGTCTCCTGGAAAGGAGCTTGGACCTTTATCTCATGCCCTGTGTTTTGTGGCTGCTGCCCAAGGGACCCTCCAGATCACCTGGGTCTGGTGGTCAGCAGGGATTACAGTCATGGGTCCCCAGGTCTGTAACAGAGAAAGGTTCTTAACTGACTACCACACCCTGGGCACAGCAGAGAGGAAATAGAGATGCCCAGTCTCTCTGTGAAGGGGGCCTGTTAGCTCATCTTCACAGCTGTGGCCCGAGGGGAAGGCCTCTAATTAACACACCTCTATGGACTGCCTGTAATCTCTCCAAGGTCTCAGAGGACACTGGGCACTATCTCCACCCTTCCCTCTGCCATGCTCCAGAGCACCAGTATCTCTTGGGGGAGCTGGTACCTGTGTCTGGGGCCCTGGATTTTGTGGCTGCTGCCCAGGGGAAAACCATTGGTCACCTCCTCTGGTGGCTGGTGGAGCTCGCATCTGTGGGTCCCCTGGGACTGTCACAAACAGAGAGGCTGTTCTTAGCTGGCTACCACACACAGGGCACAGCGCAGACCTGCCACACCAGCCGCACACCTCAGGTGCTACTGAACACCACAGTGGTCTTCCAAAATCCTTGCTCCTTAAGTTATAGGGCATTAAGTGGACTCCTAGCTGGACTTCCCTGCTGCTTAGAGGCGCATACCACTTCAAACTCTAGGCTATATGGCCACCGCTGTCCTCACACCACCACGCTACTGCTGGACCACAGTTACCTGCTTGATATGCAAATAAATTCCAGCTGAAATTCCAATACGCAGTGGCTTTAGCTCACTTATCCTAACTGTACTTTCCAACAAGAAGGGGAAGTAATTGTACCCGGACCCATTGAGGGAGTGGTGTGAATCTCTAAAGGGCGAAAGAGGCAGTCAGTGTTGGTTGGCACCAGCAACATTAGAAAATGACATCGTGGTGACAGGACCACAACACTTGGCCTGACCCTTCTTGGAGGAGGCCACCAGTGAGCTGTGACCCATCTTAAATGGGTGCAATGACACAAATGCTTGAAGGCTGCCAGTCCTGCCCAAACAGTCACATCCTGACCTCTAGGCACTGGCCATTACCTGGCCCTAATTTCAACTCAAATTGACTGATAGTCTTATGCAGTTCAGACTCATCTCTGGTAACACAGCACAAAGCACTAGCTTGTCAGGACCATATAACTACCTTTTCTTTAAACCAAGTCTGCACCTATGTCTCCAAACTTTACTATTTATGGATGGAGACCTCATGCCTTGGGGGAGAACACTGCCCAATCATTTGTGAGATGTGCCCCCTGAGGACCTCCCAAGTTCACTGAAACGCTGTGATACCAACACATCCTACTGACGGTGCGAGCAAACCTGAATCAGAGCAGCCCAAATCTCAACAATCCTGTTAGAGCCCTGAGCCCCACAGCTCCCCTTCTGGGTGCAGCCACCCCCTCCACCTAGGACAATGCTGGCCATGGCTGTGCCCCAGCCTACATGCTGCAGGACACAGCTGCACCCCGAAAGCAGCCTCTGCCACCTTCACTGCAGCAGAAGACGTGGTGGGTGAGGATGGCGGGCAGACCTGGGACTTGGGTGCCTAATTGAACACTTGTTTATCTAAGTTCCCTGCTGACAGAGTTCAGTCTGTGTTTACCCCGAGGCCCCCTTGCTCAGCACAAGGCTTGCCTCGAGCGTGACTTGGTACCATGACCTCCAGGCTGCTCTTTCATGCACCTTTGAGCTGCAGAAGGCCAAGGTCTGTGTCCAGCCTCACACCCTCACGGCGCCCCTGGAACACTTCATCTAGTTGTTGCCCACACCACACCCATGAGACTGGTCTGCCTTATATGCCCTCCTGGGGGTTAGTAAGTTAATTTCTGTTGGGAGGACCCCCTCCCGGGCTGCAGAGGCTGCCACCATCACAGCCCCCCACACCCTCCAGGACCACAGCCCCAGGGCCACCTCCCTACACCACCCCGGAGGACCCTTTCCCACCATCACCACTCAGGGCTTCACAATCCTCCCATTCAAACCCTCTAATAGAATAGTCTTCTTAGTTTATACAATGGGCAGAAACCAGAGCTCATTTTCAGGGCCACTGTAATTGCTGTTTCTTTTCCCTAGTTAGTGGGCCACCTGGCTGATTTATTGACCCTGCTCCTGTTTGCCCATCAGAAGGTGCCCCACATGTTCTTATCACTTGGTGGCTGCTCTCTGTGATGCCCAACTGCTCCCACACAGGACACTTTGCAACACAGTATGTGGCACCTGGCAAGACCCCTTATGTTCCCTCTACAGCCCTCTGTATCTGCCCGGCACCAACACCTCCTTGAGGAGTGTCACCCATACCTCATCCCAAGGAGCACAATCCCCATCGTCCTGGGGCCTCCAAGTCCAGCCACCCTGGGGGAACCCCAACTTACTTGGGCTTCCCCGATCAAGCAGTTGGTGTCCCCTGTGGGTCAGGACCTGGGGCTGCCACATACATGTGGTTCTCCACCTGCACTTCTCCCCTTGACCTCCAATGCCTCTGCCTCCATGCAGGCCCTCTGGGAGTCCTGTCTGTTCACACCAGTGCACTTTAGTCTCCCTGGGATGACCCTCACAAATCACTGAATGGGACCCCCAATCCATCTCTCTTTCTGGCCCCTCATGTCAAAGTGTGTGGTGTTCATCCCCCTTATGTTGGGAGTAGGTCTGCTATGGGCCCTCACGAGATGGGTTAGTTGCTGCTGCATGGGCCAACCCCTACCTGTGAGCTGCCCTGGCCAAGTGCACTGGACTGGGACACTGAAGCCCAGCCTTAATGAACAGCATGATTCTGTTTTGTTTTGTTTTTTTGCTAAGACATAAATCATTTATTGGCAAAGGGACCATTTGTCATTTTAAAATAATTATGTTTCTTTAAGCAAAGTGACAAATTCCATCTTCCCCAATTTACTTATTGAGCCTTACAGGCAATGTAAGTCCCAAGTTGTATGTGTGTGTGTGTGTGTGTGTGAGAGACAGAGAGGACCATAAGGAGACTCTATTTTCTCCCTGAAACTTTTATCTTAAGAACCCACGATCCCTAAGGGCAGACTGAAAAATGGGTGTGGTGCCCACATCTCCTTCAGTTGTCTTGCAGAGAAGGTATTCTCTACATGCTGCAAATTTGGTCAATATAATATTCACAAGGAACAACTAAACAGTGAACACTGATGTTAAACTACAGATTTTAACCTTTGGACACAAGTGTGAAGCCCTTCACTTCAAACTTGCAAAACCCACACAACAGAATGTGTGTGATCCTGATGCAAATTTAGACACTAGAGATGCAAAATGTGTGTTCCACAAGCAAACCATGCTTTACCATTGATTCTCTCACCAGCAGGATAATAATGTGTAGTAACAACATGATTCTTTAGCACAGAAAGTTTTGGATAATGGTTTAGCTCTAGTTTACTGACTGGCCCAGTAAGGAGTTGTATGTGCTGTAAAGGGCACTGCCTGCTGCTCCTATATCGATAATTCTGGACAAATTCAGACAAACCTACTACAGATGGACCAACAAGTAAAAGTATTCCATAATCTCACCTGTTTTTATTCAAATATCTACCTTAGCTTACAAACGGCTTTGACTTATTTCTTGGCCAGACCCCGACAAATGGGAGGGATGGTTATGGACAAGACTTTAGACTATTATTTGTCTATTGATATTGCTGACTAGCACTGGTTTTTCTCTAATGTTTTATGCACTGGGTGCCAAAACATGACCAGTGGCTTTTAATATCTCCACCATCCAGACAGTGCCCATGATTTTTCCTAAAGACTAAAGCCCAGGCATCATGGGGTCAATTGTGATGAGAACACAGATATTCTTAGCTGCTGCCTAGGCATTTTGCAATGTGAAAGCCCTGCTTACACCCAGAGTCTGGACATTTAGATAAAGACCGGCACTTAGGATTCCTGCCACAAGTTCCTGCTCTGCTTTTCCTGAGGCACATTTAAAAATAACCACTTAGAATTGAGCCCACAAAAAGTTACTGTCTGCTGCGCCAACCACGCCATAAGGTGTTGCTCTCCAGCTCTCGCTTGCTCATGACCTGGAAAGGCCAGTCCTTCCTCCAGCTCACTGTACCCCCTTCCCCCATCTCTGGAATCTGTAAGTAACAAATTTATTCCTTTGTATGAGTGTATTGGAAGTGTGCCTTCAATCAAAATCGTGCTGGAGTTTTCACATTCCCAAGGTGGGAGCCTGGATGTTGAGGGAGCTCCCTTCTGACCCCATGTGACTAGTTTGTGCCTCCTTATTCAGCAGGTCAAATCTGCATAATTTTAATTTGACACACTAGCCATAGGCCCCCAACACAATCCAAACGCTAACTACTTCAAAAAATCTATGCATCCCCTTGTTCATTGATTGAAGCATTATTCACCATAGCCAAGACATGGAAGCAACCTAAGAGTCCATCGATGATGAATGAATGGATAGGGAAAACATGGAATATATATACAATGGAATATTATTCAGCCATAAAAAGGAAATATTGCCATTTGTGACAACATGAACAGACCTTGAGGGCATTACGCTAAGTGAAATAATTCAGACAAAGACAAATACCATATGATATCACTTATATGAAGACTCTCAAAAAAAACCCCTGAACTTCATAGATAGAACAGACCTGGTGTTTGCCAGAGGCAGGGGGTGGGTGGTGGGAGAAATAGGTGAAAGTTGTCAAAAGGTATAAACTTCCAGTTATGAAATAAATAAGTCATCAGGATGTAATGTACAGCATGCTGACTATAGTTAACAATAACCTTGTATGTTTGAAAATTGCTGAGAGAGTAGATCTTAAATGGTCTCATTATAAGAAAAGAATTGTAACTTGAGTGGTGATGGATATAAACTAGACTCATTGTGGTGAGCATTTTGCAATATACAAATACCAAGTAATTATATTGTACACCTGAATGTAACACAATGTTATATGTCAATTATATCTTAATAAAGTTATGGATAATAGATATTGTATAAAGTGTCTTAACTTAGCAAATGTGAAATTTTAAGTTATATTATTAATAACATTATTATTGCTAAGCATCTTGAAATTAAGGTGTTGCCCAATATTGTGAAATACCGAAAGGTATTAAGCAAAGCAATTATTGTCCAAGGATAATAGTGCTAAATTTCTAGGAAAACAAAATTTATTAATGCTTCAGTTTCAGTTTCCTTGTAAATAAAGTATAGATTTGATGCACTTTAAAAAAAAAAAAAAAAGGGACTTCCCTGGTGGCACAGTGGTTAAGAATCTGCCTGCCAATGCAGGGGACATGGGTTTGATCCCTGGTCCAGGAAACTCCCATGTGCCACAGAGCAACTAAGCCCATGCACCACAACTACTGGGCCTGCGTGCCACAACTACTGAAGCCCACACACCTAGAGCCTGTACTCTGCAACAAGAGAAGCCACTGCTATGAGAAGCCCGTGCTCTGCAACAAGAGAAGCCACTTCTATGAGAAGCCCGTGCACTGCAACGAAGAGTAGCCCCCACTCACTGCAACTAGAGAAAGCCCGCACGCAACAACGAAGACCCAACGCAGCCAAAAACAAAAAATAAAATTTAAAATTTTTTAAAAATTCAAAATAAGAAAAAAAAGAAAGAGTTGAGATGGCTTAAGGGATCTATGGGACATCATCAAAAGAGACCAATATATGCATCACTGGGCTCCCAGAAGAAAAAGAGAGAGAGAAAGGGACAGAAAATCATCAAATCACAAACGAAGATAGCAAGAGAAGAAGAAAGGAACAGAAGAACTACAAAACAGCCAGAAAACAATCTTTTAATGGCAATAAGTCCATATCTACTAATAATTCTTTTAAGTAAATGGACTATATTCTCCAATTAAAGGATAGAGTGGCTAAATGGATTTAAAAAAAAAAAAAAGACCAGACTATATGCTGCCTACAAGAGATTCACTTCAGATGTAAGGATACACACTGACTGAAAGTTAAGGGATGGAAAAAGATATTCCATGCAAATGGAAACCAAAGGAAAGCTGGGGCAGGGTTACTTATATCAGACAAAGTACACCTTAAGACCAAGACTGTAATAAGAGACAAAAGAAGGTCATTGCACAATGGTAAAGGGGTCAATCCAACAAGAGGATATAATATTTGTAAATATTTATGCACCAAACATAGGGTCACCTCAATATATAAAGCAAGTATTAACAGACTTCAATGTCCCACTTTTATTATACTTAAATAACATATTAGACCAAATAAACTTAACAGACATGTATAGAACATTTCATCCACAGCTGCAGAATACACACTCATCTAAAGCTCACGTGAAACATTTTCCTAAAAAGATGGTATGTTAGGCCATAATCTTAATTAATTTAAAAAGGTTGAAATCATATCAGGCATCTTTTCTGATCACAATGGCATGAAACTAGAAGTCAATTACAAGAAGAAAACTGGAAAATTCACAAATATGTGTAGATTGAACAACATGCTCCTGGACAATACATGGGAAATCAAAAAGAAATTAAAAATATCTTGAGACCAATGAAAATGGAAATAAAACATAACAAAATTCATGGGATGCAGCAAAAGCAATTAGAGAGTTCATAATTATAAATGCACACATTTAGAAACAAAAAAGCATAAGTAAATAGCCTAACTTTACATCTCAAGGAACTAGAAAAAAGACACACTAAGCTCAAAATTAAGAAGGAAGGAAATAACAAAGGTTACAGCAGAAATAAATGAAATAGACATTAAAATAAAAACAGAAAAAAATCAATGAAACTAGTAGGTGGTTTTTGAAAAGATAAACAAAATTGACAAACTTTAAGCTAGACTTATCAAGAAGAAAGAGAGAGAACTCAGATGAATAAAATTAGAAATGAAAGAGGAGTCAATACAACTGATACCATAGAAATACAAAGGATTATGATAGACCACTATATGCAATTTTATGTTCACAAACAACCCACCTAAAAGAAATAAAAGTCCTAGAAACATACAACCTACCAAGACTGAATCACAAAGAAATAGAAAATCTGAACAGACTAATAACCAGTAAGGAGATTAATTCAGTTATCAAAAATGTCACAACAAACAAAAAAGTCTGGGACCAGATGGTTTCACTGGTGAATTCCATTAAACATTTAAAGAAGAGCTAATATCAACTCCTGTCAAACTCTTCCGAAAAGTAGAAGAGGAGAGAACTGTTCCAAAATTATTTTATGAAGCCTGCATACCCTGATACCAAAATCAGACAAGGACACTACAAGAAAATAAAACTACAGGCCAATATCTCTGATGAACACAGATGCAAAAGCCCTTAACAAAAGAGCAAACCATATTCAACAATACATTAAAAAGGATTATACACCATCGTCAAGTGGGATTTATCCCTGGGATGCAAGGATGGTTAAACATACACAAATCAATCAATGGGGTACAACATTAACAAAATTAATAACAGAAATCAAATAGATGCTTTAAAAGCATTTAACAAAATTCAACAGTCATTCATGATAATAAAAGCTCTCAATAAACTGGGTATAGAGGGAATGTACCTCAACATAATAAAGGCCAAATATGACAAGTCCACATCTAACATTATATTCAATGATGAAAGGCTGAAAGCATTTCCTCTAATATCAGAAACAAGATAAGGATGCCCACTCTCACCACACCTACTTAAAATAAAACTGGAAGTCCTAGAAAGTGCAGTCAGGCAAGAAAAAGAAATAAAATACAACCAAATTAGAAAGCAAGTAATAAAACTGTCTCTCTTCACAGATGACTTCATATTATACATATAAAATCCAAGACTCACCAAAAACTGTCAGAACTAATAAATAAATTCAGTAAACTTGCAGGATACAAAATCAATATACAAACATTGTTATGTTTCTATACACTAATAATAATGAACTATCAGAAATAGGAATTTTAAAAAAGATCCCATTTACAATGGCATTAAAAGGAATAAAATACCTAGGAATAAATTTAACCAAGGAAATTAAAGACCTATACACAGAAAACTGTAAGACAGTAATGAAAGAAATTGAAGAAGATTCAAATAAGTGGAAAGGTATTCTGTGCTCATGGACTGGAAGAATTCATGTTGTTAAAATGTCCATACTACCCAAAGAGATCTACAAATTCAGTGCAATCCCTATCAAAATCCCAATTGCATTTTTCACAGTAGTAAAACAATTCTAAAATTCGTATGGAACAACAAAAGATTCAAATAATCAAAACAGTCTTGAGAAAGAACAATTGTGGATGCATCACACTTTTTGTTTTCAACATATATTACAAAGCTATAATAATCAAAACAGCATGGTATTGACATTAAAAACAGAGACACAGATCAATGGAACAGTATACAGAGCAGAAATAAACCCACTCATATATGATCATTTAATTTATGACAAAGTAGTGAAGAATATACAGAATAGAAAGCCAAGAAATAAACTCATGCATATGTGGTCAATTAATTTATGAGAAAGGAGCTAAGGATGCACAATGGGAAAAGGATAGTCTCTGCAGTAAATGATGTTGGCCAAACTGGATAGACACATGCAAAAGAATGAAACTAGACCCTATCTTACACCATACACCAAAATCAACTCAAAATGTTTTTAAGACTTGAAAAAAGACCAAAAACCATGACTCCTAGAAGGAAAATAGGCATAAGCTCCTTGACATAGGTGTTGACAATGATCTTTTTGGATTTGACACCCTAAGCAAAAAGCAACAAAAGCAAAAATAAATAAGTGGGTCTACATCAAACAAAAAGCTTCTGCACAGCAAAGGAAACCATCAACAAAATGAAAAGGCAGCTTATGGAAAAGGAGAAAATATTTGCAAATCAAGTATCTGATAAGGGGTTAATATCCAAAAATATTAGTAACTCCTACAAATCAATAGCAAAAAACAAAACTGTCTGATTAAAAAATGGGCAGGGGGTGTGATACCAACATCAGGATTGTGTAAGATGTCTCTCGTTTTTGTTCCCCTTTTAACGACAAAACATTGGCATCCATCCCAAAGTAAATACACCTTTGTGAAAGTTGCAGGATCTAACACCATACTCCAAGGGGCCTAGGAGGAACTTCACCCACAGAACCAGTAGAAGCTGGTGAGCTCACCCCACCCCTCCTGGACATGGTTGAGGAAAACCTGGAGAGTGCTGACCTGGACAGACAGCTATGAACAAGAGAGGCTTTGTAGAAGTCCAGCCTTCCTGAGGAGATATTCTAGCACTCTGTCAGAGCAAACAAAAAAATATGAGTGTGGCTGTACTGAAGAGGGTAAGAGGAACTTTGCCAGTGCTGCCTCTTTCTCAAGGTGGCACAGAGCAGGGCTAAACCAGCTAATGGTGGTGATCTCTCTTGTAGGGAAAAGAAGAGCAGTGTGTGAATGTCCAGCTACTCCAGCTGTGCATGAAGCAACTGAAGTTCCTCTTCAGCAACACCCATAATATTATGGCAGGACCTCCATGACTAGGGTAGGGAGGGGATAGGAAAAGAGGCAGATAAGAATATCAAAGAGCATTAAAAAGGGATGGTTCCTACTGTCTGTGTTCAGGACTCCTGCAGGAAGCCCTCCCATGAACCACTGGAAGATCTCCACCCAAAGATCTCCCTGCATGACCTGTGGGTATTCCCAACACCCTGAGTGCTGAACCCACACCTCCCCCCGCTCTGTGGCCAGCTCCTTGTGCATGCTCCTGAGTGCAGCAATGAGAGTGAGCTCCAGTAAATAGGGAATGTGATCAGAATATCAGGCCAGGTTCTGTGGACATGGCAGAAATCACAAATCAGAGCCATAGTACCAACTTCTGGAAAATAAAGAGAGGTTTCAGGTAGCCAACCTAGTGAGTTGTAAACATTAAAAAGACATAAAAACATAAGAATTTTGTCACAAGAGGGAATAAGAAGTGTGGAGCAGGCATATCCATACTAGGTTGGAGAAAATCCCAGATATAAGCAAGACCAAAGAAAAATATCTCCCCCTGAAGACAATCAGTAAAGACTTGAAGAAATGTCTGCTAATTCAAATTGTGAAAACAACAGTGGAAAATTCCAAGGAGCACAAAGGATCAAGGAAACATGTGATAACCAAAACATGATAATAATCCTCTAGTAACCAAACTCAAGGACATGGAATTTTGTGATCTAGTTGATGAAGAATTAAAAATGAGCTACAAGATAACACAGAAAGGCAATTAAATAAAATCATGAAAACAATACACAAACCAAATGAAAAGTTTAACAAAGAGATAGAAATCATGAAAAAGAACCAAACAGAAATTCTAGAGCTAAAGAATTCAATGAATGAAATAAAAAATGCAATAGAGAACATCTACAACAGAACAGACCAAACGGAACATAGAATCACTGAGTATAGGTACTTTGAAATAACTCAGTCAAAGGAGAGCAACAACAACAAAAAGAATGAAAAAATAGCAAAGAAAGTCTACATGATCAATGGGAAACTCAAACATACAAATATTAGAATAATTGCAGTACCAGAGGAGAAGAGAGGGAAAAGGGGGCAGAAAGTTTACTTAAAGAAATACCGATAATAGCTGAAAATTTCCCAAATCTGGGGGTTGACTTGGACATCCAAGTTTTATATAGCTAATAGATCACTCCTTTATCTCCATGTAAAACAAACTTCTTCAAGACACATTATAATAAAACTTCAAAAATCAAAGACAGAGAATCCTAAAAGCAGCAAGGGAGAAAATGATTGTAACCTCCACTAGCTATCAGTGGATTTCTCAGCAGAAATTGTACAGGCCAGGATAGTGTAAATAAATGATATATTCAAAGTGTTGAAAGAAAGTCCCAGCCATGAATATTCAGTAAAGTTATTTTTCAGATATGAAGGAGAAACAGAGGCTTTCCCAGACAAATAAAAGTAGAGAGGGTTCACATCACTATACCTGCCTTGAAAGAAATGTGAAAGGCTTCACAGCAGAGCTGCTGGTGAGGCTCCTAAGTGGGATGAGACACCTGACAGACTACACAGTGGGTGCTACCCTGTCCACCCTCAGGGTTGTACACTAGGAGAGAAGACAAGATGGCGGAGTAGAAGACTTTGAGCTCTCCTCCTCCCATGAGAACGAGAACAGCAAAATCAAAACTAACTGCTGAACAACCATCAATAAAAAAGACTGGAACCTACCAGAAAAGATATTCTACATCCAAAGACAAATAAGAAATCACAATGAGATGGTAGGAGGGATGCACTCGTGATCTAATCAAATCCCTTACCCCTGGTTGGACAACCCACAAACTATAGAATAATTATAACACAGAAGTTCTCCAATGGGAGTCAGAGTTCTGAGCCCCACATCAGGCTTTCCCAGCCTTGGGGGTCTGGAATCAGGAGGAGGAGCCCCCAGAGCATTTGGCTTTGAAGGCAAGCAGATCTTGATTGTAGGAGTTCCACAGGACTGGGAGAAACAGAGACCCCAATCTTGGAGGACACACACAGGTCTTGTGCACACTGGGACCCAGGGCAAAATCAGTGATGTCATAGGAGCCTGGGCCAGACCTACCTGCTGGCCTTGGAGAATCACCTGGGGGGGGGGTGGGGTGGATGTGGCTCTCTCTTGGGACGTAAAAGCTGGTGGTGAACATATCCGGGAGCACTAATATGAAGGCTAATATCTTGCTTGGGACATTAGCACCAAGACCTGGCCCTACCCAACAGTCTCTAGGCTCCAGTGCTATGATGCCTCAGGCCAAACAACCGACAGAGAGGGAACACAGTCCACCCATCAACAGACAGGCTTCCTAAAGACTTTCTGAGCCCACAGCCACCTCTAGACACATCCGTTGAAATGGCCCTGCCCACCAGAGGGCCAAGACCAAAATCCACCCACCAGTGGGCAGGCACTGGTCCCTCCTACCAGGAAGCCTACACAAGCCTCTAGACCAGCCTCACCCACCAGGGGACAGACACCAGAGGCAAGAAATATACAGTCCCACAGCTTGTGGAACTGAGTCTGCAAACACAAGTCAGAAGCTACCCTGGGACCAGCTGGTCCCTGGCCCTTTGGTGATGAGAGGGGAGTGTACTGCTGGGACACATAAGACACCCCCTACACAGGGCCACTTCTCCAAGACCAAGAAACAGAACTAACCTTCCACATACATAAAAATACAAATAGAAGTCTAGACAAAATGAGACAGTAGAGGAATATGTTCTAGATGAAAGAACAAGATAAACCCCCAAAAGAACAAATAAGTGACATGGAGTTAGGGAATCTACTCAAGAAAGAGTTCAGGGTAATGATTGTAAAGATGATCCAAGAACTTGGGAAAAGAATGGATGCACAGAGTGAGAAGTTACAAGACGTTTTTAACAATGAATTAGCAAAACTAAAGAACAACCAAACAGAGTTGAACAATAAGTGAAATGAAAAGTACACTAGAAGGAATCATTACCAGAATAAATGAGGCAGAAGAACGGATAAGTGAGCTGGAAGACAGAGTGGTGGAAATCACAGCCATGGAACAGAATAAAGAAAAAAGAATGAAAAGAAACTAGGACAGTTAAAGAAACTTCTGGGACAATATTAACTGCAACAACATTCACATTATAGGGGTCCCAGAAGGAGAACAGAGAGAAAAAGAGCCTGAGAAGATATTTGAAGACATAAAAGCTGAAAAGTTCCCTAACATGGGAAAGGAAGCAGTCACCCAAGTCCAGGAAGCACAGAGAATACCATACAGGATCAACCCAAGGAGAAACATGCAGAAATACAGAGTAATCAAATTCACAAAAATTAAAGATAAAGAGAAAATATTAAAAACAACAAGGGAAAAGCCACAAATAACATATAAGGGGGCTTCTATAAGCTTATCAGCTGATTTTTAGCAGAAATTCTGCAGGCCAGAAGGGAGCGGCACAGTATACTTAAAGTGATGAAAGGGGAAAACCTACAACCAAGAATACTCTACCCAGAAAGGCTCTCATTTAGATTCAATGGAGAAATCAAAAGTTTTACAGACAAGCAAAAGCTCAAAGAATTCAGGACTGCCAAATGAGCTTATGACAAATGCTAAAGGAACTACTCTAGGCAGAAAAGAAAAGGCCACAACTAGAAACAAGATAATTACGAATGGGAAAGCTCACGAGTAAAGGCAAACATACTCTAAGGTAGGAAACCATCCACACACAAATATGATATCAAAACCAGCAATCATGAGATGAGGAGAGTACAAATGCAGGATATTGAAAATGCATTTGAAATTAAGAGACCAGCAATTTAAAACAATCTTGTAAATATATACACTGCTATACCAAAACCACATGGTAACTGCAAACCAAAAATCTATAATAGAGAAACACACCCAAGCAAAAAAAGGAATCCAAACATAACACTAAAGATAGTCATCAAATCACAAGAGATGACAACAAAAGAGGAAGGGAAGAAAAAAGACCTACAAAAACAAATCCAAAACAGTTAACAAAATGGCTATAAGAATATAGATATTGGTATTTACCTTAAGTGTAAATGGATTAACGGCTCCAAACAAAAGACATAGACTGGCTGAATGGATACAAAAACAAGACCCATATATATGCTGTCTACAAGAGACCATTTCAGACGTAAGGACACATACAGGCTGAAAGTGAGGGGATGGAAAAAGATATTCCATGCAAATGGAAATCAAAGGAAAGCTGCAGTAGCAATACTCATATCAAAATAGACTTTAAAGACTGTTACAAGAGACAAAGAAGGACACTTTTTTGTCCTTCTTTGGGGTCAATCCAAGAAGAAGATATAACAATTGTAAATATATATGTGCCCAACATAGGAGATCCTCAACATATAAAGCAATGTTAACACACATAAAATGAGAAATTGAGAGTAACACAATAATAGTGTGTTATTATTAACACCTCAATTACATCAATGGACAAATCATCCAGACAGAAGATCAATAAGGAAACACTGGCCATAAATGACACATTAGACAGATAGGCTTAATCGATATTTATAGAGCATTCCATCTGAAAGCAGCAGAATACACATTCTTTTCAAGTGCACGTGGAACAATCTCCAGGATAGATCACATGCTGGGCCACAAAGCAAGCCTTGGTAAATTTATGAAAACTGAAATTGTATCAAGCATCTTTTCTGACCATGCTATGAGACTAGAAATCAACTACAAGGGACTTCCCTGGTGGTTCAGTGGTTAAGAACCCACCTGCCAATGAAGGGGACATGGGTTTGAGCCCTGGTCTGGGAAGATCCCACATGCTGTGGAGCAACTAAGCCCGTGTGCCACAACTACTGAATCCCGAGCACCTAGAGCCCATGCTCTGCAGCAAGAGAATCCACCACAATCAGAAGTTTGCACACCACAATGAAGAGTAGTCCCCTGCTCACCGGAACTAGAGAAAGCCCAGGCACAGCAATGAAAACCCAATGCAGCCAAAATTTTAAAAAATATATAAATAAATCTATTTTAAAAAAAGAAATCACTACAAGAAAGAAACTGCAAAAAACATAAACATGGAGGCTAAACAATATGCTACTAAACAACCAGTGGATAACTGAACTAGTCAGAGGAAATTTTAAAAATGAGAGAAATGAAAATGGAAACATGATGATCCAAAACCTATGGGACGCAACACAAGCAGTTCTATGAGGGAAGCTTATAGCGATACAAGCTTACCTCAGGAAACAAGAAAAATCTCAAATAAACAACTTAATATTACACATAAAGCAACTAGAGAAAGAAGAACAAACAAAACCCAAAGTTAGTAGAAGGAAAGAAATCATAAATATCAAAGCAGAAGTAAACAAAATAGAGACTAAAAAATAATAGAAAAGATCAATGAAACTAAAACCCAGTTCTTTGAAAAGATAAACAAAATTGATAGGCCTTTAGCCAGACTCATCGAGATAAAAAGGGAGAGGACCCAAATCAATAAAATTAGAAATTAAAAGGGGAAGTTACAAATGACACCACAGAAATACAGAGAATCATAAGAGACTACTACAAGCAATTTTACATGAATAAAATGGACAACCTAGAAGAAATGGACATATTCTTAGAAAAGTACAACCTTCGAAGACTGAACCAGGAAGAAATAGGAAATTTGAACAGACCAATTACAATTACTGAAATTGAATCTGTGATTTTAAAACTCCCAACAAGCAAAAGTCCAGGACCAGATGGCTTTACAGGCAAATTCTATCAAACATTTAGAGAAGAATTAACACCTACCTTTCTGAAACTATTCCAGAAACTTGCAGATGAAGGAACACTTCCAAACTCATTCTATGAGACCACCATCATCCTAATACCAAAACCAAAGTTACCACAAAAAAAAGAAAATTACAGACCAATATCACTGATGAACAGATTCAAAAATCCTCAACAAAATACTAGCAAAACGAATCCAACAGCACAATAAGAGGATCATACACCATGATCAAGTGGAATTTATCTCAGGGATGCAATGATTTTTTTAATATCCACAAATTAGTGTGATAAACCACATTAACATATCGAAGAATAAAAACCATATGATCATCTCAATAGATGCAGAAAAAGCTTCTGATTCAATTCAAAATCTATTTATGATAAACACTCTCCAGAAAGTGGGCATAGAGGGAAACTACTGCAACATTAAAGGCCATATATGACAATCCCACAGCTAACATCATACTCAGCAGTGAAAAGCTGAAAGCATTTCCTCTAAGATCAGGAACAAGACAAGGATGTCTACTCTTGCCACTTTTATTCAACATAGTTTTGGAATTCCTAGCCACAACAATCAGAGAAGAAAAAGAAATGAAAGGAATCCAACTTGGAAAAGAAGAAGTAAGACTGTCACTGTTTGCACATGACATGATACTATACATAGAAAATCCTAAAGACTCTACCAGAAAACTACTAGAGCTCATCAATGAATATGGTAAAGTTGCAGGATACAAAATTAATACACAGAAATCTGTTGCATTTCTATACACTAACAATGAAAGATCAGAAAGAGAAATTAATGAAATAATCCCATTTACCATTTCATCAATGAGAATAAAATACCTAGGAATAAAACTAAGGGGCCAAAAGAGCTGTACTCTGAAAACTATAAAACACTAATGAAAGAAATCAAAGATGACACAAACAAATGGAAAGACATATCGTATTCTTGGATTGGAAGAATCAATATTGTCAAAAAGACTGTACTACCCAAGGCAACCTACAGAATCAATGCAATCTCTAACAAATTACCAGTAACATTTTTCATAGAACTAGAACAAAAAATTTAAAAAATTTTATGGAAACACAAAAGACCCTGAATATCCACAGCAATCTTGAAAAAGAAAAACAGAGCTGGAAGAATCAGGCTCCCCGACCTCAGACTATACCACAAAGCTACACTGATCAAAACAGTATGGTACTTGCACCAAAATAGAAATATACATCAACAGAACAGAACAGAAAGCCCAGAAATAAACCCACGCACATGCAGTCAGTTAATCTACAAAAAAGAAGGCAAAAATATCCAATGGAGAAAAGACAGTCTCTTCAATAAGTGGTGTTGGGAAAACTGGACAGCTACATGTAAAAGAATGAAATTGGAACATTCTCTAACACCATAGAGAAAAATAAACTCAAAATGGATTAGAGACCTAAATGTAAGACAGGATACTATAAAACTCCTAGAGGAAAACATAGGCAGGACGCTATTTGACATAAATTGCAGCAATATATTTTTGGATCTGTCTCCTGGAGTAATGCAAATAAAAACAGAAGTAAACAAATGGGACCTAATTAAACTTAAAAGATTTTGCACGCAAAAAAAAAGCCATAAGCAAAACAAAAAGACAACATATAGAATGAAGGAAAATATTGGCAAACAATGCAACTGACAAGGGATTAACCTCCAAAATATACAAAAAGTTCATACAGCTCAATATCAAAAAAACAAACAACCCAGTCAAAATGGGGAGAAGCTCTAAAAAGACATTTCTCCAAAGAAGATATACAGATTGCCAACAAACACATGAAAGGATGCTCAACATCACTAATCATTAAAGAAATGCAAATCAAAGCTACAATGAGGTATCACCTCACACTGGTCAGAATCCATCATCTAAAAATCTACAAACAGTTAATGCTGGAGAGGGTGTGGAGACAAGGGAACTCTCCTATAGTGTTAATGGGAGTGTAAATTGGTACAACCAGTATGGAGAACAGTATGAATGTTCATTTAAAAACTAAAAATAGAGCTACCATATGATCCTGCAATCCCTCTCCTGGGCATATATCTGGAGAAAAACATAATTTGAAAAGATATATGCACCCTGATGCTCACAGTAGCACTAGTTACAACAACCAAGCCATGGAAGCAACCTAAGTGTCCATCAACAGGTGAAGGGATAAAGAAGATGTGGTATATATATATACAATGGTATATTAAGCAGCCAATAAAAGGAATGAAAAAATGTCATTTGCAGCAGCATGGATGAACCTAGAGATTATCATACTAAGCGAATTAAGTCAGAAAGAGAAAGACAAATACTATTTAACATCACTTATATGTGGAATCTAAAATACAACACACAAACACACACAAGAAAAATAAAAATTAAAAAAAATACAAAACAACTGTACATATCTACAAAACAGAAACAGACTCAAAGACGTAGAGAGCAGACTTGTGGTTGCCAAGGGGGAGGGGGTTGGGGAATGGGTGGACTGGGAGTTTGGGAAGAGCAGATGCAAACTATTATATATAGGATGGATAAACAAGGTCTTATTTTATAGCACAGGGAACTATATTCAATATCCTGTGATAAACGTGGTAATGTATATATTATATATAAATATATATAATATAATATATGTAATATATAATATATAATATGATTTATATATTATATAATAGACAATATGTAATATATAGTTTTATCATATTATATATGACATATATCACATAATATATATGATATAGTGTATATTATATTAAACATATCACATATAATTACATATATGATATATAATATGTAATATATAAAAATATTAATTATAATATGTAAAATATATAAAAATATAATATGTATTTATTATACATACATATATACATAAATACATATATACATAATACATACATACACATAAATACATATAATATGTATTGATTTTATGTATAAAACATACATGTTATATGTTTTATATAATATATAATATAAAATACATATTATATATTATATATTATATAAAAATATATAAATTTTATATAATATATACTGTATATAATATATAAATATATAATACACAAATCTTATCTATTATATTTATATATACTATGTATATATTTATGTATAAATATGTATAATATATTCTATATATAAACATATAGAATATAAATATATAATATATATAATATAGTATATATTTAAAATATAATTTAAATATATACTATATTTTACATATTTAATATATATTTATATACATTAATATATAATATATCTATATATTATGTTACTATATAATATATATAAATATATAAATTATACATTTATAAGTATAATATATTATATATACATAATATATCATATAAATATACATATATTAATATATTATATTTAATACATGTATAATATACTAATAAATGCTATGTAATTATATAATAAATAGTATATAACTATATATTATATAATGTGCATTATATATTATATTATAATAATGTATAATGAATATATATAAAAATAAAAATATATAAATTATATTATTAAAAATACATAATATATAAGAAATATACTAATAAAAATATATAAATAGTATATATAAATATATAAATAGTGAATATATTATATATAATATAATAATAAATAATAATCATATTATATATTTTATTATTATATACCCTGTATTATATTTTATATATTATATTATGCATTTATAATAAATAATATAAAATATATACAATATATTATGTATATAATGTATTTATATATTATATATATATAACTGAATCACTTTGTTTTATGCAGAAATTAACACAACAATGTAAATCAACTATACTTCAATAGATTAAAAAAACAAAATGTATGGTTTCCAAAGTGGAGGTGGGGAGTGATAAATTGGAAGTTTGGGATTAAAATATACATACTACTATATATAAGATAGATCACCAATAGGGACCTACTGTGCAGCACAGAGAACTATACTGATAGCTACTAATAACCTATAATGGAAGAGAATGTAAAAAAAAGAATATATATATATATA
Organism: Monodon monoceros; assembly: GCF_005190385.1. Taxonomy (NCBI): domain Eukaryota; kingdom Metazoa; phylum Chordata; class Mammalia; order Artiodactyla; family Monodontidae; genus Monodon; species Monodon monoceros. The sequence continues at coordinate 44,532,854 of NW_021703780.1, forward strand.
TCTGAATTACTTTCCTGTCCAGCTGAAAATAACACCATACTGTAAAATACTGAACCATACTTCAGTAAAATTTTTAAAAAATAGATGAGGAAAGGACTTCTTCAAGCTGAAATAAAAAGACTCTAATTAGTAACATGAAAATGTTAGAAAATATACATAACACTGGTAAAGCTAAACACACAGGCAGATTTTGAAAACCCTAATTCTGTAATAGTGTTAATCACTTAATTGTAGTATAAGGGTAAAGAGTACTAAAAATAACTATACCTGGTGTAATTTGTTAATGAATACAAAAGTGGTAAATTTTGACATCAAAAACACAAAAAGGGGAGTAAATGGGTAGAATTTTTGTATGTAATCAAAAATTATAAAAGTATAATAAAATATTTTTGTATATCAGCTAACAGTGGACTGTGTTATGTATAAGATATTTTATGTAAACTTTATGGTAAACACAAAGCAAAACCTATAATAGATTCACAAAAGATAAAGAAAAGTTTTCACAGCTTGCCACCACAGAAAATCACCAATTCACAAAGCTAAGCAGAAACAGTGGAAAAAATAAACAGTGGAAATACAAAACATCCAGAAAGCAAATAATATGATGGCAGTAATAAGTCCTTTACATATCAATAATTACTCTAAATGTAAGTGGATTGAATTCAGAAGTCAAAAGGCACAGACTTTCAGGATGGGTTAAAAAAACAAGATCCAATTATATGCTCTCTACAAGAGACTCACTTTCAGGACACATGTAATTTCAGAGCTAAAGGATGGAAACAGATATTCCATGAAAAATGGAAACCAAAAGAAAGTTTGGGTAGCTACTTATATCATAAAATAGAGTTTAAACTAAAAATGGTAGCAAGAGACAAAGGTCATTATATAATGATAAAAGGGTCAATTCATCAAGAAAAAAACAACAATTTGACTATATATGCACTCCATATCAGAGCACGTAAATATATTAAGCAAATCCTAGCAAATCTTTAGGAGAAATAGACAAAAATACAATAATAGTAGGACTTAATCACCCCACTTTCAGCAATGGATATATCATTCAGACAAGAAATCATCAAGGAAATGTTAGCCTGGAGCTGTGCATTACACCAGATGGACCTAACAGACAGTTATAAAACATTCTCTCCAGCAGCAGCAGAATATACACTCCTCTCAAGTACACAGACTGTTCTCTAGACCAGATCATGTAACAGGCCATAAAATAAGTATCAGAAAATTTAAGAAGATTGAATTCACACCAAGTATCTTTTCTGACCTTAATGGTATGAAACAAGAAATCAACATGACAAAAGCTGGAAAATTTAAAAGCACATGGAAACTAAAAACACTCTCTTGTAAAGCAGTGGATCAAGGAATAAGACAAAAGGGAAATTGATATCTTGAAAAAAGTGAAAATGGAAACACAACACAAAACATATGGGAAGCTGCAGAAGTACTTCTTAGAGTGAAGTTTATGGCAATACATATGTATTAAGAAAACAGAAAAATCTCAAATAAAAAAGTCTAACTTTATCCATCAAGGAATTAGAAAAAGAACAAAGCCCAAAGTTAGCAGAATAAAGAAAATAAAAAATTTCAGAGCAGAAGTAAAGGAAGTACAGGCTATAAGAGAATAGAAAAGATCAATAAAACTAAGAGCTGGTTTTTAGACCAGATAAACAAAATTGACAAACGTTTAGTTAGACTAACAACAAAAAAAGAATAGTCACATAAATGAAGTAAGAAACTAAAGAGAAGACATTACAAATGATATACAAATAATAATTATGAATGACGTTACAAATTATATATACTTCAGATATACCAAGGCTCATAAGAGATTACTAAGAACAATTATATGCCAACAAATAGCCCACCTAGAAGAAAAAGATACATTCCTAGAAATATACAACCTACCAAAACTCAATTATGAAGAAACAGAAAATAAGAACAGACCAATAACCAGTAAGGAGATTGAATCAGTAATCAAAAACCTCCCAACATAGAAAAGACCAGGACCAGATGGCTTCACTGGTGAACTTTACCAAACATTTAAAGAAGAACTAATGCTAATCCTTTTCAAAATTTTCCAAAAAATGGAAGATGAGGGAACACTCAAACCCATTTTATGAGGCTGGCATTATCCTGATACCAAAGTCAGATAAGGACATTACAAGAGAAGAAAATTAGAGACTACTATCCCTGATGATATAAATGCAAAATTTCTCAACAAAATATTAGGAACCTGAATTCAACAACACATTAAAAGGATCAAACCATGACCAAGTGGGATTTATCCTTAGGATGCAAGGATGGGTACATACACAAATCAATCAATGGGATATACCACATTAATAGAATAAAACACAAAAATCATATGAGCATCTCAATAGATATAGAAAGAGCATTTGACAAAATACAACATACTTTCACTATAAAAATCCCTCAACAAATTGGGTATAGAGGAACATACCTCAACCAATATATGACCAGTGCACAGCCAACATCATACTCAATGGTGAAAGCTTGAAAACTTTCAGGTACAAGACAAGATTGTCCTCTCCCACTGCTCTTATTCAACATAGATTGAAAGTCCTAGTTAGAGAAATCAGACAAGATAAAGCAATAAAAGGCAACCAAATTGGAAAGGAATAAGTAAAATTGTCATTATTGGAAGGTGATATGATCTTATATATAGAAAATTCTATTGACTCAACCAAAAAACTGTTGGAACTAAAAAAAAAAAAAGGGGGCTTCCCTGGTGGCGCAGTGGTTGAGAGTCCGCCTGCCGATGCAGGGGACACGGGTTCGTGCCCCAGTCCGGGAAGATCCCACATGCCACGGAGCGGCTAGGCCCGTGAGCCATGGCCGCTGAGCCTGCGCGTCCGGAGCCTGTTGCTCTGCAATGGAAGAGGCCACAACAGTGAGAGGCCTGCGTACCACAAAAAAAAAAAAAAAAAAAAAAAAAAGAATTCTGTAAAGGTACAGGATATAAAGTCAACATACATATATCACTGGCAAAAGAAGTTTAAAAAACTATGCCATTCACAATGACATCAAAAATAATAAAGTACTTAGAAATAAATTTAACCAAGTGGTGAAAGATCTGTACAATATCTGATGTCAGATATTGAAGAAGACACAAACAAATGGAATGATATTCCACATTTGTGGATAAGAAGGACTAATATTGTAGAGTGTCCATACTACCGAAAGCCATCTATAGATTCAATGCAATCCATATCAAAATTCCATTAGCTTTTTTCATGGAAATAGAAAACAATCCTAAAATTTGTATGGAACCACATTAGACCCCAAATAGCCAACACAATCTTGAGAAAGAAGAACAAAGCTGGAGGAACACACTTCTTGGTTTCAAACTGTATTACAAAGCTATAATAATTAAAAAGTATGATATTTCATAGAAACAGACACATAACCCAATAGAATGGTATAAAGAGCCCAGAAATAAAGCCCCACATATATGGTCAACTATTGTCAAGGGAGTCAAGAACATTCAAGGGGGAAAGGTTATTCTCTTCAGCAAATTGTTATGGGAAAACTAGATAACAACAGGCAGAAAAATGAAATTGAACCCGTATCTTATACCACTCAAAAATTAACCCAAAATGGATTAAAGACTTAAACCTAAGACCTGATACCTAGAAGAAAACATAGGTGGTAATCTTCACTTTGATCCTGGCAATGATTGTTTTGGATAGGACACCAAAAAACACAAGCAACAAAAGCAAAAACAAACGAGTGAGACTACATCAAGCTAAAAACTTCTGTATAGCAAAAGAAACAATTAATAAATCAAAAGGCAATCTACAGCATGGGAGTAAATATTTGTAAACCATATATCTGATAAGGGGTTAATATCTAAAATATATAAAAATGTATACACTCAATAGGAAATAAACAACCCAACTAAAAAATGAGCAGAGGAACGGAAGAGACCTTTTCAAAAAAGGCCTCCAAATGGTCAATAGGTACATGAAAATGTGCTCAGCCTCACTAATCATCAGGGAAATGATGATTAGAAAAAAGACAAGAAAAAAAAAAAAGACAAGAGAGAGCAAGGGCTGGTGAGGATATAGAGAAAAGGGGAGACTTGTGCACTGTTGGTGGGGATGTAAACTGGTGCAGCCACCAGGGAAAGCAATCTCCATACTGCTTATTTAAAAATAAAGCCACCAGTCCTGGAAGCCCTTACTGCTGGTGGAAGCAGGCCCTGGCACAGCTCCTTTTGTGCCCAGATTACACCAAAGGGGAGGCAAGTGCTGGGCTCGGTGCCCAGAGGCTTACCCAGCCAGGAGCTGTCAGGGGACCTGAGAGCCCACACAGCTGTTTGGAGTGCTCTTTACTAGCCAGAAGGTCCTCCTCTTTTCCAACTCCTAGAGGCAAAGATGTAGCTACACGTAGGCGGCACGGAAGTTTCGTCTTAATGACTCACATCAGCTACCTGTGCAGGCCAGACACAGTGGGAGGAAGGGAAAGGTGCGTATGTGGGGCGGGGTCTGCAGTTAGTGTTTCTGGGGTGGAAGGTAGTTGCCTGATGTCTGTTTTCCACTTCCAGGCATGTGTGTACCTGCGAGCATATGTTCATCTGTATATTCCTGTGGGGATGGTGGGTGCTGTCAAGACATTCCTACTTTTAAAAAATAGAAATGTGAAACACTGAAAAGAAATAAAATATGAAGCTACCATATGACCTAGCAATCCTGCTTTTGTATATAAATAAAAGGGAAAAAAAAAAGGATATCAAAGAGATCTCTGCAATCTCATGATTATTGTGTTACCGATCAGGTTTCTTGGACTTCTTACTCAATAGAAATTTACAAGAGGCCAGATAAGAAATTCAGGCAATGCTTTATTAGGACTCGTGCTGCAGCCCGAGGGAGAGAAAACAAGTAATAGGTGACCTTGCTCACACCCGTGTTTGTCCAGGTGCAAGCACTGCAGCAAAGGGTCCCAGGTTTCAGGTCCCAGTCTGTCTCCTTCCCCCCTGAGGAATTCTGCACCCCTTATTCTTAAAGGTCAAGGGGCTGAAGGTCTCTTCTTCTGAAATTTCTTCCTGCTGGACAGGGGCTGCAGACCCTAGCCCACCCTGGAGGTGTAGAAGTCCCTCACTGACTGTTCTAAGAACCTGTAGGGTCCTGGGCCACCCTCCACTGGAATGGGCTGAATTCCTTGAGCCATCATGAGCCTTACTTGAAATTGTTGGAGCCTAGAAGACACAAACTTAAGCAAAAGGTTAAAACAAACAAGGGCTGAAAAGGAGAACAGCAATAGCCACTAAAGGGCCTAGAAAGGTAAGGAACCAGGTTAACTTTGGGAGGACTTCCCTAACTGTTGACCAGACAGGGGAGGCGGTTTTGCCCCTCTCCAGGCTGTGAAGGCACTCTGCCTGGGCGTATATTTCTTTAATATTAATGGTCTACCTGTCTGTTGCAGTGATCCAGGTGCAGCAGGACGTATTCGTTACCACACAAACTCTGCCTTGTTCTGCCAGAAGGTAGTCAAGAGCTACAGAATTGTCAAGAACTACATTAGCCAAAGAAACAAGAGAGATCTTAAGTCCCATTAAAGCCTGCCCTGTCTGTTTCGTCATATAAGCAAGCTATCTGGTGAGATTTCTCAGGGTTGTTTCGTGGTAGGTAAAGCCTCCCTGTGGAGCTGCCAGTGCTATGGCCAGCCCTACCCCTGCCAAGATCATTCCTAGTGCTCTCCAGGTTCAGTGGTGAGCTAGAGTGGTCCTGTTATAGATGAAAATCCCTCTTATCCCTATAATCTCTAGAGTGCACTTGTCTGTGAAATGGACATTATCAATGCGTTTATAGGCCATATCTTGGTTGGAAAAGAACAGGGCCTGGCTGTAATTCCATAACATAGGATGGTTTGGGTGTCTGCACAGGACAACACACCCTACAAGTGTGCAGACCTGAATGTCTGTCTCATGGTTAAGAGCGGACAGTCCTTGAAGGACATAACTGTTTTTAGTACTTAAATAATTAAGGGACAGCAGACCATTCTGTTGATAATTAAGCGTATAAAGCTCTACAATATTTTTAACGAGATGCTTGTGTAGAATCCTGCTGGCACCATCAGAGGGTCACACTCGATAGGCCAGATCACTGTTTGTTTGGTATCCCACAGTTGGGTTAAACTGTATTGACTAGGTGATGGGATGTTTCCTTCCTACCATTTGAATTCCCCTTCCATGTTATTTAGGGGGTTGGGGCCACAGTTTGAAATAGGGCACCAGTGGGTAAGGTCGTAGGATATCTGGTGTAATTATTCCTTGGTGGGTTCTCAGCCATGTGAAACAAATGCTGTTTGTGCAGTTTCACATAGCCATACCCCATGCCTGAGGTCCAGTTGTATGGGGAAGTCAGATTAAAGCATTGGAGTAGCCCCTGGAAGGTGCAAGTGTGACCAGCAGAGGTCAAGGGGGTGGCAGTTGTCCCCAGTTTAGATTGTTAATTACCATTGGAACTGACAGGTTCAGGGGAATGTAGGAGGAGGGCCAGTAGCCAGCTGGGGGTATTGATGGTGTATCCAGCATTCTTTTCAACGTTCCGCTTCGGATGTGATTCTGGAACTGTTGACAAATGAGTTTTCTTACCATTATCCTCTAGCTACAGGGACCTGGAAGGTGGACAGAGTCAATAAGAGGAGCATGTCTGTGTGGAGTGTTTCCCTTAAACCCAGCACAGACAAAGGAACTCCTTCCCTGGTGGGGGTGGCTGAGCAAATCGTCAGAATGCAAGCAAGAGTACAACAGCAAGAATGGCAAATAGGAGCCAACCCACTACATCATTTTACTTATCTGTCAATGGTGCCTGCGGGGTTTCTGGAGGTAAAAGCTTTAGTCTGGACAAATGTACCCAACTAGATATCCCTTGCAGTTTGACAGCAGTATGGGTGGCTAAAATCACTTTATAGAGGCCCTTCCATTTTGGCAATAGTTGATCTTGGGGGGACCCCTCTTTCCAGGCTTTAAGAAGAACTTGGTCCCCAGGGTTTATCTGTGAAGGAACTGCTCCTTCCTCTGTATTTTTAGTGGGAACTGGCAGTGGCATAGTCCTGGATTGCCCTCTGAACTTGTCCTAGATTAATAATGTATCTCAGGGCCTGGTTTACTTCCTCATCTGGTAGAATGTCAGTAGTAAGAAAAGGCCTCCCATAGGTCATTTCAAATGGGCTAAGCCTCAGACCACTCCTGGGGGCTACACGGACCTTGAGGAGTGCAAGGAAGCAAGTTGGTCCAGAGTGCATGAGTTTCTTGGCAGAGCTTTGCTAGGTTTTCTTGAAAGTATGGTTCATCTTCTCTACCTTCCCTGAAGACTGGGGGTGCCAAGAGGTGTGTAGCCTGTAGTCTACCCCTAGGGCTGTCGTGAGTCCCTGTGTAATTTTGGCTATAAAAGAGGGCCTGTTGTCACTCTGGAGGGACTTTGGAAGTTCAAACTGAGGAGTTACTTCTTTTAAAAGGGACTTACAGACATCCATAGCCTTTTCAGATCAGGTGGGGAAGGCTTCAAACCATCCTGTGAAAGTATCAACGAACACCAGAAGATACTTATATCCTGATCATGGGGGCATCTGGGTGAAATCTAACTGCCAGTCTTCCCCCGGATATGTCCCTCAGCACTGAATTGGCCTGAGTAATTAAGGGGGAATTGGATGGGCCTGTGGGTTATTATGGGCACATAAATCACAGGCAAGCATTACTTGTTTTACTGTTCTTTTAAGCCCCTTCCCTGAAAAAGCCTTTTGCACCAAGTCCCATAGTGCATCCCTCCCATAGTGGGTGGCATCATGTTAGCTCTTAGTGAGTTTCCATTGTTGGGCCTCAGGGATTAGAACCTTATCCCTTTTAATACCAGCCTGTTCTTCCCTTCTCATAGCCCCATTTCTCAGCATTTTCTTGTTCCTGTGAGGAATACTGGGGAAGGCTAGGGAGATCAGGGGGGCCAATCACTAGAGCAGGGGGCCAATCACTTGTTCAGCTTCCTGCAATCAAGCTGCCTGTTTTGCAATTTGATCAGCTTTGCTGTTCCCTTGGCTCACAAAAGAGCCATCCCTCTGATGGCCCTTGCAGTGGATTAGTGCTACTTGTGTTGGAAGCTGCACCACTTCTAAAAGAGCCAGAATCAAATCTTTATGTTTTATGGGGGTATTTCTAGTGGTTAACCTCCCTCTTTCTTTCCAAATGGCAGCATGAGCACGTAGCACGTGGAACCCATATCTAGAGTCAGCAAAAATATGTAATTTCTTATCCTTCCCTAATTGCAAAGCTCTCATTCATGCAATTAGTTCAGACTTCTGGGCTGATGTCTGGGGTGGCAGGGCCTTGGCTTCTATGACTTCAACTAGACTAACTATGGCATACCCCGCCTTCCGGATTCCCATCTCTATAAAACTGCTCCTGTCAGTAAACCATTTGACCTCAGGGCTGTCAAGAAGCTCATCTAGATCAGGCCTGCTGGAGTAAGTTTGTTCTATGGTCTCTATACACCGATGCAGTAAGTCTACTCTTGACGGCTGGAAGCACAGTTGCTGGGTTTATGGTTTGGGACACCTTTAAGGTAATGTCTGGGATGTACATTAGGAGGGCCTGATACCTTGTTAACCTTCCTCTGATCAACCAATGATGTCCTTTGACATCTAGCACAGATTTTACCTGATGAGGGGTTAACACATTTAAGAGGTGTCCCAGGGTGAGCTTGGAAGTCTCATTAACCAACAGGGCTGTGGCTGCTACTGCCCAAAGGCAGCTTGGCCATCACAGGGCCACTGAGTCCAGTTGTTTTGAAAAGCAAGCCACTGGTCTCTGATCTGGTCCCAGCTTTTGGGTCAGGACTCCTGGAGCTATCCCTGACCTCTCATGAAAGTATAGCATAAAGGGCTTGTCCAAATTTGGAAGCCCCAGTGCTGGTGCTCTACTCAACTCTGTCTTTAGGATCTCAAAGGCCCGCTGGTGGTCCCTATTCCATTAAAGGGGTTCCCTTTTTTCTCCCTTTGGGGCCTCGTATAAGGGTTTGGCAATAAGGCCATAGTTTGGAATCCAGATACGACAGAACCCAGCCATCCCAAGAAAGCCTCGGAGTTGCCTCTTTGTGGTTGGAGATGGTAATGTACTAATTGCTGTTTTTGATCTATGGCTAGGGCTCGTGCCCCTGGGGTCAAAACAAATCCTTAATACTTAACCCGTTGCTGTAAGATCCGAGCCTTGGTTGGGGAGATTTTATATCCCCTTCCTCACAGAAAGTTTAGGACCTTAACAGTATTTTGATCTGAATCTTGCTTTGTCTCACTGTTTATCAATAAATCATCAACATATTGTAGCAGAGTTCTCTTCTCGAGGGTCAGTTCCCTTAGCTCCCTTGTTAATGCATTCCCAGAAAGATGTGGGCTGCCGCAAAAACCCTGGGGAAACACTGTCCAGTAGCCTTCGGGGTGTCAGGGTCCCTCCATTTTAAGGTAAAGAAATTCTCACAATTTGTTATCAAAAGCAGCATTCCAAGAAAACTTTGTTCTCTTAAGAGAGAGAGAAACCAAATCCAGTCTTGCACCAGTCTACTCTTAAAATCGATTTACCTATTTAAATTTAACCCAATCTTAGAAAATCCTGACCATGTACAAAACTCTTTTCCCAATGTTCCTTTTTCACGAACCTCCTAAAATTTTCTGTATCCATACTATCCTTCCCCTCACTTTCGTTTTTAGTCAGAAACAACCAGATCTAGGACAACCGCCTCTTTTTTCCCCCCGCATACCTTCCCATTCCTATTGCTTATACCTTCTTTAACCAAAAACATCCTTTCCATTTTCTTTGTATACTGAAATGTTTCCCTTATAATTCTTAACCTTAAAGCATTAATCTCTAGCAAAAACTAAGAAGCAAGTAATTGTAAACTGTTTGTCATACCAGCATTTTCTGATTGGAATATCTCATAACCTCTAGAAACATGCATCATCCCAAAGCACAATTTCTTTCCTCAGTGTGGTACAAGACGTGTCTAAAAAACCCAAACATCTTCAGTTTCTCTCTTGTAAGGAGACAAAAGTAAGTAAATTTAGGCCTGTTTAGCAATTAATGTTCCAATATTTTATCTTACTTGAAATGGCCTGGATATTCAGAGAATTCCTATCATTTAACTTAATTTAGTTTCAAGTTACCAAAATCTGGAGAGACTATTTTACATGGACATTTCCAAACCCAAATTATTCCTATAGAGTTTACCCAAAAGCCCTTATCTCAGTTACATTTACTTAAAAGTTTCATCATGTCAAGTGATTTTCCTTGTTGACAAGTTTTATAGCAGAAACAATATGCACTTACTGACTTCCAGTAACCCTTGGTACAATAAAAGTATTATACTTAATGTTGATGACTCTAAATACAGGTCTGTATCAATTAAACCCACAAGCTTAAGCTAGCTCTAATACCAGATATTAATTTAATACTGAGTATTTTCCAGGTTACATGAACCTGAAATGTATTCCCATGAGTTTCTTTTATATTTTTGAGAATGTGTATGAGCACTTAATTTCCTTTAAGCCATTAAATACAGCTCATTTTTTTCCTGTTCTTTAAAGTCCTACCAAGCAACCCATGACTGGAGTCTCAGGCAATGTGCGCTGTGTTTGCGTTTCAAGGCTTAAGTGCTCCACTGTGCCCACAATGTGGCAGAGACTCGAGGAGTGGTTGGACAGACAAAACTACATAAAACAAAGATCCTTTTAAATTCACTGACTGAGACCCAATATGTACCAACGACAGAAACTTAAAGACACAAACAAGAAAAAAAGAGATGGTCTTACTGTGAGGTGGACTCTAGAGGACTTTGTCCAGTCCAACTCCTCTCTCAACTGGCCCTCCTGCCAGCTGGAGTTGGGAACACAAAACAGAAAAATATTGGGGGGTCATGAAAATGGTGAGCCAACAGGGAGTCTCCAGGATGAAAGGGGATGGGAGTGTAAGTGTGAGGACCGAGGGAGAGGAAAAGGGAGGAGAGACAGAAAAGCCTGAAAAGGAGAAAGAGACAGAGAGAGACTGCCATTTTAACCTGTCCTCTGCAGGTGTCCATTCACCAGCCTGTGAGCTTCCAGGAAGGACCGGTGAAGGAGGCAGCACCCTGTCCACTGCCCACCGGGGTGATCAAGCCCAGAAACCAGCCAGTTGTACATTATCTGTGGGACCCTAACCCACAGGTGGGACTCTTACCCACACATACACCAGTATACAGAAATCTGTCACTTCAGCCCTTTCCCAACGGGACTTCTCTTGGCAGCAGGAAGATAAAGGTGAGAATATTGGGATGATCAGACTTCCAGCCACTACACGATATGAGGTTTGAACCTCTATCACTCTCATAAATCTCCAGTCAGGGAGAGACCGATGGACCAAGGTCTTCATGGTGTGAGGCGAGCCTCTCCCATCTGTGCTTGTCACTCATCAGGGTGACATTGCTGGCCAGAGGTCTTGCAAGCTGAGAGGAGTGAGGCTGTAGCTGCCAGATGTCCACTGTCTCGGAAGGAGGGGACAGAAGTAGGAGAGGACAGAGAGAGAAGTAGGAAGATTTCAGGAGAGGGAAAGAGACAAAGGGGAAAGGGAAAGTGGTGAGGGTAAAAAGGACAAAGGGGAGGGGGAAGGCATTGCCTGAATAAGGGTAGTGAGGCCCCCCAGGGGCCAGGAAGGCAGACTTACGTAACATGATGATGCTGAAACAAGAGGTTCAGGTGACCGCCTGTCACCCACGGGGAAGCTGTATTTGGTGGTCCCAGAGGTGCTCAGATCCTCTCCTGGGAAGGGGACAATGTCCCTTCATGGTCACCACAAGTATGTTACTAACCAGGGTTCTTGGACTCATTAATCAATAGAAATTGATAAGAGGCCAGATGAAAAATTCAGGCAAGTCTTTATTGAGACTCATGCTACAGCATGAGGAGCGAAAACGAGTTAACAGGTGTTCTGGCTTGCTCCCCGAGGGGGGACAAGCTGGTCCCTTATATGGGGTGAGGGTAGGGGCGGGTCCAGTGGTTGGGCTGGAGGGGTGGCTTGGGTGGTCTGCCCACCCCCTTGGTGGTGCTGGGTGCAGGGATCATGCACAGTACCCTGCTTTTGCTCCCAGCACCTCAGAAGTGGCAGTTGGGTTTTTTTGGTCTTTTTGTATCTTGTTGTCCATAATTTGCCCCAGCTGTGCATGCATGCAGTCACTTTTAGTCCTTTATAGTTTCTTTGTATTCTGTTGCTCGAGGAGACTTTTGTCCAGGTGCAAGCACTGTGGCAAAGTGTTCCAGGTCCCAACCTGTCTCAATTGCAGCATTGTTCGCAATAGCCAAAACATGGAAGCCAACCTAAGTGTCCTTCAACAGTTGAATGATATATATCACATCTTCTTTATCCATATATATGTATACACACACAATGGAATAATATTCAGCCATGAAAAAGAAGGAAATCCTGCATTTGTGACAACATGGATGGACATGAGGACATTATACTAAGTGAAATAAGCCATGAGGACATTATACTAAGTGAAATAAGCCAGACAGAGAAAGATAAATTCTTCATGGTATCACTTCTATGTGGCATTAAAAAAAAAGTCAAACTCACAGAAAGAGAGAGTAGAAAACTGGTTGCCTGGGGCTGGAGTTGGGGGAAATAAGGAGGGGTGGGTAAAAGGGTACAGACTTTTAGTTATAAGATGAAGAAAGACTGAGGATGTGATGTAAAACATGGTGACTGTAGTTGATGATACTGTGTTATATAAGTATATATAAGCTAATTTGTTAAGAGAGTAGAACTTAAATGTTTTCACTGAAAAAATATATATGTATGTATAGTGATGGATGTGTTAATTAACTAGATGGGGAATACTTTCAAAATATAAATGTGTATCAAATCACCACAATGTACACTTGAAATATCTTACAATTTTTCTTGTCAATTATACTTCAATAAAGTTGAAAAAATAGTAAAATATAAGAGTAACTGGGGCAGGGGCAAGGCTAGATCTTTGTGAGAACTGGCCTTTTTCTGGTTTCTTTTATTCAAAGGTACAGCTTTCAAGGCATCTAAAATGGGAGTACTGGAGGGTTAAGGGGACCCTTTATCTCACTGGGCCTTGAAAGGTGGACTAACTTCTTCAGATTTGCATGGGATTTCCCGGTTTTTGCACCAAATATCCTGCATCCTTGGAAACACCTCAGTCCCGGGAAAACTTGGACAGTGTCCACTCTATCCTTAAACCTCATCTCTTACTCATGAGATAGCTGAAAGCTCTGCTCAGCCTCTCCATCTTGACTGGTCATTCATGAGTTAGCAAATGTCAAAAGGGCTAAAAGAATGCCTGGTGTCCCCATAGACACCCAGATGATTTCCATGGTCAGATTTTTTAATTTGCTTTTACTTTGCCTGCCATAGTCTTCTACCAGATTTTTCAGCAACAATCATCATTCAGGGCTCAGCAAAAATGTCTTCTCCAAAAACAACTTATGTAAAGTGGCCCTATTCTCAGGGCTCTCCAGTCCTCTATGACTTGCTCTTCATAGCACTTATTAGTACCTCAAATTATTTGTTTGTTTGATTACATGTTTATTGTCTGGCTTACCATCATCTGAGCATATATTCAGGGATATGAGTTTCTTAAGAGCACAGAGTTTGTCCATCTTGTTTGCTCCCATATACACAAAATCTAGAACAGTGGGCCCCAAACTTTTTGGTACCAGGGACCAGTTTCATGGAAGACAATTTTTCCATGGATGGTGGGGTTATGGTTCAGGCAGTAATGCAAGCAATGGGGAGCGATGGGGAGCGACAGATGAAGCTTCGCTCACTCACCCGCCCACCTCTGACCTCCTGCTGTGCAGCCCAGTTCCTATCAGGCCCCTGACCGGTAGTGATCCGTGGCCCGGGGGTCGGGGACCCCTGATCTAGAATATTTCCTGCAATTCCTAGGTCCTAAAGAAACACTTGTTGAATGAATAAATAAATGGATGGATGTCTCCCACTGAGTTGCATTTCCAAAGTTTCTCAAGACCTTAAGGCTGCTTCACTGGAAGTTATGCCTGAGTAAATAACTCCCTACCTGACAATCTGGGCTCCCTTTTCCAGTAGAATGAAATTGAGTCATTTAATGGGGCTCACTTGTCCAACTGGTTTTTCACAGTTAAGCCAAGGAGCACAGTACAAGACCCAGAAGTTTAACTTAGAATAATTTAAATTCTCTATGAAATTCACAGCTCAACTGCCCATGAACATCTTCATGTGTCCTTCAGAAAGTCATGCAGGAATGGCTTTATGCTAATGATCAGTCTGTCAAAGCAAAATGCAAATGATTATGAGTCACTCTGGTGAGTGCGTGGACTAGTGCTGTGGACTGCTGATGAGCTCCGAGGAAGAAGTCGGGCACCAGGGAATCACACTCTGGTGAAGACTCTCATCAGTGCATTGTCTCTGAGTGCTCTTAACAGCCAAGGAGGCACTAAAGGAAAAATAAAGAAAACTAAAACTGGAGGCTGGTTTAAGGAGGATGATCATGCTGCTATTGTGTTTCTTATGAAGTATAGCCTTGACAATAAATAACAGATATAATTCCTAAAATATAATTTGGGGATACTTTTTTCAATAAAATGGAGAGTATTTTATCCACAGATCCATGGTACAGGGATCTAATGGTGGGCAAAATGTATTTTATTTTGAGTGCTTATAGAAGCCAGGTTAAGAAAGTAAGATATATAAACATAATTATATGAGCATAGCAATAATAGCTGCCATTTACTGGGTGAACCAAAATTCTTGGGTCCATCTTCAACTCTATTCTTCCTCTCTCACCCTACACTCAATCATTCTGCAAGTTCTGTTGCTTCTATCATCAAAATATATCCATAACGTGATCATTTCCACCACCCCTACTGATCCCACCCTGTCTTATCAATTCTTGCTTGAATTATTGCAAAGACCTTTATTTTTTTTATAGTTCATCCTTTTTATTCACAGTAAGTTAAATTTACTATACAAACATGATAAGTATATATTTAATAACTGTGAATAAAACATCTGTCAAGAATGTACTATGTGTTCGACATTCTAGGTAAGATTTATGTGAAAGAGACAAAAACACAGTGATATATAAACATAAATATATATATAAATATCTATATGTTATATCATGTATATTATATATAATATGTATCCATATATGCAATGACCTTTAACTGGTATAACCTACTCCTAAATTTGTTGAACATTTAATGACAGCTTGAGCAAAGACAATATATTTTTATTTGTTTATGAACAAGTTGAATAAAGTTAAATAGCTGTTTTTCTAAGCTTTTGCATAGTGACGGGGAAAGCTACTTGGGGTGGGGATGGGGAAAGGCAGACTATGGCCACCCAGCCAAATCCTTGCTGCATGTTTTTGTAAATGAAGTTTTATTGGAACACAGCCACACCCATTCATTTGCATATTGTATGTGGCTGCCCATGCTACAATGGCAGGGTTGAGTAGTCCAAAGACCAAGTAATCTGCAAAGCTTAAAATATTTACCATTTGAAAGAAACTCCACCAAGCTCATAGAAAAAGAGATCAGATATGTGGTTGCCAGAGGTGGGGGTGAAGGGAAGGGGAATTAGAGGAAGGTAGTCAAAAGGTACAAACTTCCAGTTGTAAGATAAACAAGTACTAAGGATGTAGCATACAACATGATTGCTGTGGTTAACATTGCTATTAACTATGTGATATGTAAGAAAGTTGTTAAAAGAGTAGTACCTAAGTGCTCTCATCACAAGGAGAATTTTTTTCTTGTCTTTTTATTGTATCCATATAAAATTATGGATGTTAACTAAACCTGTTGTGGTCATCATTTCATAATATATTGAAATCAAACCATCATGCTTGATGTCATAAACTTATACAGTGATGTGAGTTAATTATTTCTCAATAAAACTAGAAAAAACTTACTATTTGGCCTTTAATGAAAAAACTTGCCAGTCCCTGTGCTATAGGACCTATCTAGTGTTCAATTAACACTGTTGTAAGAGGGCTTGCTGTGTCTACTTTCCTTAAGCCTGGCCAATAAATTTCTAGATGCATTATTCTTAAATTTCTAGAATACATATGTAAAGAAGTGTTGTCAAAAGTCAAATCCAGATAATGGTGCCTTTCCTAACATGACCCAAGTTGTGTTTTCAAGAAGTATAAAGCTCAGTTCCAGTGATCTGGAAACCAATATCCTGTCAGTTGAAGTAATTAAACTCTTCAGGCCACCACAATTTAAAATTAATGCTCTGGCTGTCCAAATTGCAACAAATGTTCTATGTGGCTCCATTTTCCTTTGCATTTAATAGTTGTATTAGAGTCTCTCTTTTTTTCTCTTTTTACTAAAGTGGGCACATTTTTGGAAAAAAATCATTCCATTCTGGAAGCCTCCTGTAAGGCACATGTTCACTTATTGCTTGACATGAGATGCTCTTATTAATGAACTGTCTACATTAGTCCCATATTGGATCATCCAGTCCCGAGGCTTTAGATATCATATAAACTCTATATTCTTGTAAGCCTCAACTTATCTATCCCTTCAGCTTCCATGACATTTCCCTGCATCTTATTTTTGTCCAGAACTACACTCACAATCTCTCCCTCCCATCTGCTTCACTTCAGTCCCCAGCTAGTTGTGGAGACCCCATCCTTCTAGTGTCTCAGGCTAAACAACTTGGACTCATCCTCAGACTCCTCTGTCTCATATTCTATATCTGACTTTATAGACAATCTTATCAGCTTCAAAATATACTCAGAATCTTGTCCTTTCTCACCATATCCCTGGCCCCATCTCCTTGTCCTCTGATGATTCACAGCTTCCCAGCTGGTCTCCCAACACAGCAGCCAGAGTGATCCTCTCAGAGCTTAAGTCTGATCAGGCTCTCCTCTGCTCAAAACCCTCAGATTGTTATGGAGTCCAAGCTTGTACCGCTCGCTGCAGGACAGGACAATAAATTGAGAGACAAGCTGTTGGGGCAAGGAATAGTGACTTTATTTGGAAAGCCAGCAGACTGAGAAGATGGTGGACTAGTGTCTCAAAGAACCATCTTGCCTGAGTTAGAATTCAGGCTTCTTTTATACTAAAAGGGGAGGGAGTAAACTCAAGCATTTCCTGGTTCTGGGAAGGGATGTGTTAATTCCTCCCTTCCTGCAGTCATTCACATGTGGACCTGCTCAGGATGTTTCCTGTGAGCTAAACAAATGTATTTTAGCTTAACGCTCATTACCTGGGAGGAAGGGTTCCCAGAGATGAGCCACTATGTATAATTTAATCTTATAGGCAACATCCCTTTAGTGATTATCTTATAATAAAATACAAAATGTTCTTCCCTATTACACGATGAAAGTCAAACTGGAAGTTCTTGAAGCGGCCTGTGTGGTCCAGGCCCCCATCTCCTTACTCCCCTCCTTTCATTCTGCTGTGGATACACAGGCCCCTTCATACTCCTGGGACATGGTGAGCAGGTCCCTCTTTGCATTTGCTCTTCTCTGTGCCTGGATAATCCTCGTATGTCACTTACTCACTTACTTCATGTCTCTGCTCCAATATCACTTTTTCATAAAGGCTGTACTGACTACTCTCTGCCCCACCATCACTCTCTTTCTAGAACATCTGTGTCCTTTATTCTATCCCCTACCACCGCCTGGTACGTGCTTTTTCAATTTTAGGATCTCAGAGTAGGGACTTTCTTCACTACTGTGAACCCAGTACCTAGTGGAGTGCCTGATACATGGGATATTTTTAATACATATTTTTGAATGAATGAATAGGCACTTAACTGTGTTCCAGTTTCTCTGTTAAATCCTTTATGTACATTATCTTACTGAATTCTCACGTCAGAAAATGAATCCATGTTGTTACAGCCTTTCAATGCTGGTGAGTGATTTTCCCAAAGTCCCACAGACAGTAAGTACACCAAGATGTGCTGGCTTCACATCACTAAGCTTTATCACCTCTTCTACTGCTTCTTATGAGAAGCTTACAAGAAACTTACAAAAAGATCACTAACATTTTTAGATGTTAAAATTGAACCACAGGTATTTCTGAGACTCAGAACAGATTTGTGTCAGCAACGAGAAGAGTAATATTTCCTCCTCAGTTGTACCTGAGGACCTAAGGCAATAGATACAAACTACATCCACATTCCAAACCCTGCGACACCTGCAGATTTGATGTACAAAAACTGGTTTCCTGACTGTTAGCCATTCTTTCACAGTGAGGGAGTAAAAGAGTTGAGGTACAATTGGCCAAGGAATTGGAGGTAAAGGAGGGTTTTCTTTAGACTTAGTACCTGCCATAGTAGAGGTGGAGAGATTTTCCCTCTAGTTTGAAGCTTTAATAAAGGACTGTTAACCAAGGTGTGGGAAGGATGTACAGAAACAACCAGGTGTACTGCAGTATCATGGAGCTAGCATCAGATGGGCGCTGGAGCCCCTTCCAAGGACCAGAAGGGCAGGGGTGGAGGATGGAACTGGGAGGCGAATGGGAGAATCCAGCTCAGCAGAGAAGGACAAACCTTGGGTTTTCCAAACATTCAGAAAGATTCAAATTGCAATGATATTTAACACTTAGTGGCAGACACTCTGGACTCTCTCTGGCCTCAGGAAGAAGCTTGGGCACTTACAGAACAGGCTGAAAGTGCCAGCAGAACCAACCCCCCCCACTCCCCCCCCCAAGCTGCCCTGAACAAGGGCAACAGTGAGCTAGTGGAGCCATCCCAGCCCCCTTCATTCTGGTAGGATGGCCCACTCCATCCCCAGCAGATGGAGCCTGCTGACCTCCAGCAGTGACTTGCTCATCAATTCATCCTCTAGTGGCATCTCTCCCTCTCCTGTCCCCCCTCCCTCACTCTCCCAACGTGTTTCTTAGGATCATCTCCAAATAAACCCCCAGCCCTTAAATCCTAGTCTCAAGATCTACTTCTGGGAACCTAACCTAAAGGAGACCCTGACAAACATCTATGACCTGAGAGACTGTAGTTCATGAATAGTTGACATTTGAGTCCAAACAGAATCACACAACTAGGGCACTGGCATCATTCTGAGTGAGACCTATGAAGAAAGGGTAGTTTCCTGCTGACCGGCTCTCCCCTCTCTGCACTGTGACAAAGAATGGGCAGGAGCACAGTGGAGGAGAGCCTTGCAAGGATGCAGGCTCCATGTCCCTGGAGCCTCGGAGTGGCTCTGGGGGCGGGCATATGGGGAAGAGGCGAGTCCTAACCCTGGGTTCACCAGGTGTCACGGCAGGTGGACAGCTTGATCGCAGATGGTCCTGCCCCACTGCTGTCTGGGGGCGGGGAGGGGGTGACAGGACAGCCTTCCCAGCTCTCACTCAGGGGGAGGAGGGCAGGATGTGAGGAGGGAGGAGTTCCCCCTGTGTCAGGACAGAGTTCCTCCTCTCCTTTAGGAAACGCTGACTGGTCACGTGGAGATGCCAGGTAGGTGCTGATGCTGATGTGAGTTGCACTCACCAACACACTTCAGACACAAACTCAGGGGAAGAACTAATTTCAAATATGACAAGACTAGAAAATGAACCTAACTCAACCACTGATTTTCTAGGACCCTTCTGCAGGACACAATTCAGAAGAACTTTAGACTCTAAGGCCATTCTGCACATTGTAGATGGAAACAACTTTTTTATTACCTAGAAATGGTATAAATGTATACTATATTTAAGAAGGTAAATTTTTATTTAATTCATATTGTATCAGTCTGTTAAGCTATTTTGTAAAGACCAGAAAGAAATGTATATCTACACATGACACTTTTACTTAGACTTTATTTGTCAGATGCCTGTTGCTCTCTGTTAGTCATGTGTTCATCTTCCTACTTTAGCTTGTGGTTAAAACCAAACAGAAAAAACCCACTTCAGCTCAGCTCTTAAAATTCCAAACCATCTTTCTTTTTCAACCATAGCATATAGGTTTCAATAATATCATATTGTACCTACCTTAGTACATAAATTTTATGTACTGACTATTTCTTCCTAAACATGTTACCATGTCTTCTTAGATTTTCACTTGTAAGGGGTTGTTTGTCTCATTTGAAGAAATTAGTTTTCTTCTCCAAAATGCATTTCTCTATTACCGGAACAACTGAACTACCATTTTTCAACATGACAGTTCTTTTATTTTAGAAATACATTTTAAAGTACGGATTTCATAATTATAGAATTAAAATAATCTTTAAAAAATATTCACATACTTCTTTCCTCATAGAAAGTCAGTCCACTACTGTGGCATTAAATCTTTTGTATATTAAATATTGTGAGGTATATTATTGGATTTCACGTGAGAGTTTCAATGGACTTACTGATACATAGCCATCCTATTTTGTATCTTAAATGTCATTGTTTTATATATATATAAAACGCATATAATATATACTGATTTAAACATATAGTATATTTATATAAATATATATAACACCCATGTTATATATTTATGTGTAAGTATATAATACATAAAATATGTAAATGTATGACATGCTATTTATAAACATGAATATGCTAGATTAAATGTATATAATATTTATATTTTATAAACACATATTTGTTTCACACAACATATATGAGATATACTTATGTCATATATATCACATATATATTTTATACACACATATTTATTATCCATAACATATATCATACATATTTATATGTCTTGTATACCATATACATGTTTTATACACACACACATCTATGACTTCATTTTCAGCTGTTTTATTTTCTCTGTCGTGTTCACTCGTTAAAAGTCATCTCTGTCCTCACCTCACCTCTGTGTCAGGGGTAGGTACGCTTTAGTTATGGGTTGGACTCTTTCAGTAACATTTGCATGGCTGATGTGGTCTGGAATATGTTATATTAGTCTGTTTAGATAGTAATCAGATTGCATATTCCGGGAAGTTTTATTGGTGCTTGGTGGGGAAGACACAGGTTACCTGTGAGAAGCAGCAGCCCACATTCTCATTTTCATTCTGAAATGCAAGTTACTCTGGTTTTAGGTAAGTTACTTCAGCTTTACTTGAAAGTACAAAGCTGTTTGATAGTAGTTGAGGGCCCATCACTGAGCTGTGTTTCTAGTTTTGCCACTAGAATGGCAAAGTTGGACAAGCAACTGCAAACATCTCTCTACTTTGCTTTGTTGGTGTGAGAAATGAGAATAATAATGCTGCCCACTGTACAAGCGGAGCCTTAATGAACTTTGCTTTCATAGAGCATTATGAGATCCCAGGGCAAGGGGTGCGGGAGGGACTGGCTTGCTGTAGAAATCTAAAAGGGCCATTTCATTTGGTATTTCACAGATATCTCCCAGGGTTACAGCAGTCTCACACCATCAGGTTTTTGAGTGATTGTTAAGAATAAGAAGTGGAAGCTAGTAGGAAGAAATGGGAATCTTGAGTTAAATTTTCCTATTTGCTCCAGTCCTGAGTTTTCTGTTTACTTATGTGATCCTATGTAATTAATTAGCTTGGATAGTCCATGTAAAAACAAAAAAAAAACAAAAACGAAGCTTGGAAATGATATCTGTCAACTTTCTAACAAAGCATGCCCCAGCGCCCAGATGTCCAGTGTTCAGGCAAGGTCAGCAGTAGAGGGAAGAGGGCCATGATGGTGAAATGAACATCCATTCTGGGAGTCTCCCCTGTGGATGTGTGTTACAACAGGCACAGTAGCATACTATGAATTTCTGCAATAAATTGTACAATAAGAATTATGATGGTCTTATTTCTGTAACAAGACCGTCACTGTTGGTCTAGAGATTTGGCTGATTCTCATGATGGCTTCTGGAAAGTCTCTCTGTACCTCTGTAGGTATCTACCACTAACCAAACCAGATGGCTGTGTGAATATAATTCAGATACCGTCCTTCAAATGGCAAGTGGTGTGAGCCAGGATAAGCTGGTTATCTGCCTGCTGGAGCCCCTTTTCTGGTCTCCTTCCTCCAGCCTTTCGCCAGCCCCTTCTATCCTCCGAGCTGCTGTCATTTCCCTCCTAGAAACAAATCCAAGTCTCTCTACCTCCTGCTTGAAAACCTCTCCATTGCGGCTGTTGCCTACAGCTGTAATCCGACACCCTACATTCTAGCTTTAGTACATTTTCCAGCATTTCTTTAAACAGCAATGCCCTTCACTCTCCCTTTATCCAAACAGTTCCTTTTGCCTGCAAACGCTCTTTACCCGTTACCATCTTACAAATGCTCATGCTCCTGTGCCTGCTCCACCGCTGTGCAGGCTTCCTGGGAAATCCCCACTCCTTGCAGGGAGTTCCCCAATCCGTCCGCCTCCCCAGATCTCCCTCACATCTCCTCTCTGCCACTCACCCAGCACAAGTTGTCTCTGCCCTCCTGCCTTTCATCTTCTTACTCCCAGCTCCCACCCAAGCCTGGCATTTGTATGAGCCTGGCATTTGTATTTAGAGAGTGAATGAGTTGTATTTCAGATTTGCAATATTCAGTCATGCTCTTCAGCCTTGTGGGAGATGCAGCTTCTAAAACTGAGCTGGGGTGGACCTCGTTTTAGGCGACAGCTTTAGAGGAGACGCTGGGCTCCCCTGAGGTCCTTCTGCTACACTCAGGCAGGAGCCTACTGGACTCAAGTTTCACTGATTCCATTTTGGCAGCCTATGTTAAGGCAAGGCTTTGGTCAGGAGATACATGTATAATCACAGGGTATTTGAGCTGGAAGGAATCCTACTGCAGTCACTAGTCTAACCTCAAGTAACCAAGTGAGGAAACCGAGGCCAGGAAGGTTAGGCTGTTTCCAGGTAACACAACAAGCTTGAATCAGAACTGAAACTGGAACCTGAAATTCCCCGCATCCCCACCCCAACCCCAACTTTTTCTCTGCTGCTCAGCAAGGAGAGTGGTGGCAGGCAAAGGGGATGATATTCAAATTCTCTTACTTCAAATGAGAGCAATTGGACCTGGAAAGAATGTTGACCATGATATTTTTTTAAAACTGAGGTTCTGTCATAGCAGCCCAATTCCTTTCCCACTTCTCCACGTGGCGAGCCCTCTGCTCATCTTCTTAGATGCACTGAGGGCCTGGGAGGCCCTTCTGCACCTCCTTCAACCCTCAGATTCTCACACGTGCCTGCTACGGTTTTGCCTCTTCTCTGTCTCACAGCTCCGTGCTCCCTTAGTATTTAGATCTCTCAGAATCAAATATTGTGCTTTTTCTAATGTTAACTCAAGAAAGGTCATTGCCTTAGAGCTTTAAGGAGGAAAGATGCAAAGGAAGTCACATGATCTCTAATGAGCACATCCTGTGTAACTTTCAAATTGAATATTCATGCATAAATGTTTATGTGTATAGAAATTTAGAGGCATCTGTCTGTGCCAGTAAATGGGTAAATGAAGTATGAAATAAAACTAGGAAGGGGGCAATGTTGAGCTAGATGATCTCTAAAGATATTTCCAGGGAAAAATTCTGTGATTATTTTCAAGTGATGGAATCCAGTGAGCCTAAAATTTTCCACTAGAGCTGTTTGTTTCTCATGAGTAAATAGGAAATAGCTCACTTAACTTGTCTTTGATGTTCATCAGTTTGTGCCTGTCAGGCTCTCTCACATATCTTGTAAATACACCCTATGGTTGTTTGTTAGCATGTTATAAATGCCTTTAGTAGGAAGCTTGCCCTTTGGTCTGCCAAAGAGAAATCCCTACAGCATTCCTCACATGGGGGACCATGCATAATACCCTCTGTGATCCTAGCTTCTCGGCCTTGGGTCTTCAGGACCCGCATTATGGGCTACTGAACACATTTCCAGAGTGTAGATTCCAGTGTTCAAAAGCAACATCATACTGAAATTACTTTAATGGTAAGATCAAATGGTACAATATATGTAAAAACTGTTTATAATTAAATATAGCTAATATGTCCAAACAAATTGGTTACTGCTTAAAGGGTTCAAAAGGAAAATAGAAAAAAGTCAATTATAAGGATATAAAAGTCTTATAATTTACATAAGATTACAAATCTGATAAACAATTATAGAAATTGGAAATGTCCTTTGAATGTTGAAACGTTCTCTAAAGGTTTAATATTAGCTCTAGAATAGAACTTACACGGGAGTGGTTAAAAATTTTCTTAAAATTCTAGAGATTGGGAGAGTTCAGTTCAAGAAGGTGACACAGGAGGCTCCTGAACTCAGTCCTCCCAGAGACACACAGAATCTACAACAACATATGGAATAATTCCCTCCAAGAGAAACAAGCTGAGTGACTTCTACACAGCAGGAAAATGAGAAAAACCCACTTTGAAATGGTAGGAGGGGCTGAGACACAATGTCACCAAATATCCATCCCCGCTACGGCAGCATACAACTGGGAGGGAACTCACACTCTCAGCTCTCTCTGAGAAGTGAAGGGTTTGGATCCCATATCTGATGCCCCAACTTTTAAGACTTTCACCTGAGACATGATCTTCCAAAACATCCAGGTCTGAAAGCTTATGGGGTTTATGTCCCAAGACCCACAAGGCTGTTGTGAACTAAGACACAGTTCTTAACAGCTTCATGAGGACTCAGCAAAGAGGCTGCAGACTGAAACGTCCAGTCTTTTCACAAAAGAGGCCCATTTTCAGATCTTAAAACCTGTGGCTCAAGGGACAGGCTTCTGATTTAACACTCATCTAGGGCATGGCTGCAATCTTCCCCAGAGACTGGGATGACTGGTGGGCACCATCTTTGTGCTTTCCCTCTGCTTCACTCCAGGTCACTGGTATCACTTGTAAAGGGGCTTGTACACATGTCTGGCACCCTGGCTATTGTGGCTGCCACCCAGGGGATGCACCCCTTGGTTGCCTGGCTCTGGTAGCCAGAGGGATTACCCATAGGACTGTTTAAGAACTGTAAGACACAGTTCTTAAACAGCTATGCCACCAGGGCATAGCACAGAGGCAGCAGGTTGAAATGCCAAGTCTTTCCATGAAAGAGGCCTATTTGCAGATCTTAAAACCTGTGGCCTGAGGGGCAGGCTTCTAATTTAACACACATCTAGGGCATGACTGCAATCTTCCCCAGAGACTGGGGAGGCCAGCAGGCACATTCTTCATGCTCCCCCTCTGCCCCACCCCATGTCCCTGGTGTCTCTGTGAAAGGAGCTTTTGCACATACCTGGTGCCCCCACATTTATGGCTGCTGCCAAGAGGACACATCCCTTGATAACCTGGCCCTGGTGGCCAGTGGGTCTGGTGTCCATGGGTTCAGTGGGATGGAAGCAAACAAAGAAACGGTTCTTAACTCTCTATAATCCCAGAGCTAAATGCAGAGGGAACAGACAAAAACAGCCATCTCTCAGTCACCTTCTGAAAGAGGCATATTATATACGTTAAAAGTTGCTGTCTGAGGAGACTGTCTGGGTTCCAATTAGTCTGAATCTAGGTGCTGAATGAGAACCTCCCCCTTTGAGACACTGAAAGACCTTTGCACACCCTCAAGTACTGGGAGCCACTAAGAACAAAGAAGGCAGCTTGGACAGTCACAAAGGTTTGAGAGACAACCAGGAGCTAGGGCATGGTTGAACAATAAGTTTCATCTCCTACGCAAGGTCACCCTGTCAAGATTGGGAGAGTTGACTGTTTTATCTAATGCACAGAAACCACTACAGAGAATCAAGAAAATGAAGAGAGAAATGTATTTCAAATGAAAGAACAAGATAAAACCTCAGAAAAAGACCTTAAAGAAATGGAGATAACTGATTTATCCAATAAAGAGTTCAAAATAATGATCATAAAGATGCCCACTGAGATCTGAAAAACAATGCATGAACAAAGTGAGAATTTTAACAAAGAGATATAAAATACAAGAAAGTACCACACAGAAATGATAGAACTGAAGGATACAATAACTGAACTGAAAAATTCAGTAGAAGGTTTCAACTGTAGACTAGATCAAGCAGAATAAAAGCTCAGCCAACATGAAGACAGGGCAGTGGAATTAATTCAGTCACAGGAGAAAAAGAAAAAAGAATGAAAAGAGTGAAGATAGCTTTAGGGTCTTATGGGGAAAAAATCAAGTGGACCAATATTCACATTATGGAGGTCCTAGAGGAAGAGAGAGAGAAAGGGGGAGAAAACTTGAAGAAATAATGGCTGAAAACTTCCTTAACTTGGGGAAAAAACACACATCCAGATCCAGGAAGCCCAGAGAGGGTTCCAAATAAGATGAATCCAAAGAGATCCACACTGAGACACACTATAATTGTCAAAAGTTAAAGACAAGGAGAGAATCTTAAAAGCAACAAGAGAAATAACTTGTTATGTACAAGGAAATACTCATAAGACTATCAAATTTTTAGCAGATATTTTGTGGGCCAGAAGGGAGTGACA
This sequence comes from Monodon monoceros, assembly GCF_005190385.1. Taxonomy (NCBI): domain Eukaryota; kingdom Metazoa; phylum Chordata; class Mammalia; order Artiodactyla; family Monodontidae; genus Monodon; species Monodon monoceros. The sequence continues at coordinate 44,559,234 of NW_021703780.1, forward strand.
CAGTACATTCAAAGTGGTAAAAGACAAAAGCTGCCAACCACAAAATTCTACCCAGCAAAAATGTTCTTCAGAATAAGGAGATATATAGAGTTTTCCAGACAAGTGAAAAATGAAGGAGTTCATTACCATTAAGCCGCCTTATAAGTACTGTTAAAGGAATTTCTTTAAGTTGACACAAGAGGGTACTAATTAGTAACAGAAAAGCATATGAAAGTATAAATTTTGCTGCTAAAGGTAAATATATAGTTAATTTAAGAATAATTTAATATAGTAATGGTGATGTGTTAATCACTTATAAATCTAGTATGAATGTTAGAAGACAAAAGTAGCAATAATAACTATAACTACAATAATTTGTTAGGGTATACACAAGATAAAAAGATATAAATTGTGACTTCAAACATATAAAACTCGAGGGGGGGGCTAGAGCTTTAGAATGTGTTCAGATGTAAGTTATCATCAGCTAAAAATAAGGTGTTATAAGTCTAAGGTGTTTTATTATGGGAGCTCCATGGTAACCACAAAGAAAAAACCTATAGTAGATATACAAAAGACAAAGAGAAAGGAATATAAACATATCCCTACAGTAAATCATCAAATCACAAAGAAAGAGAGCAAGAGAAGAAGGGAAAAGAACAATTATAAAATAGCCAGAACACAGGAACAAAATGCAATATTAAATCCGTGCTTACCAATAATTATTTTTATTTTTTGAACATTTGTGGTATTTCTGCAGTTGTGGTATTTGTATTACAAATAATGCATCAATAAATATCCTTATGTAGACTTCTTTTGAGTAAGTATGTAGATATATTGGAATTATGCTAATTATTTATATTTATTTTTTAAAAAGTCAGTGTTCATAAAGGTGTAAATCCAAGGAATTTTGACCCTGAAATATAACCTTTATTTATTGAGACTCCTTGAAATTCATAGGAAATATAGTATAAAAGGAAAAGAAGTCAAATTTAGAGAAACAGAGAGCAGAATGGTGGTTGTAGGGCTGGAGGCATGGATGAAATGGGGAGATAGTGGTCAAAGGGTACAAGTTTTAAGTTATAAGATGAAACATTTCTGGGGATCTAATGAACAACATAGTGACAATAGTTAGTAATACTGTAATGTACGCTTGAAATTTGCTAAGAGAGTAGATCTTAAGTGTTCTCACCACACACACCAAAAAAAAAAAAAAAGGTAACCATGTGACATGATGGATGGGTTAATTAACTTGAGAATGGTAACCATTTCCCAAAGTATATGTATGTCAGATCATCACACTGTACACTTTTTGTTGTTTGAGCTTGTATTTATTTATTTATTTATTTAATTGAAGTTAGTTTATTTACAATATTTTATTAGTTTCAGGTGTACAACATAGAGATTCAATATTTTTATAGATTATACTCCATTTAAAGTTATTACAAAACAATGGCTATATTTCCCTGTATTGTACAATACATTCTTATTGCTTATCTATTTTATACATAGTAGCTTGTATCTCTTAATCCCAAATCCCTGTTGCACCTCCCCCTTCCTTCTCCTCACTGGTAACCACTAGTTTGTTTTCTATATCTGTGAGTCTGTTTCTATTTTGTTACATACATTTGTTTGTTTCATGTTTTAGATTCCACATATCAGTGATAACACAGAGTATTTGTCTTTGTCTGACTTATTTCACTAAACATTATACTCTCTAGGTCCATCCACTTTGTTGCAAATGGCACAATTCCATTCTTTTTTATGGCTGAGTAATATTCTCTCTCTCTCTCTCTCTCTATATATATATATATTCACTACATCTTCTTTATCCATTCATCTTTTGATGGACACTTAGGTTGCTTCCATATCTTGACGATTGTAAATAACACTTCTGTGGACATTGGGGTTCATGTATCTTTTTGAATTAGTGTTTTCATTTTCTTTAGATATATACTCAGGAGTGGAATTGCTGGATCATATGGTAGTTCTATTTTCAGTTTTTTGAGGAAACTCCATACTGTTTTCCTTAGTGGCTGCACCAAATTACATTCCCACAAATAATGTACAATGGTTCCTTTTCTCTGCATCCTTGCCAAATTTGTTATTTGTGGTCTTTTTGATAATAGCCATCCTAACAGGTGTGAGGTGATATCTCATTGTGAGTTTTATTTGCATTTCCCTGATGATTAGTGATGTTGAGAATCGTTCCATATGCCTGGGTAGGGATATAGACAGATTGAAAGTGAAGAGATGGAAAAAGATATTCCATGCATATATAAACTAAATGAAGGCTGGAGTAACTATACTTGTATCAGACAAATTAGATTTTAAGTCAAAGACTGTAATAAGAAACAAAGCAGGGCATTATATAATGATAAAGCAGTCAATCCAACAAGATGATACAACATTTGTAAATATTTATGCACCCAACATAGAAGTACTTAAGTATAGAAAGCACATATTAATAGACCTGAAGGGAGAAATAGATTGCATACAATAATGGTAGGGGACTTCAATATCCCACTGTCAAAAATGAATAGATATTCCATATAGAAAATCAATAAAGAATGATTGGCCTTAAATGACACATTAAACAAGATGGACTTAACAGTCATCTACAGAGCATTTCATCCAACAGCAGCAGAATACACATTCTTCTTAAGGGTACATGGAATATTCTTCAGAATAAGTCATATGTTAGTTTACACAATGTCTTAATAAATTTAAGAAAATGAACTTGATCTTATCAAGCACCTTTTCTGCCCACAGTGAAATAAAACTAGAAATCAATTACAAGAAGAAAGCTAGAAAATTCACAAATAAGTGGAGATTAAACAACATGCTATATACCATCAGTGGGTAAAAGAAGAACTCAAAAGAGAAATCAAAAAATACCTTGAGACAAATGAAAATGGAAATATATTATACCAAAATTTACAGGATGCAATGAAAGCAGTTCTAAGAGGGAAGTTTATAGCAATAAATGCCTACATCAAAAAACAGAACAAATCTCAAATAAAAAACTTTATACCTCAAGCAATTAGAAAAGGAATGAACAAACAAACCACAAAGTTAGTAGAAGGAAGAAAATAACAAAGATCAGAATGGAAATGAATGAAATAGAGAATAATAAGACAGTAGAAAAGACCAAATGATTTTAAGAGCTGGTTCTTTGAAAAGATAAACAAAATTGACAAACATTTAGCTAGATTCTCCTGAAAAAAAGAAGACAAGACTTAAAATCAGAAATGAAAGAGATGTTCTGATAACTACAGAAATACAAAGGACCAAAAGAGCCTATTACAAATAATTATATTCCAGAAAAGTGGACAATCTAGAAGAAATGGGTGGATTTCTAGAAACATACAACCTACCAAAACTTAATCATGAAGAATTAGAAAATCTGAACAGACCAGTCACCAGTAAGGAGATTGAAACAGTAATGAAAAACATTCCAACTAACAGAAGTCCAGGACCAGATGGCTTCACTGATGAATTCTACAAAACACTCAAAGAAGAATTAACACCAATCCTTCTCAAACTCTTCCAAAAATTAGAAGAGGAAGGAACATTTACAAACTCATTTTATGAGGCCAACATTACCCTGATACCAAAACCAGGGATGCCACAAGAGAAGAAAATTATAGGCCAATATCCCTGATGAACCCATATGCAAAAATCCTCAACAAAATATTAGCAAACAAAATTCAACAACACATTAAAAGGATCATATGTCATAATCAGTGGGATTTATTCCAGTGATACAAGGATGATTCAATATCCACAAATCAATCAATGTGATAAAGCACATGAACAAAATTAAGGAGAAATCATACGATCATTTCCATAGATGCAGAAAAAGAACTTGACAGAATTCAACATCCATTTATTGCTGTGAAGGGGTAGAGAGAGGTAGGACATTATCTGGGGAGTTCAAACTGGACAGAAGTCTTTGTTTAAATGATTTTTGTTATCTATTCATTTATGCATGACAAATAGGCCACATGGTGAATAAGGTAGATGTATTCTCTACTCCTGAGGAAGAAACAAGTAGAAAGGAGTTGGTAATATAAAGAAAGAGAATAATTGATGGTGTGTTTTAGCAGAAAATGAAGAAATGGGTGGGAATGAGAGAGCAGTGGTTGTGGCAGGCAGAATAATGCCCCCAAAGATGTCCATGTCCTGATCCCTGCCCCTGGAACATGTTAGGTCAGGTTGTGGCAGAAAGGGATTAAGCTGAAAATGGAATTACAGTTGATGATCAGTTTATTTAACGTAGGTGATTATCCTGGATTATCTGGGTGGGTCCACTGTGATCACAAAGGGAGACAGGAGAGAGACAGAGAGACAGCAGTGTGAGAAGGAACTGGGCCCACGTTGCTGGCTCTGCAGATGAAGGAATGGGTTCTCGAGTCAGGGAACGTGGGTGGCTTTAGAAGCCAGAAAAGGCAAGGAAATGACCTTGCTCCTAGATCCCCATGAAGGAATACAACCCTGCTAACACTTTGCTTTTTGGTTCTTAGTTTCTGCTCTATAACAAAGTGAATCAGCTATACGTATACATATATCCTCATATACTCTCCCTCTTGCACCTCCCTCCCCCCCCCCCCAACCCACCCCTCTAAGTGGTCACAAAGCACAGAGCTGATCTCCCTGTGCTACGTGGCTTCTTCCCACTAGCTATCTATTTTACATTTGGTAGTGTATATATGTGCATGCTGCTCTCTCATTTCATCCCAGCTTACACTTCCCCTGCCCGTGTGTCCTCAAGTCCATTCTCTACGCCTGTGTCTTTATTCCTGTCCTACCCTTAGGTTCTTCAGAACCTTTTTTTCCTTTATCTTTTTATTTTAGATTCCATATGTATGTGTTAGCATATGGTATGTGTTTTTCTCTTTCTGACTTACTTCACTCTGTATGACAGACTCTAGGTCCATCCACCTCACTACAAATAACTCAATTTCATTTCGTTTTATGGCTGAGTAATATTCCATTGTATATATATACCACATCTTATTTATCCATTCATCTGTTGATGGGCACTTAGGTTGCTTCCATATCCTTGCTATTGTAAATAGAGCTGCAAAGAATATTATGGTACATGACTCTTTTTGAATTATGGTTTTCTTAGGGTATATGCCCAGTAGTGGGATTGCTGGGTTGTATGGTAGTCCTATTTTCAGTTTTTTAAGGAACCTCCATACTGTTCCCCAGAGTGGCTGTATCAATTTACATTCCCACCAACAGTGCAAGAGTGTTCCCTTTTCTTCACACCCTCTCCAGCATTTATTGTTTCTAGATTTTTTGATGATGGCCATTCTGACTGGTGTGAGGTGATACTTCATTGTAATTTTGATTAACATTTCTCTAATGATTAGTGATGTTGAGCATCCTTTCATGTGTTTGCTGGCAATCTGTATATCTTCTTTGGAGAAATGTCTGTTTACGTCTTCTGCCCATTTTTGGATTGGGTTGTTAGTTTTTTTGATATCGAGCTGCATGAGCTGCTTGTAAATTCCAGAGATTAATCCTTTGTCAGTTGCTTCATTTGCAAATATTTTCTCCCATTCTGAGGGTTGTCTTTTCATCTTGTTTATGGTTTCCTTTGCTGTGCAAAAGCTTTAAGTTTCATTAGGTCCCATTTGTTTATTTTTGTTTTCATTTCCATTTCTCTAGGAGGTGGGTCAAAAAGGATCTTGCTGTGATTTATGTCATAGAGTGTTCTGCCTATGTTTTCCTCTAAAAGTTTTATAGTGTCTGGCCTTATATTTAGGTCTTTAATCCATTTTGAGTTTATTTTTGTGTATGGTGTTAGGGAGTGTTCTAATTTCATTCTTTTACATGTAGCTGTCCAGTTTTTCCAGCCCCACTTATTGAAGAGGCTCTCTTTTCTCCATTGTATATTCTTGCCTCTTTTATCAAAGAAAAGATGACCATATGTGTGTGGGTTTATCTCTGGGCTTTTTATCCTGTTTCATTGATCTATATTTCTGTTTTTGTGCCAGTACCATACTCTCTTGATTACTGTAGCTTTGTAGTATAGTCTGAAGCCAGGGAGACTGATTCCTCCAACTCTGTTTTTCTTTGTCGACATTGCTTTGGCTATTTGGGGTCCTTTGTGTTTCCATACAAATTGTGAAATTTTTTTGTTCTTGTTCTGTGAAAAATGCCATTGGTAGTTTGATAGGGATTGCATTAAATCTGTAGATTGCTTTGGGCAGTATAGTCATTTTCACAATGTTGATTCTTCCAATCCAAGAATATGGTATATCTCTCCATCTGTTTGTATCATCTTTAAATTCTTTCATCAGTGTCTTATAGTTTTCTGTTTACAGGTCTTTCGTCTCCTTAGGTAGGTTTATTCCTAGGTATATTATTCTTTTGTTGCAATGGTAAATGGGAGTGTTTTGTTCATTTCACTTTCAGATTTTTCATTGTTAGTGTATAGGAATGCCAGAGATTTCTGTGCATTAATTTTGTATCCTGCTACTTTACCAAATTCATTGATTAGCTCTAGTAGTTTTCTGGTAGCATCTTTAGGATTCTATGTATAGTATCATGTCATCTGCAAACAGTGAGAGCTTTACTTCTTATTTTCCGATTTGTATTCCTTTTATTTCTTTTTCTTCTCTGATTACTGTGGCTAAAACTTCCAAAACTATGTTGAATAAGAGTGGTGAGTGGGCAACCTTGTCTTGTTCCTGATCTTAGTGGAAATGATTTCAGTTTTTCACTATTGAGGATGATGTTGGCTGTGGGTTTGTCATATATGGTCATTATTGTGTTGAGGTAAATTCTCTCCATGCCTACTTTCTGCAGGGTTTTTATCATAAATGGATGTTGAATTTTGTTGAAAGCTTTCTCTGCATCTATTAAGATGGTAATATGGTTTTTCTCCTTCAATTTGTTAATATGGTATATCACATTGATTTGCTTTCACTGAAGAATCCTTGCATTCCTGGAATAAACCCCACTTGATCATGGTGTATGATCCTTTTAATGTGCTGTTGGATTCTCTTCACTAGTATGGTGTGGAGGATTTTTGCATCTATGTTCATCAGTGATATTGGCCTGTAGTTTTCTTTCTTTGTGACGTCTTTGTCTGGTTTTGGTATCAGGGTGATGGTGGCCTCGTAGAATGAGTTTGGGAGTGTTCCTCTCTCTGCTATATTTTGGAAGAGTTTGAGAAGGGTAGGTGTTAGGTCTTCTCTAAATGTTTGATAGAATTCGCCTGTGAAGCCATCTGGTCCTGGGCTTTTGTTTGTTGGAAGATTTTTAATCACAGTCTCAATTTCAGTGCTTGTGATTGGTCTGTTCATATTTTCTATTTCTTCCTGGTTCAGTCTCGAAACGTTGTGCATTTCTAAGAATTTTTCCATTTCTTCCAGGTTGTCCATGTTATTGGGGTATAGTTGTTTTCAGTAATCTCTAATGATCCTTTGTATTTCTGCAGTGTCGGTTGTTACTTCTCCTTTTTCATTTCTAATGCTGTTGATGTGAGTCTTCTTCCTTTTATTCCTGATGAGTCTGGCTAATGGTTTATCAATTTTGTTTATCTTCTCAAAGAACCAGCTTTTAGTTTTATTGGTCTTTGCTATCGTTTCCTTCATTTCTTTTTCATCTCTCTCTGATCTGATCTTTATGATTTCTATCCTTCTGCTAACTTTGGGGTTTTTTTTGGTTTTTCTTTCTCTAATTGTTTTAGGTGTAAGGTTAGGTTGTTTGTTTGAGATGTTTCTTGTTTCTTAAGGTAGGATTGTATTGCTCTAAACTTCCCTCTTAGAAATGTTTTTGCTGCATCCCATAGGTTTTGGGTCATCGTGTTTTCATTGTCATTGGTTTCTAGGAATTTTTTGATTTCTTCTTTGATATCTTCAGTGATTTCTTGGTTATTAAGTAGTGTATTGTTTAGCCTGCATGTTTCTGTATATTTTACAGAATTTTTCCTGTAATTTATATCTAGTCTGATAGCGTTGTGGTGAGAAAAGATACTTGATACAATTTCAATTTTCTTAAATTTACCAAGGCTTGATTTGTGACCCAAGATATGATCTATCCTGGAGAATGTTCCATGAGCACTTGAGAAAAATGTGTATTCTGTTGTTTTTGGATGGAATGTCCTATAAATATCATTTAAGTCCGTCTTGTTTAATGTATCATTTAAAGCTTGTGTTTATTCATTTTGGATTATCTGTCCATTGGTGAAAGTGGGATGTTAAAGTCCCCTACTATGATTGTGTTGCTGTCAATTTCCTCTTTTATGGCTGTTAGTATTTGCCTTATGTATTGAGGTACTCCTATTTTGGGTGCATAAATATTTACAATTGTTATATCTTCTTTTTGGACTGATCCCTTGATCATTATATAGTGTCCTTTTTTTTCTCTAGTAATAGGCTTTGTTTTAAAGTCTATTTTGTCTGATATGAGAATTGCTACTCCAGCTTTCTTTTGATTTCCATTTGCATGGAATATCTTTTTCTGTCCCCTCACTTTCAGTCTGCATGTGTTTCTAGGGCTGAAGTGGGTCTCTAATAGACAACATATATATGGGTCTTGTTTTTGTATCCATTCAGCTAATCTATGTCTTTTGGTTGGAGAATTTAATCCGTTTACATTTAAGGTAATTATCCATATGTATGTTCCTATTACCAGTTTCTTATTTGTTTTGGGTTTGTTATTGTAGGTCTTTTCCTTCTCTTGTCTTTCCTGCCTAGAGAATTTCCTTTAGCATTTGTTGTAAATAAAGCTTGTTTTGTTGTGTTGAATTCTCTTAGCTTTTGCTTGTCTGTAAAGGTTTTAATTTCTTTGTCAAATCTGAATGAGATTCTTGCTGCGTAGAGTAATCTTTGTTGTAGGTTTTTCCCTTTCATCAGTTTAAATATGTCCTGCCACTCTCTTCTGGCTTGTAGAGTTTCTGTTGAAAGATCAGCTGTTAACCTTTTGCAGATTCCCTTGTATGTTATTGTTGTTTTTCCCTTGCTCCTTTTAACATTTTTTCTTTGTATTTGATTTTTGATACTTTGATTAATATGTGTCTTGGTGTCAAGGTTTTTCCTTGGGTTAACCTGTATGGGACTCTCCTCTCTGTACTTCCTGGACTTGATTAATATTTCCTTTCCCATATTAGGGAACTCTTCAACTATAATCTCCTCAAATATTTTCTCAGTCCCTTTCTTTTTCTCTTCTTCTTCTGGAACCCCTATAATTCGAATGTTGGTGTGTTTAATGTTGTCCCAGAGGTCTCTGAGACTGTCCTCAGTTCTTTTCATTCTTTTTTCTTTATTCTGCTCTGCAGTAGTTATTTCCACTATTTTATCTTCCAGGTCACTTATCCATTCTTCTGCCTCAGTTATTCTGCTATTGATTCCTTCTAGAGAATGTTTAATTTCATTTATTGTGTTGTTCATCATTGTTTGCTCTTTAGTTCTTCTAGGTCCTTGTTAAACGTCTTGTATTTTCTCCATTCTATTTCCAAGGTTTTTTATTATCTTTTGTCATTACTCTGAATTCTTTTTCCAGTAGACTGCCTGTTTCCTCTTCATTTGTTTGGTCTGTTGGGTTTTTATCTTGCTCTTTCATCTGCTGTGTCTTCTTATTTGCTTAACTTACTCTGTTTGGGGTCTCCTTTTCACAGCCTGCAAGTTCATAGGTCCCATTGTTTTTGGTGTCTGCCCCCAGTAGCTAAGGTTGTGTTGGTGGGTTGTGTAGGATTCCTGGTTGAGGGGACTACTGCCTGTGTTCTTGTGGATAGGCTGGATCTTGTCTTTCTGGTGGGCAGGACCACGTCCAGTGGTGTGTTCTGGGGTGCCTGTGACCTTATTATTATTTTAGGTAGTCTCTCTGCTAATAGGTGGGGTGGTGTTCCTGTCTTGCTAGTTGTTTGGAATATGGTGTCCAGCACTGTAGCTTGCTGGTCGTTGAATAGATCTGGGTGTTAGCATTGAGATGGAGATCTCTGGGAGAGCTTTTGCCATATGATATTACATGGAGCTGGGAGGTCTCTTGTGGACCAATGTCCTGAACTCGGCTCTCCCACCTCAGAGGCAAAGGCCTGACACCCAGCCAGAGTACCAAGATCCTGTCAGCCGCATGGCTCAGAAGAAAAGGGGGGGAAAAAAGAAGGGAATAAAGAATAAAATAAAATAAAATAAATTATTATTTTATTAATAATAATTTATATTATTATATAAATTATTATTTTATTTATTTACAGTTATTAAAATAAAAAAACTTATTAAAAATTAAAAGATTAAAAAGTAATAAAAAAAGAAAAAGAAGAAAGAGAGAAGAGAGCAACCAAACCAAAAAGCAAATCCACCAATGATAACAGCACTAAAAACTATACTAAAAAACAAAACAAAAAAAAGCAAAAAAACCTAAAAGAAACAATGAAACAAAAAGGAGACAGAGAGAACCCTTGGATAAATGGTAAAAGCAAAGCTATACAGACAATATCACACAAAGAAGCATACACATACACACTCACAGAAAGAGAAAAAGGAAAAAAAATCTGTATATAAAAAAAAGGAGGAAGAGAGCAATCAAATCAATAAACAAATCTACCAATGATAATAAACTCTAAATACTAAACTATGATAAACAAAAAACCAGAAACAAATTACATGCAGAAAGCAAACCCCAAGTCTATAGTTGCTCCCAAAGTCCACTGCCTCAATTTTGGGAGGATTCGTTGTCTATTCAGATATTCCACAGATGCAGGGTACGTCAGGTTGATTGTGGAGATTTCATCCACTGCTCCTGAGGCTGCTGGGAGAGATTTCCCTTTCTCTTCTTTGTTTGCACAGCTCCTGGGGTTCAGCTTTGGATTTGGCTCCACCTCTGTGTGCAGGTCGCCTGAGGGCGTCTGTTCCTGCCCAGACAGGACGGGGTTAAAGCAGTGGCTGATTAGGAGGCTCTGGCTCACTCAGGCCAGGGGCAGGGACGGGTACAGAATGCGGGGTGACCCTGCCTCAGCAGAGGTCAGCATGATGTTGCAACAGCCTGAGGTATGCCATGCATTCTCCCAGGGAAGTCCCTGCATCATGGGAATCTGACAGTGTCGGGCTGCACAGGCTCCTGGGAGGGGAGGTGTGGATAGTGACCTGTGCTTGCATACAGGCTTCTTGGTGGCCGCAACAGCAGCCTTAGCATCTCATGCCCACCTCTGGTGTCTGGGCTGATAGCCGTGGCTTGTGCCTATCTCTGGAGCTCATTTAGGTGGTGGTCTGAATCCCCTCTCCTTGCACACCCCAAAACAATGGTCTCTTGCCTGTTAGGCAGGTCCAGACTTTTCCTCGGACTTCCTCCCAGCTACCTGTGGCACACTAGTCCCCTTCAGGCTGTGTTCATGCAGCCAACCCCAGTCCTCTCCCTAGGATCTGACCTCCGAAGCCCCAGCCTCAGCTCCCAGCCCCCATCTGTCTCAGCAGTTGAGCAGACAAGCCTCTTGGGCTGGTGAGTGCTTGTCCGGGCTGATCCTCTGTGTGGGAATCTCTCCACTTTGCCCTCTGCACCCCTGTTGCTGTGCTCTTCTCCATGGCTCCGAAGCTTCCCTCCCACCATCCCCCACCTCCGCCAGTGAAGGGGCTTCCTAGTGTGTGGAAACTTTTCCTCCTTTACAGCTCCCTCCCAGAGGTGCAGGTCCTGTCCCTATTCTTTTGTCTCTGTTTTTTCTTTTTTCTTTTACGCTACCCAGGTACGTGGGGAGTTTCTTGCCTTTTGGGAAGTCTGAGGTGTTCTGCCAGCGTTCAGTAGGTGTTCTGTAGGAGTTGTTCCACATGTAGATGTATTTCTGATGTATTCATGGTGAGGGAGGTGATCTCCATGTCTTACTCCTCTGCCATCTTGAAGGTCTCACTAACACTTTACTTTAAACCCGGTGAGACACATGTCAGACTTCCAACCTACAGAAATGTGTGAGAATACATGTGTATTAGTCACTGAGTTTGTGGTAACATGTTACAGTAGCAAGTGGAAACTAATATAGTGCTCTTCAAATACTTTTTCCTGCATTACTGCCAAATAAATTTTTAAAAACTATGTATCCCCTTATGTATTTTCATGCAACCATCTAAAATTTTTCATCATAATTTGAAACAGTTGAAAAGGATGTAATTTCTGATACAAATAAATATTTCAGTTACAAAACAAAACTGTTACATCACTTTTAATGTAAACAAAGAAATCTAAATTTCATAATGATTTGATATTCATGATTTGATATAATCTACAAAAAAATACATATGTGAGCTCTTTTACAGATGAAAATTTTCCATCATTATCTTTTCTCCTTGAAATATGTGTTTCCCCATAGAATTGTATCAAAATATAGTTTCATGCTAAAAGTCTTATGCATTATTCTATCAAACTTCTCTGCAATAAAACTATGTACATAAATGGAAATTTTAATATTTTCTCAAAGATAAGGCTGAAGTCTTGGTATAAGTTATAATTATTTTAAATACATGATTATCAAATCAATATATTTGTTAAAGATCATGATGATTATTAAATCTGGAAAGTAAAATTTTATGGGAACTGCATTGCTTTGTGAGGTGAACATTTTCTTTTTTCTAATTACATCATGTGTCCATAGATAAATATAACTTATTGCTTGAATGAGACAAGATTAAGCATCAATGCTATTCCTACTTTTTTGTATGTTACATGAGAGATGTTATTTAAATAGTAAACAGAAGAAAGTGGAATGATTTTTATACATCACTCAATTCTTAGAAAAACTTTCCAAGTTATATACTCAGATTCATAGTGATATATCAAAAATTATATTTTATAATCTAACTATTGACCACTGTTATACCTACTTTTAAATTTTGTTCAAGGCAAAACATAGAAAAGTGCTGACTTGTCACAGTAATTTTTAGCTAGTCTTTAGAATTATTAACTTTCTCATTTCCTGGGAAATATACCAAGAAGTCTTTATCAAGTCTTTTCAAATACCCCCTAATTATACCTGTTTTTCTTTCATTTACAGACTCCTGTGTATGGAGCTAAGACTAGATGGCAACTGAGTAAAAACCAACTCCACAAAACTGGAAAGTGTGTGTTTTAGGATTTTCCCCATTGGCCGTGAATGGAGACCTATATATTCACCTAAATTTAAATTTTCTACGTCATTTCAAACTGCCTCAAAAATATGTGGAGGTCAGAGAGTCACACGCTTCAATATTATACACAGGCCCATGATTTCATTTCAAGTTGAATATAATTATTTTTATACATTTGAGAGAATTAAGGAGCATATCTGTTTCTGAGGAGGATAAATTAATTAGAATAATTTTTCTAAATTTCAGGGCATTACATCAATAGATTTGGGGAACATTTTTTCCTATTTCCATTCACAAGGAAATGCTCTGCTTCGAAGGTGCAGATTAACCTGCTTTGTGGAAATTCACAGCAGAAAGAAAAGAAGGTCTTGGGTCACCAGTAAATGTGGAACTTGTAAGAGGTGGATTAATGATTTTACACATTATTTACAGTGAAATCAAGAACATATTTCTATCAAGTTAATCTAAATTTAACGTAGGTGTAATAGCAATGAATAAACAAGCATAAGAGTGGTTGACAACAAACAGGAGGCTCGCACTAAGAAAGAAGTGAATATGGATTCAGTAACATTTCAGTACAAGTTAATGAACTTGTTTCTCCTATGTATCTCAATAAATGTTCAAGATACTATAAGGTGCTAATTCACCTTCCCATGTGTTCTTTTACCTGAAGCTGTAACACTGACTGGTTGAGGAAGTTTTACACTTCCTCCATGAGATCATGAAAGCATATATGTGAGTTCTCACCAAATGCTTTTCACTGAAAACATGCAGAGATGGTGCACCTCCTAGCTAGCTGGATTTCCTGGTGTGCCTTCCACATGTCTCAAATATTCTAATTCTAGGACAGATAGGAGGATCAGAGCCTTTGCCTTGAGTTTGTCACTGGGCTTTTGTACTTTTCACGTTCTGCTTTCTCTCCTAGCAAGCACTCTCCCTAAGGTGACGTGCTTTTCGGCAGTTGTCTAGGAATGGGAGATGGGAAGTTGTTAGATGAAATTGCCCTCACTCCTTCTGTTCCATCTGACAAAATATCTGAATTCAGAACATCCCAACTCTCTTAGCCTGGGTTCCCACTAAAGTGGAGCCTGAGACAAAGGCTTGCCTGCAGGGAACAGTGAGACAGGGGTAGAAGGGTCAAGAAAGGGAGCTTTGCCTGTTGGCCTCTGCTACAGAAGCCTGGCTGCTGCCAAGATGTGTGTCAGGACCACCTCTCTGTGAATAAGGGGAGAAGCATTTACCTGCCTGAGTCACAGCTCCAGGATCGCCCTGCAGAGAGTTACCTTCCTTACCTGTGGGATTTCACCTGTGTGAGCTCCCACCCTCCCACAGCACCAGAGAAGCTGAGGCCAGGAGCTTCCAAGATGTACCCTCATGAAGGTGGTCAAAGCCTGTGCAGAAATGAACATGGGAATAAGTGGCAGGAGATATGGAGGATTAGAAGAGGCCACAAAGGCAGATGTGGAACCCAGGATTTTAGAGCCATGCTGAGTCCTTCACGGAAATCTGCAGGCTCGGAGAACACACAAGGCCCAGTTGAGTCAGGAAGGTTTTGCTGACACTAAAAGCTTGAATTGTTTCTTTGGCCCTTTAGAGGTTTGTATATCCTGTGGAATGTATACAAGTATATGTGAGGAGAATGCCTTTCTTTTGTGAAGAGAAAAGAAAGTGACTGTTGAAGGGGAGTGGGGAAAGACTTTGTTTAACACATAGTGTAATCCCGGGAAGGTCGGTTTTAGGAGGGGTCATATGGAATTTGAGGATCTGGAAATTGATCCCTTAAGACTTTTCTTGACAACATACCAATGTTCTTCATGGGTTTACACATCCACTTTCAAGGCACCCAAAGCCCAAATGGAGAAATTCACCTTCACAAGGAGGAGCCAGTTGTCAATCATTCCAGTGCTGGGGAGAGCAGAGGGGTTGGGCTGACCGATTTCAGCTGTCAGGCTCTGTGGCATGAAGTTGCCTCCTATGATCTCTGGATTCTTCCTCCACAGTTCCACCCATTTCTTCTCAGTCTTCTTCGTGGGATCCTCTTTGGCATCTCCCATTCAATTGTGTGATCTCAGAGTTCCTTCCTTTGTTCTCTTCTCTCCTTAACCTCTGTCTCTGTACTCTCCAGACAGATCTCATTCACTTCGATGAATGTGGAATATCTATTTGCCAAATATGTATCTTTAGCTTTGAATTCTTTCCCAGAGCTGCAGACCTGTTGATACACCTGCTTCTTGTGTATCCTCCCCAGTGATGTCTGAGGACAGCTGGAATTCAACATGCATTAACTCTTTGTCTCCCTGGCCACTCCCAAATCTGTGCTTCCCCTTAATTCCCTATCCTAGTGCATCATGATCCCCTCACTCCAATAAGCTGGAAACTTGAAAGGCACCCCGGAGATCCTCCTGTACTTTGCCCATCAGAGTCCTGTTGACTTTATTTCCCCAAAACTTTTGCATTCGTCTGCTTTTCTCCATACCCATGTCATTAGCTGAATCCAGAACTGCTTTGTCTTCTGCCTGGATCATTGTAAAAGCCTCCAAACTGGTCTGACTACCCCCATCCACTTCAGTCTTCCATTCTATTCCCCAAATTGCGCTCCAAGAGTGATCTCACTAAAATGTAAATCAAATCACGTTACTCCCTTGCTTAAAATTCAATGACATTCCATTGCCAACAGAATAAAATTCCAACCGCTTAGCATGACTTATAAAGTCCTTCATAATTTAACTCTGACTACTAGTGTTACCAAAATAAGCAATTATGCAAATACAATTTTCTCCACCTGGAATGCCCTTGTAAATATAATCGAGCTTCATTAATATTGCAGTGTGTTAATGGGGCTCTTTATCTGGTTTTCCCTAATTTGGGGAAAAGAATTCTTTCTATTATGAAATGTTTCAAGCACATAGGAAAGCAGAGAGAAGTAATGAAAAGTGCTGCCAAGCTTTGGCAAATCTTAAAACCTTGACACATTTCCTTCAGAAGTATTTTCTTTGTTAAGTCAGAGAGAGAAAGACAAATACCATATGATATCACTTGTATGTGGCATCTAAAATATGATACAAATCAACATATCTATGAAACAGAAACAGACTCACAGACTTGTGGTTGCCAAGGGGGGGGAGGGAAGGATTGAGAGTTTGGGATTAGCAGATGCAAATTATTTTATATAGGATGGATAAACAAAAAGATCCTGTGATATATATACCAATATATATGTATAGCTGAGTTACTGAGTCACTTTGCCGTACAGAAGAAATTAACACAACATTGTAAATCAACTTACTTTAATAAAATTAAAAAAAAAGTCATTGCAGATACGGTTAAGACCTCCATGCCCCTCCTTCCATCCCACCCTATCCAGAGGTAACAACTTTATTGAATTCGGAATTTATCATTTTATACTTTTACTCCGCTGCTTTTGTCTCCATAAATCCTATATAGTATCGTGCCACACACTTTCAAGCTTTATGTAAGTGGCGTTATATGGTATGCATCCTGCAACTTGCTCTTTTGCTCATCAATGCTTTTGAGATTTATCCAAGCTGATAAATGAGTCTCTAATTCTGAAGGCCACTTAGTATTCTACTGTATGAACAGACCACAGTTTATACATCCATCTTCCTTTGGTAGATATTTAGGTTGTTTCCCATTTCTCCCTATTACAAATAATGCTGCAATAAACATTTCCCATTCATCTCTCCCTGTGTGCACATGGAACACTAGGTTATTTACGTAGTGTAGGAAACTAGGTTATATACCCAGAATGGAATTCCTAGTAGAAGGACATGTACATCATAAACTTTAGTACCTAGTTTTCTCCCAAAATTCTTCAAGAAATGTTAGTATAAGTTTTTCTCCAAAGGCAGTAGAACCTTGACCTTACTACTCAGATAGGGTTCAAGTGCAAATCTAGTCCAAGATATAACAACACTTAAGATGAGGTACTGAAACTAGCAACTTATAAAGTTTATCAGAGGACCTTATAAGTGATTGCAGTTGTATTCAATTATGAGAATTTCAGTACATACTCTGTGTATGTGCATGCATTTGTGTGTGTGTCTGTGTGTGTGTGTGTCTGTGTGTGTGTGTGTCTGTGTGTGTTTTGTTTGGAATTCTGTGGTTCTGGTACGTCTCTAGCTTCTTTGGAGGAACTGTAATTGATGGCATTCTAAAGAACTGGCTTTCTTCTTAGTACTCAGTTGCTAGGAACTGTTTCTGTTTGTTCATGCAGTCAGTCAATAAATTTTTATTAGGTACCCACTATGCAGCTGGCACCAATCTGAGAGCTGGGGGTTACACCAGTGAACACAAGAGGCAAAGTCTTCATCCTCACAGTACTTACATTCTGGTGGAGGTGGGCAGACAAATAAATACACACAAAAACACATAATATGTCAGCTGGTAATATGTGCAATTTAGAAAAAGCAGGGAGAGGGGAAGAAGGAATGCTGGAGTAAAGGGGTGGAGTTGCTCTTTCATAAAAAATGGTCATGGAAGACCTTGTGGCAAAGGTGATATTGAAATAGGTCCTAAAGAAAGTGAGAAAGTGAACCATGTGATTCTGGGAGAGAAGAGCTTTGGAAGCAGAGGGGAGAGTACGTGTAAAATTCTGAAGTTGGGAGGATGCTCTGCATGTTCTAGGACCAGCAAGGAGGCTCAAGTGGCCAAGACTGAGTGAGCAGAGTGAGTGGAAGTAATGGGGGTGAGGTTAGGGTAGCAGAGTTGGGAGGAAACTGTTGATTTTACTCTGACTTGGGTGAGAAGATATTGGAGGGATTGGAGCAGAGGAACACCATGATCTTATCTGAGTTTTTGAACAATCACTCTGATCACAAGAACAGAAGCAGGGAGACCCTTTGTGGAGACTGTTACGATATTCTCAGTGAGGGATGATTGTGGCTTGGACCAGTATTTGGGCAGTGGAGGTGCTAAGAGGAGGTCAGAGTCTGGGTGTATTTTGAAAGAGATTTTGTGTTGGGTTCGAAGTGGGATGTAAGAGAAAGAAAAGAGTCATGGGTGATAACAAGGTTTCCGCCATGAACGAAGGAAAAATGGAGAAACTAGTAACTGAAGTGGGTAAGATCAGAGCAGTAACAGGTTGGGGAGGAGTAAGAAGTTTCTTCCGGGTTGTGGTAAGGCTGAGACTACTATGAGACTTCAAGTACAAATGCTTAGTAGGCAGTGAGATATACGAACTTGGAGTTCACTGTTGAGGTCTAAGCTAGAGGCATAAACGTGGGAGTCATCAGCATTTAGATGCTTTTTTTTTTATATGTTTACATCCTCAAAAGGAGCTTTTATTTTTTTTTAAATTACTTTTTGTAAGTGTGAGCTATGCTAGGAATTTAGTTTGAATGGAGCCCAGAGGTCTGCGGTCCGGGGCTCTCCAACACAGAGTGACAGGGAATGAGGAGGAACCACACAGGAGATGGAAGGCAGGTCTTTGAGGTGGGAGGTGAGACTGATGTCCCAGACGCCACAGGAAGAAAGGGTTTCAAGAAAAAGGATGTGGCAATTCTATTAAATGTTGCTGGATGATCACATTTTTAAGGATTGAAAATTCACTATGGATTTTACAACATAAAGATACTGGTGATCTTGGCAAAAGCTATTTTAGTGGAGTGGTGAAGTTAAATGCCTGTTTGGAGTAGGCTCAAGGGAAAATGTGAAGAAAAGAATTAGAGAAAAAGAAAATAGACAACTCTTTCAAGCAAAGATTTTATTGTGAAGTCTCTGTTAATGCTTAGGTCTAAACTTAAAAGGCCCCCACAGCTGGATGGCAGCCTGACCCTTGCTGTATAACCCCCTCAGTGACCTTGGCAATAGCAGTCTGGATATTCACTCCAGTTACTTCCTTCTCCGTGTTGGGTGGGTGTACCCTTCTCCACCTTATCTGCAGGGTGAACCTTAGGCATCTCCATGTGTGTGAATTCTTCAGATGGAACAAATCATTCTGGACTTCATGCATGTTTTTAGTATAATCACATTGCGTTACTATAATTTATCCCCCACTATGCAGTGACTTTATGAAAATAAGTGTTGTGACTTGCAGGATCCCCAATGTTAAGTACAGAGTGTGCCTAGTACTTAGGTATGTTCAGGTAATATTGGTTGAACTAAACAGAATGATTTTAAAGAAATGTAGGGTTCAGACCTTCCATTCCATTTACAAGGGGATAGCCGAGTGCCCTTTTATTTCTGTATGGGAGAGAGAAACACTCTTCATCCTCAGAGTAGCCTGAAACAGGATGCTTGTGGAGAGTTTGGCAAAGCCCTGTTATTTATTTAAAAAAATTTTAAATTTTATATTGGAGTATAGGTGATTTAAAATGTGTTAGTTTCATGTGTACAGCAAAGTGATTTAGTTATACGTGTTCATTTATCTATCCTTTTTCAGATTCTTTTCCCATATAGGTTATTACAGAGGGATAAATTAGGAGGTTGGGAATAACATATACACACTACTATTTTTTGTTCTTATCCCAAGTAATTCCAGCTGAAGTCAAAGGGGGCCTTGCTGATGTGCACCGCAAGGGGCCTGCCTAGTCTAGTGTCTTCCGTGTACTCCATCATGGTGATTTGTGGTGGTGCTGGAGTGGGTGACCCTGGAAGGTGCCTTCCTCATGCACCATTAGGCCAAACTGAGCACTCCGTTAGCTTTTCACTCAAGCAACTGTATTATCCTAATGTGCCTTCACCAAGCACTGATGTAATTTCATTCCCAGAACCATTTCAATTAGATTCCAAGTAGTCTTTTATTGCACTTTGGAAGGTTTTTGAAATGACAAATTATTTCTACATTCAATCTCCTTTTTTTTTCTTTTGTCTGATTCTTCATGGCTGAAAGCCCCTGGGTACTTCATTTTGTGTGCTTTTCGGCCAACTGAGAGTTGTCTAAAATATAGCTGGACACCACTCCTAAAGAATATTCTCCTTTTGCATTTACTCTCTATGTTTATTCTTTGGTTTCTACTATTAATTAGCACATTCATTTCCGGATAGCCACAATGAGGTTAAAATAAATGTATCGAGTTAGGTATCCAGCAAAGCCCAATGTATTCAGAGTGGTAACAAGAGACAAATTCTAGTCTGATAAACACCATTAAATGGAAAAGATAAATCAAATCTTATTGCCTTAGTCAGCAAGCTTTATTCTACAAAACGAATCCAAGCTGAACCACAGCTGTAATTTGGAGCCTTAGCTCAAAGTGACTGCTTTGTATTTTTCTCAAGGATCAGAAAATCAAATCTATATTCTGCTGGTCAGACACACCATAAAGGGTGCCACATTCACCTGGGTTGTTCAGAACTTCCATAAGTCTTGGTAACTTGGTGTATTTCAATGCACAGCCATGAGTTCCACACGGCATTAATTCTGCTCTGTTGCTTGTCCATTTGAAATAAAAAGTGTCGTTGAATACATTATACTTGGGGACCTCTAAGTCCCATTTTAGTTTGCTGTCATTCTCAAGGTCACCCATCTCCTTTGCTATCCTTATTTCAGTACCCAAAGCACCTTTAAAATTTGCTCCTATTGTGTCCTTTTCTCTTTTATCTTTGACAACTGCCTCAGCTCCTACTCTTGAGGAAATTAACATTCCCTTTTATTCACAAAGCAAGATTATTTGCAAAGGTCAATAGATATAGCACATCACTCTGGTATATTTCTAGAGAGACATGCCTGCTATATTTCAGTGATGGCCTGGGTTAAAGGTCCAGCTTATTAATGGTGAATAGCTATGTAGAAACAATCATTGTATATTCATTTGTTATTTGAAAGAAACTAATTCCATTTAGAAGATTTTATGAGTGGCTCTATTAGAAGAAAGAGATACAGAGCTGGCACTATGGGGACTGTGGAAGGTATGCCTATTTTCATCCAGCTACCCTCACGAAGACTTGGGTTAAACCATGGTGAAATCCACTCTATTTCCTCTTACTTTTTGTAATAGTGGATATTGTCTTATGCTGTTGATTCTACCAATGTTTAAGACAGAATACAAATTGTAAAGGATGGAATTTTAAGCCAGGAAAAGTGAAAAACATATGTCAGTAACTCCTGAGGGTAAACACTGTAGAGGTAGATAGGTGTAAAGGGTACATGCATGCTTTACTGAGAGCAGTGGTGGGTCAAGAGGGTCCAGGCTTGTCATATGAATGACAGATAGAAATCAAATGTATAGGCATTATTAACACTTACTCTTTTTTTTCTTAAACATCTTTATTGGGGTATAATTGCTTTACAATTGTGTGTTAGTTTCTGCTTTATAACAAAGTGAATCAGTTATACATATACATATGTTCCCATATCTCTTCCCTCTTGCGTCTCCCTCCCTCCCACCCTCCCTATCCCACCCCTCCAGGCGGTCACAAAGCACCGAGCTGATTTCCCTGTGCTATGCGGCTGTTTCCCACTAGCTATCTACCTTACGTTTGGTAGTGTATATATGTCCATGCCTCTCCCACACTTTGTCACAGCTCAGCCTTCCCCCTACCCATATCCTCAAGTCCGTTCTCTAGTAGGTCTGTGTCTTTATTCCTGTCTTACCCCTAGGTTCTTCATGACGTTTTTTTCCTTAAATTCCATATATATGTGTTAGCATACGGTATTTGTCTTTCTCTTTCTGACTTACTTCACTCTGTATGACAGACTCTAGGTCTATCCACCTCATTACAAATAGCTCAATTTCGTTTCTTTTTATGGCTGAGTAATATTCCATTGTATATATGTGCCACATCTTCTTTATCCATTCATCCGATGATGGGCGCTTAGGTTGTTTCCATCTCCGGGCTATTGTAAATAGAGCTGCAATGAACATTTTGGTACATGACTCTTTTTGAATTATGGTTTTCTCAGGGTATATGCCCAGTAGTGGGATTGCTGGGTCATATGGTAGTTCTATTTGTAGATTTTTAAGGAAGCTCCATACTGTTATCCATAGTGGCTGAACCAATTCACATTCCCACCAGCAGTGCAAGAGTGTTCCCTTTTCTCCACACCCTTCCCAGCATTTGTTGTTCCTAGATTTTTTAATGATGGCCATTCTGACTGTTGTGAGATGATATCTCATTGTAGTTTTGATTTGCATTTCTCTAATGATTAATGATGTTGAGCATTCTTTCATGTGTTTGTTGGCAGTCTGTATATCTTCTTTGGAGAAATGTCTATTTAGGTCTTCTGCCCATTTTTGGATTGTGTTGTTTGTTTTTCTGTTATTGAGCTGCATGAGCTGCTTGTAAATTTTGGAAATTAATCCTTTCTCAGTTGCTTCATTTGAAAATATTTTCTCCCATTCTGAGGGTTGTCTTTTGGTCTTGTTTATGGTTTCCTTTGTTGTGCAAAAGCTTTGAAGTTTCATGAGGTCCCATTTGTTTACTTTTGTTTTTATTTCCATTTCTCTAGGAGGTGGGTCAGAAAGGATCTTGCTGTGATTTATGTCATAGAGTGTTCTGCCTATGTTTTCCTCTAAGAGTTTGATAGTTTCCGGCCTTACATTTAGGTCTTTAGTCCATTTTGAGCTTATTTTTGTGTATGGTGTTAGGGAGTGGTCTAATCTCATACTTTTACATGTACCTGTCCAGTTTACCCAGCACCACTTATTGAAGAGGCTGTCCCTTCTCCACTGTACATTCCTGCCTCCTTTATCAAAGATAAGGTGACCATATGTGCGTGGGTTTATCTCTGGGCTTTCTATCCTGTTCCATTGATCTATATTTCTGTTTTTGTGCCAGTGCCATACTGTCTTGATTACTGTAGCTTTGTAGTATAGTCTGAAGTCAGGAGGCTGATCCCTCCAGCTCTGTTTTTCGTTCTCAAGATTGCTTTGGCTATTCGGGGTCTTTTGTGTTTCCACACAAATTGTGAAATTTTTTCTTCTAGTTCTGTGAAAAATGCCAGTGGTAGTTTGATAGGGATTGCATTGAATCTGTAGATTGCTTTGGTGAGTAGAGTCATTTTCACAATGTTGATTCTTCCAATCCAAGAACATGGTATATCTCTCCATCTATTTGTATCATCTTTAATTTCTTTCATCAGTGTCTTATAATTTTCTGCATACAGATCATTTGTCTCCTTAGGTAGGTTTATTCCTAGATATTTTATTCTTTTTGTGGCAGTGGTACATGGGGGTGTTTTATTGATTTCACTTTCAGGTTTTTCATCATTAGTGTTTAGGAATGTCAGAGACTTCTGTGCATTAATTTTGTATCCTGCAACTTTACCAAATTCATTGATTAGCTCTAGTAGTTTTCTGGTAGCATCTTTAGGATTCTCTATGTATAGTATCATGTCATCTGCAAACAGTGACAGCTTTAATTCTTCTTTTCCGATTTGGATTCCTTTTATTTCCTTTTCTTCTCTGATTACTGTGGCTGAAACTTCCACAACTATGTTGAATAACAGTGGTGAGAGTGGGCAACCTTGTCTTGTTCCTGATCTTAGTGGAAATGCTTTTAGTTTTTCACCATTGAGGATGATGTTGGCTGTTGGTTTGTCATATATGGCCTTTATTATGTTGAGGAAAGTTCTCTCTATGCCTACTTTCTGCAGGGTTTTTATCATAAATCAGTGTTGAATTTTGTCGAAAGCTTTCTCTGCATCTATTGAGATGATCATATGGTTTTTCTCCTTCAGTTTGTTAATATGGTTTATCACGTTGATTGATTTGTGTATATTGAAGAATTCTTGCATTCCTGGAATAAACCCCACTTGATCATGATGTATGATCCTTTTAATGTGCTGCTGGATTCTGTTTGCTAGTATTTTGTTGAGGATTTTTGCATCTATGTTCATCAGGATACTGGCCTGTAGTTTTCTTTCTTTGTGACATCCTTGCCTGGTTTTGGTATCAAGGTGATGGTGGCCTCGTAGAAGGAATTTGGGACTGTTCCTCCCTCTGCTATATTTTGGAAGAGTTTGAGAAAGATAGGTGTTAGCTCTTCTCTAAATGTTTGATAGAATTCGCCTGTGAAGCCATCTGGTCCTGGGCTTTTGTTTGTTGGAAGAATTTTAATCACAGTTTCAATTTCAGTGCTTGTGATTGGTCTGTTCATATTTTCTATTTCTTCCTGATTCAGTCTTGGCAGGTTGTGCCTTTCTAAGAATTTGTCCGTTTCTTCCAGGTTGTCCATTTTATTGGCACAGAGAGACTTGTAGTAATCTCTCATGATCTTTCGTATTTCTGCAGTGTCAGTTGTTACTTCTCCTTTTTCATTTCTAATTCTATTGATTTGAGTCTTCTCCCTTTTTTTTTTTGATGAGTCTGGTTAATGGTTTATCTATTTTGTTTATCTTCTCAAAGAACCAGCTTTTAGTTTTATTGATCTTTACCATCATTTCCTCCATTTCTTTTTCATTTATTTCTGATCTGATTTTTATGACTTCTTTCCTTCTGCTAACTTTGTGGGTTTTTTTGTTATTCTTTCTGTAATTGCTTTAGGTGCAAGGTTAGGTTGTTTATTTGAGATGTTTCCTGTTTCTTAATGTGGGCTTGTATTGCTATAAACTTCCCTCTTAGAACTGCTTTTGCTGCATCCCATAGGTTTTGTGTCGTCCTGTCTCCATTGTCATTTGTTTCTTGGTATTTTTTTATTTCCAGTTTGATTTCTTCAGTGATCACTTCGTTATTAAGTAGTGTATTCTTTAGCCTCCATGTGTTTGTATTTTTTACATATCTTTTCCTGTAACTGATATCTAGTCTCATAGCGTTGTTGTTGGAAAAGCTACTTGATACAATTTCAATTTTCTTAAATTTACCAAGGCTTGATTTGTGACCCAATATATGATCTATCCTGGAGAATGTTCCATGAGCACTTGAGAAAAATGTGTATTCTGTTGTTTTTGGATGGAATGTCCTATAAATATCAATTAAGTCCATCTTGTTTAATGTATCATTTAAAGCTTGTGTTTCCTTGTTGATTTTCATTTTGGATGATCTGTCCATGGGTGAAAGTGGGGTGTTAAAGTCCCCTACTATGAATGTGTTACTGTTGATTTCCCCTTTTATGGTTGTTAGTATTCGCCTTATGTATTGAGGTGCTCCTATGTTGGGTGCATGAATATTTACAATTGCTATATCTTCTTCTTGGATCGATCCTTTGATCATTATGTAGTGTCCTTCTTTGTCTCTTCTAATAGTCTTTATTTTAAATTCTATTTTGTCTGATATGAGAATTGCTACTCCAGCTTTCTTTTGTTTTCCATTTGCATGGAATATCTTTTTCCATCCCCTTACTTTCAGTCTGTATGTGTCTCTAGGTCTGAAGTGGGTCTCTTGTAGACAGCATATATATGGGTCTTGTTTTTGTATCCATTCAGCCAATCTGTGTCTTTTGGTGGGAGCATTTAGTCCATTTACATTTAAGGTAATTATCGATATGTATGTTCCTATTCCCATTTTCTAAGTTGTTTTGGGTTCATTATTATAGGTATTTTCCTTCCCTTGTGTTGCTTGCCTAGAGAAGTTCCTCTAGCATTTGTTGTAAAGCTGGTTTGGTGGTGCTGAACTCTCTCAACTTTTGCTTGTCTGTAAAGGTTTTAATTTCTCCATCAAATCTGAATGTGATCCTTGCTGAGTAGAGTAATCTTGGTTGCAGGTTTTTCTCCTTCATCACTTTAAATATGTCCCGCCAGTTCCTTCTGGCTTGCAGAGTTTCTGCTGAAAGTTCAGCTGTTAACCTTATGGGGATTCCCTTGTGTGTTATTTGTTGTTTTTCCCTTGTTGCTTTTAATATATTTTCTTTGTATTTAATTTTTGACAGGTTGATTAATATGTGTCTTGGCATATTTCTCCTTGGATTTATCCTGTATGGGACTCTCTGTGCTTCCTGGACTTGATTTACTATTTCCTTTCCCATATTAAGGAAGTTTTCAACTATAATCTCTTCAAATATTTTCTCAGTCCCTTTTTTTTTCTGTTCTTCTTCTGGAACCCCTATATTTCGAATGTTGGTGCATTTAATGTTGTCCCAGTGGTCTCTGAGACTGTCCTCAGTTCTTTTCATTCTTTTTTCTTTATTCTGTTCTGCAGTAGTTATTTCCACTATTTTATCTTCCAGGTCACTTATCCGTTCTTCTGTCTCAGTTATTCTACTATTGATCCCATCTAGAGTAGTTTTCATTTCATTTATTGTGTTGGTCATCATCGTTTGTTTCATCTTTATTTCTTCTAGGTCCTTGTTTAATGTGTCTTGCATTTTGTCTATTCTATTTCCAAGATTTTGGATCATGTTTACTATCATTATTCTGAATTCTTTTCAGGTAGACTGCCTATTTCCTCTTCATTTGTTAGGTCTGGTGGGTTTTTATCTTGCTCCTTCATCTGCGTTGTGTTTTTCTGTCTTCTCATTTTGCTTATCTTAACACTTATTCTTATTTTCATTTTGTCAGCAAACCTCTATAATACCCCAGTTATATGACACGATTTTAGGAGAATCAAATGTAACAGCTCAAACTTATAGAATTAATTGCTTTTAGTCTTAGTTCTAATTACTGGAGCTGTAACAGTTTGGCCTTTTCACAGGTTGTGGTACCATGCCCAGGGAGGATGGTTAGGCTGTGTGAATCGGCTAGTTCATGAGTGCTGGCTATGTGGGAAAATTCCTCTTTGTCACTGGTGAAAACTGGTCTTCATTTGGTCTACAAACAAGGTAAACATAATGTATCCAATGTCGGAGGGTTTTGAAAGTAAGCAGGGGTGCTATTAATAAATAAGGTAGGACACAGACAACTTCATATTGTCAGAGATTTTATTAGAAATGAAATGGCTTTAAAATATTTCTGTTCTTGTGAAATGCTTTCTTCTTGTATAGATTATAACAGAGTATTGAATTCACCTAACATTGACTTGACCCCCAGAAAAGTACTTTTATTGTGGAAATTACTGGAAAAGGAATTTTGTCTAGGAACAATAAATGGGCTATGAAAAGAAATATTTACTTTGGTTTTATATTAATAGGTTTAAGTCTAAGCCTATTAAGCCAGGTTGGAAGAAAGAGACCTGTTTTTCCCTGCTAACAGGTCAGTGACTCAGAATATGTCACCTAGTGGATGGGAAAGAGAAGCTCTTGAAGGACTGATGACAGAGACTTAGGAGTCTGTCAACTCAGCAAAGGAAGAACCTATAGGAGAAAAGCAAACTTGAACACAGGAAAAGCAGTCAAGATGGCAGCACAGAGATGAAAAGACCTACCATTTCTCCCCTTTGTTGTCTCTGGAAGACACATTACCATACACAAGACTGACTTACTTGTGGGTTCTGGAGGATCCAAAATGTTGCCCTCAGGAGAGGCCAAGGAGTTTCTTCAGCCCAATGGGTGAAGCAAACAACCTTAAACTGTGATTTTGATGGCAGATGAAGTGTGAAATTTTTCACTTGATATTCCTCATATGGCTTTCCCTGTTCATTATATTTCTTTTTATTTAACTGATGGAAAACATGCCTGACCTTTATGTCAGCTATTTTCAGCAGGGCAGGTTGGAGATTGGAAATGGGCTGGGATTTAAGGGGTGAAGTTAGGCAGCTGGTTTGAGCCCTACCTATATATTAGAATAACCTGAAGAGCCAGGGCCCTCTCATTGTCTTACTTAATTGCTCTGGCTGAGACATGGATAACTCTAATTTTAAAAATGTTCTCAGATAGTTCTACTGTGTAGTCAAGCTTGAGAGCCACTAAGTCAGAGTATCTGACACAGAGTATCAGATATCACAGAGTATCTGACACATGAAATTAATTCACTGAACGAATTGAGTTTTAAGATTTCATAGATTTACCTGCAGGTATGTAGTTCATTACCCTGGGTGCTCAGGTACAGGGGTGCTGGTGAGATTTTCTCAGTTTTTGTTGATCTGAACAAGGCTTCATTTGCTTTCACTTTTAGAGGTTAGTTTCATTGAGTATAGCATTGTATGTTGACAAGTTTTTCTTTCATTACTTTAAAGATATCATTCCATTGTCTTCTGGCCAGCAGGGTTTCTGTCTAGAAGTCAGCTGTCATAATTATCTTTTCTAAAAATAAATAATGTGCTAATTTCCCCCTCTCTAGCCTTAAGGTTTTCTCTTTATCATTTATTTTAAGCAATTTGATTATGGTGTACATTTTTATGTTTCTTCTTGGAGTTTGTTGAGCATCTTGGATCTGCTGCTTTATAGTTTTCATCAAATTTCAACCACTATTTCCTCAAATATATTTTTTTCTGCCTCTCCTCTTTTATGGGACTCTAATTACATGTATATTAGACTAATTAATTTTACTAATTTATTAACTTAGTTTTTGGTAGACTTTATTTTTCAGGGTAGTTTTAGATGCACATAAAACTGAGGGTACATAGAATACCCATACACCCTTGTGCCCACATGTACACAACCTCCCCCACTATCAACATCTCAATGAGAGTTGTTGCTCATTTCAATGGATAGCTATTAACACACCATTTTCATCCAAAGTCTGTTGTTTACATTAGGATTCCCTCTTGATGTTGCACATTTTATGGGTTTTGACAAATGAATACTCTGTAACATGACATGTATCCAACATTATTCTATTATACAAAATAGTTTCATGGTCCTAAAAATCTGCTGTGCTTGTCTATGTATCCATCCCTCCCCACAACCTCTGGCAAGCACTGATCTTTTAACTGTATCCATAGTTTTACCTTTTCTATAATGTTGTACATTTGGCATCATACAGTATGTAGCCTTTTCAAATGGTCTTCTTTTACTTAGTAATATACACTTAAGTTTCCTCCAGGTCTTTTCATGGCTTGATAGCTCATTCCCTTTTAGCACTATATAATATTCCATTGTCTGGCTGTACCACAGATTATTTATCCATTCACCTATTGAGGGACATCTTGGTTACTTCCAATTTTTGACAATTATGGATAAAACTGCTATACAGAGCCATGTGCAGGGTTTTGTGTGGACATAAGTTTTCAGCTCATTTGGGTAAATACCAAGGAGTGCGATTGCTGGGTCATAGCTAAGACTATGTTTAGTTTTATAAGAAACTGCCAAAGTGTCCCCCAAAATGGGTGTACCATTTTGCATTCTTACCAGCAATGAATGAGAGCTCCTCTTGCTCCATATTATCACCAGCATTTGGTGTTGTCAGTGTTTTGGATTTTGGACATTCCAATAAGTATGTGGTGTACTATTTTTCAACTACATTATTTTTCTTCTGGCTTTTCTTAGAAACTATATATTAGGGATATCAGCTTTGCTGTGATATAAATTGCAAATATTTTTTCATGATTTATCATCGTCATTTGATTTTGCTTATAGTGTTATTATTATTTTTGCCTTACGAAGATTGTTTATTTTTAACTTTTCAAAATTATCCATTTTTATTTTATTGTTTCTGGACATTGATTCATGGTTAGGAATTTCTTCCCCTCTCCCAGGTAGCAGAGGAATTTACTCACATCTTATTATAGTACTTCTGTCATTTTCTTCCTTCCTTCCATCCTACCTCCCTTTTCTTTCTTTCTTTCTTTTTCTTTCTTTCTTTCTTTCTTTCTTTCTTTCTTTCTTTCTTTCTTT